>NW_027411755.1:115697118-116259681 GCF_047663935.1 Musca autumnalis
GCAACAATAACAACAGATTTTATTTTCTAATTCAACCGCATAATCATTAAAAATCATTCAACAAAACAGGTAAATGGACAGACACATGGGTGGACATATAAACAAATAGATTAGCAAAAAGTTAAATTGAACTAATTAAACAAAATATTTGTAATATTTTTTTTGTTCATTACAAACATAAATAGAAAATAAAGTGGCAGTTGGCCTAATGTTACTAAGATGTAATTTGGATTTAAAGATGAATAATAGCCTGTTTATATTATAGCTTCTAGCCGGGTTAACCTTCTTTATGAAGATTTATTTGACGTATACGCAATGGAATTAACATTTGAAACCCAGTGGGTTTGTTAAATCCGGTTATATATAAACGTACTATAAGAAAAGTTTTTTTTTAGTTTTGTTTTATACAAGAAAAAGCATTAATAAATATAGCATTGTATTATTTAATATTCATTGTAGTGAATTAACTTAAAACTGTGATAAAGTTCACCATCATCATCATCGGGTGTAAATATTGTATTAAGTTGATTTGCTTATTGCTTTCTCTTCCGTGTCACTTTTGAAGTTTATTATTCTCTTGGTTGTTGGTAAGTCATTTATGTGAAGCATTTCTAACATCATTCTTCTTTTGTAGTTATTTTCGATATGAACAATTTTAACTTTGTCAAACAGACCCAAGCTCAAAAACCTTGTCGTTTGCTAGGTATATATATTCTTCTAATGTAATCTAAGTTTGCTGGAGCTTAAACACGCCCCTGGCAATAAAATTGTTTTGTAGTACTATTCTTGACGGTTGCCAATTGCATTGCTTGTCAGCTTAATAACACAAAACTTTATATGTTTTTAAAAGTTATAAAACCGACGTATTGTTTCTTCTCTTTATTTACAAAATTATTGTCATATAAGATAAATATAAGGCTACATGGCCCTAGTTTTATTTACCTTTTATTTTTCTATAATAAAAATCCTTAAAACTACACCTGTTAATCAGCTGATCTAGTTAACCTTTATATGCGATAAATTTGGGGTAGTTCACACTCAATGATTTATTGTTAGACAATGCCACTGCAGAATTATGGGCATAATAAAATGAAACTAACTTTTTAACTCTCATACTTTTACTTCACCATTCATTTATGACATTCTCGTATTGTTAAAACTAGTTCCACTGCCAAATGGCTTACTAAACGTTGGTTTACATAGCTGTTGTCACCAAAAAAAGTTAGACAAACAATTTATTAATTAGATATTTTAGATGACAACAGAATGTGTAAAGTCAGCAGATCGATTAAAAACAATTACACCAACACAAATGTCCATACACACTAAAATACCTTGTCTACCTTGCGCACTCATTAAATTTCGATTTAGCATTTAATTAGTATTACAACAAATATACAATTCTGTTTGTTTTTCAAATCACTTGGTTCTTGGCTGTGGTTTTTTTCACATAGAGATAAAGGGTAGGTGTAAAGGATAGATAAGTTGTTGTTATTTTGCATTTATTTTAAATTATACAAAAACAAAAATTCAACTATTTATAAAATATTTAGAATATTTTCGAACGCACGGAATTAATAATTATTAATGGTTCACAGAGGATCTTTGCATTGAATTTTATTTTTGGTAAATTATAAAAATGAAGTTGTTTGAATTATGTAATCTTTTTAAGAAACTCTCAACTTGGTTTTAACAACAAAAACACAAATATTTAATTTAAATTTATGAATCAAACAACACACAACAAAATTATTCATGTTTTGAAATGACTGGTTTTATTTATTCACTAAACTGAACATCAAAGCTGCTGATCTTTAACATTTTTTATTCTTTTTATTATTTATGGTTGTTGTTGGTTTGCAGTGTTTTTATTTAGTAATTATTAACTAATTAGTGTAGATTTGTTCACATAAAAATGTCATTCAACTTTTGACGCAAAAAGAAGAGTAAGAATATAACAACAACAATAAAGTTGCCATTAAACACAAACAACAAAGTCCGTCTGTTTTGTTGGCAACACACTTTCCAAATGACTACCGACCGACCGCCAGACAACAACCCAACAACCCGTTGCCGGGTATCAATTTTTTAATGTCACCAAATCAAGAGTAATTTAAATGATCATCGAAATCGTGGTCACACTCACTCATTCACTCGCGCATACACACGCACATTAGATGTAAAATAACAAAAAAAAAATCATTGAACATTTTTTAAACATTTGCTGCAATTAACTACAAAAACGGTACACTTTTTTCTGGTTATTTATGTTATTTGTTTTTATATATTTTTTACAATCAGGTTAATCTTTTTGGCGATCTGTCGATGTATGGCCGACTGGCAAATATTTTTGTAATTTGGCCACAATTTTTATTATGATTTCTGTGGAAAGCCAAGAAGTAAAGGCATGCTGCAATTTATTTTACTCATGGAAAGAAAGAGGAGTGGGTGTCTTAATAATAAACTCATTAAATTTATGTGTCAATATTCCTTTTATTAATACTTTGTTCATGAGAAATTTATGGCCAAATGGAAAAGTTGTATCGATGCAGTAGTAGAACTACAAATCTGCCAGTCGATTTTTGGTTTTTGTCCAGATGTTTAATACCCATAAGGTGAATTATTCAATTTGTTTCAAATGAATATTTATATCTTTTTTGATTATTTAAATTTTAACATCAAAACAAAATTCATAAAGAATATTGAATTATTGTTCGAACAGTTTGTTGTATGCCAAAATGCTTATAAACGAAATGTTTAAATATGTATTTCATTTAAGTTTAAATGTGTATGTTAAAAGAATTTATATATTTAGTTATATATATTTTTGTTTGTGGTTTATGAGTTTTATTTCTTGTTCACTAAGAAATGCCATAAGGAAGTCAAATGAAATGTCTATATCAACACTCTGAAATGCAACAATTTTCTTTCACATAATAAAACAAAACAATATTAAATTCACGTAAAATTTTGAGACGATGTTTTCCAAAACCAACATCAAAGTACAAGTCATGGACGATATTCGGGCTTTAATGCCCAATATTGAATAATTGAAATACATACACATGTTTTTGGAAAGAGTTCACAATATTAATTTTTAAGACTCGTCACATTAAATTTCAACTAATTAAACCTATAAGACAATTAACACGACATAAAAACTAGTATCACAGTTCGTTTACATCATTGCAATGCCATATCTCGCGCTTATATTGTCCGTATCTTCTTTCAGGTTCATAGTTCTGTCAATGTTTTGTTGCATTCTTAAGCTTTCAATGAACATTCACTTTTTCTATTTTATATCTTTATCTAATATTTTGAAATTGCTAGGTTGTTAAATACCTACTCAAATCGAAATCAATGTATAGATCTTTTCAAGCATCTGCATCATTCGTAAACGTAACATAAGGTATACATTTGCTAAGTTTTGGAGTCGAAGTCTGAACTGATAATGGGAAATCAATACCGATGAAATTCTCTATGACGTGTTATATCATTTTGTTTATTCTGGGATATTTTGCAAAGGCTATTGATCCATGTAAAAAAATGAAAAAGATGCTATGGAATCCATTTTTGCATTTTAAGACTCATTTAAAACACATACCAAAGTCTGCCTTTAAATTCAGTCACGAGGACTCAAAATATTGTAGCAAAAATCATGAATGAAAAGTAAATGGGAAATGAATAAGGTAAAAAGATGAAGAGACACTTGTAGTGGTTATTGAACTGCATTTTTGGATGGAAACATTTTTGCTGGCCATGGTATAATATATAGAGATGAGAAGATTTACATCTTCTTTTCGGAAAAATCAACTCGTGTTTAAAATAATATACAATTTGTAAAAGCGGAAAATAAGAGAAAACACGCGTTATAGTAATTACTTAAAGATTTTGTATACAAATATGGAATTATTGAAGCAACAAGAGTTGGGCAATCTAGCTCCTGGAGCGGATCGATCTTTCTAGTTCCTTTTCCCAAAAGGAACTAGTTCCTTAATATAGTTCCAAATAGTTCCGAGCCCGATATAGTTCAATTAATATTTCTCTTTCGTCGTTCTTTTTATTACCTTCGTTCCAAATAGTTCCGAGAGTGAAATAGTTAAACGAATCTTTCTCTTTCTTTTTGTTTTCATCTCTGTTGGATGTGATTTACGTTTATTTAAGAATGTGGTCGCATCTAAATGATGAAGTGTGGAGATTGAAGTAAGTGTGGAATAAATTTAAGGAAATAAATTATACAAACGAAATGAATTATATGCACGGTTGGAACTATATGAACTAAAGGAACTATATAAATGCACGGAGCCGGATATAGTTCCAATAGTTCCTTGTCCGGAATAGTTCAATGGAACTAGTTCGTTCCAGAACTACACAACTCTAGAAGCAAAATTGTTTACCAAATCGTTTTCACTGAATGCTGACGGTAAAATGTAATATGTGTTTGACCTGTGAAAAACATAATAACATTTTCAATTACAGGATTGGAAGATATAGCTAATCGGGATATAAAACCAGCTATTCGTTTCATCTCACAAGGCGGGCGTGTTTATTACATTTTTATAATTTTATAAAACTTACTCCTAAATATTTTCTACAAGGGGAATTTATTGTGAGAGAAGTCTCCCTTGTCCCTTATGGGATGTTTGTGGAACAATTATATTATATTATAATTTATGGTGGATTAGAAACAAATACAATTCTTACTTTGGGGGACTACAATGTACTTAAAGTTTTCTGAAGAATTTCTTAAACAAATCGCTTGGATTACCAGATCTATTTACCAGGTGACGTAAGTAGCACAACAACAACTCTATTTGGACCGAAAATTCTTCAAGATGTCAAAATGTTTGTTTACGTTTTCGTACAATTTATTCACAATAACAAAAAACTTGACGGATTGAAACAACGGCGCTGGTGTTTTACGCCATTATTACACCATTGAATTATGATTGCTTAAGTCTGGAGTATTTCCCCATTGGCTTAACTTCATCATTACTTTCCTTACAGAGAGTAATGTTTACAAAACGCACTGAGAGCCTGCAAAATGTAATGATCGCTACCAATATCAAGATTTCATCCCGGCGAAGGGTATTATCAATTGGCTTTTCAGTTTTTGAAATGATGATTTTTCTAGTGAAAACCTTTAAGCATCGAGTATTCTCATGTTAATAAGAATGATGCTCACTTTTTGGCTTTCCCAGAAAAACACCAGAACAAAATATTTGAATTAAATTAATTTGAAATAATTAATTTCCCAATCAGAAAAGAAATCGATAGACATGTTGTGGTATACAAATCCTCTGTAAATCTTGTATATTGTAGAAATGTGGGACCAAAAATGAGCCCTTATAAATTTGAAAAATGTTCAAAAATTTTGTGTAAAGGAGCATACATGTAATTTGAAGTTAAAATTTATTTTAAAAAATTTATTATATACGCAAATCAGAAAACTTATTACCATTTATTTAAAAAATGCCGACATTTTGCAATTTTTTATATAAGGGATAAACCACACAAAACAAACAAAAGTTTGAAAAAAAAAGTTAAAGAATAATTTATTTTCAATCATTTGTGTTACGTTCATAAGCCCTCAGAACCAAATTTTTTTTTAAAAGAAATTTATCATTCTTCCACAACAGTTTTTATTTAAATTTTTAAAATATTCTAGCGCCCTGTAGACTGTTGGGAAAATTCCCAATTTTAAGTTAAAATACAAGTACATCAGGGAATTTGCGCACGAAACTAATATTTGGCCAGAAATGTCGGCATACATATCTAGGAGGTTAAACAAGTGTGTTGTTTTTAAAAATATTTGCTCTGTTTCATAACCCGCAAGAATCTACAAATTTTTACAACGATAGAATCCTTTCCTTTAGGATATCGAAAAAACTGAGTAGATGTATGAATCGGGGTGAACTCATTGATATGAGAGAAGTCTTCCTTGTCCCTTTTGGGATGTTTGTGGATCAATTATTTTGTAGTTTGGCTTTAGGTCGAATAAAAAAATGTATACTTGATTGCTTTTAAATTTCATTATTTCAAATTTTTTGACTGCCATAGGCAGTCATCTTCAGAGATATTTTACGAAAAAAAACAAATTTGTAAATATATGGAGTTAAGCTCTGTTGTTACGATATCATAACAACATTCAGTTAAGTAGTTAACCATTTCAGGCGTTTTAAAACGCCAATGAACTGGAAACTGCTATGGAATACAATCCTGAGTCCAACTTTTGCTTTCCTACAATTTGTATATGTCGAATTGCGCTTTAATGGGGTTTTACCATTAACATACCCCTGTTGTTGGTAAAATGTTTATATACTTTGTTTCATAAACATTTGTGCATTATGCATCTTTTCCAGTCTTTACAGGTCTATGTCTTTGAAAAAAAAAAACACAATACACATTAATTTGATAACAAAAAATGCAACTCAGAAATTTACATTTTTGTGAGGAAAGACACAGAGCTTTGTTGAATCATCTGATGTAAACCAAAGATTTTTTCTGTCTATACTTGTTGACAGTATTCCTATAGATACAGGCACAGTGGTCCGTGTATGTTTTATAGTTCATTTTTTCGGGACATTTGTTGTATTTAACATTTCTAATGCAAAACGACATTTGGATTTATTTTCTTGTGTCAATGTATCTACATCTTTAAAATTTGGTTTATGCCCAGTCAATGTACAATATGCTGTTAGGGTCATGTTTTATTCTAAAAGTTGTTTGATCGAACTTAAACGACGTTTGCATTAGAGCTTTTTGCCGGGTTAACAACCTTCCTTATGAGAGCATTTTACCCTGTTTGCACTTAACCAGATTTAATATTAACGCACTGGGTTTCATATGTCAATTCCATAGAGCAAACTTCAAATAAATCCTCATAAAGCGGGCTCTTATGCAAACGCCGTTTTATGTCCGGTAAGTCTAGTTTTGAATTTTGTTGTACCAGCATAAACATTTTATCTTATAAACTACATTGCACTTGTCTTCCTTTTTTAACTTTGCTTTGGTTTTACTAAATAAACTATTGACGGTATTGTTGGATTTTTGAGCTAATTGGTATTTGTCCATATTATAAATATTAGAGTTGCAAAATCTTTCAGGAATATAAGTAATGCGTTTGTATAGTTTTTGATTTTCTTGTTCTTTTGGCAATAAACATTGTCTTTGAAAAAAAGAATTCTAATAAAATACATACTCTCGAAATAATACGACGGCCAAGAGACCGAATGAATTGGTCGCTATAAACGCTAAATCGTTTTTGGATTTCGTGGTTAAAACCGATATGTCGTTACAAACGCCTGTGTGTTAAATTTCTTTTCAAAATCCAAACAAAAATAATTCGCAATAATTCAAATACGCACTAATATGACTGATGAATCGTTTACTAATGCTGAGGATGGGAACAAATACTATCTTGGCATCCTGAAAACTGCAGACTATGCCGCTGTTCATAAAAATTCAATTTTATTGAATTTGTCACTCTTCTAGCAAATTTTGTTTTCTTTTATTTCTTATAAGAAAAGAGAAAATCAATGCGAATTTGCCGACGGCAAATTATTGGTTCAATCTCAATCCATAAAAAACAACAAATGTTTTTGTTACTTACTTATCACATCATGTCCATGACAATCCAAATCCAGGTGATGGTTCATCACCAATGATGGTTGTAATCCAGTTTGATTGTGATTGTGCAGGGGAAGCTGGTGAGCCAAATGGCCACCAATCTCTGCCATTACCATATATTATGTTTAAGACAAGCGTTGGTTTGCAAATAAAAAACCAAGAATATTTTATGATTTCCACAAATTTGTAGCTGATTGCACTTTTCTATACACAATTTTAAATATTCCAAAATAAAAAGAAATTTGATTTCTTTTTTGAAATTTTTTGTTTGTTTGAAAATATGTATTTTTCTTCTTTTGCTTGGTTCCAATTTTTTTGAAAATTTGTATTTTTCTTGTGTTTGGTTTTAATTTATTTGGTTTGAGCTACAACTTTATTTGTTGTTGTTTGGTTGGTTATCCTTTGAAAGATTCGTTTGTTTGTTTTAAGGCACTGTACAAAGATTTGAGGGGGGAGATGAAGGGGGTTTGTGTGTATATTTTGTGGTTGTTGATTTTACTTTTTTCGTTTTTCTTGCGTTGTTTATTTTTAATTAATTTTTATTTTTCTTTTTTGCCAAGCTGACGATTTTTTGTTGTTTGCATAAATTTTTCATCACTTGACGTCTGTCACTTTTGTTTGCCAAATTATTCATACCTGACCAAAAATTTTGTTATTTTTAAAAAACTGAACATCAAAATAATAAATTCGAAATTTTATTTTTGGTCGTTGGGTTTTGAATTCTTATTTTCATTTGATTTTTCTTTTGTTTTAAAAATCCACTTGAGAATGTAGGTGGCGATGTTGATGAAACGCGCGTCTTACGGAATCCACTATAGCAGCAGGATCGATATATTGAAAATTAACCGAGAGTGTGTGTGTGTGAAGTTCATAAGACGAATTTTGTTTTAGCGGTCTGCAGCCCAGAACAGAGCAACGTTAGCGCGCAGCAAAGTCTCACGTACAACTAAACCGGACTGGCAAGTTACGTTGTACGCAGTGTGGATACACACATTGGTGGTGTATGGTGTCGTATGCTCTTCATGTAGTTCCTATTGTTGTTGTTTTTTTGCCTTACATATTTTCAAGTCTTCTTCCCCTTACTAAAATGGACATTCCCATGATACCTAACATATCCTATGGTAGTACACTAGAGGAAAAGAGACCGAGATAGTAACAACGCCAAATTTTATTCTTTGCTTATTGGTGGTGTTAACACCTTTTTCGAAATTGCATATGGCTGGCCTTGTTCTTCTCATGCGAAAATATGGACTTGTCAAGAATTCGAAGAGGGGAAGTCAAGGCAGGAATCTTTTCGAAAATTATTATTAAATACTGTCATCTCTTTTCTTCTATATAACGTACTCTTTCTATTCCATGAAAATATATAATTGTTATGCACTTGTCACAGAGAATCTGAGCAGCAAGAATTCTCCCGACATTTTTATGCTCAACAAAACACAAAGAGCAGAGAAGACATTGGAGAAGTTTTGTTGTTTTTCTTCCTTTTTATTTATTGTAAATGGCGTTTTTGTGGACCAATCAAATAGAGCATGCGCTCACTATTCCAGTTTCTCCGGTAAATTGCCCCACCTTCCAATTAGCTACGAAAACTCATTGTTGTTGCTGTTGCATGCGGGTTTTGTTGGTTGGCCTTAGCAAATTTTGAAATTTTTCACATTAATCTGTTGTGTGTGTTCGTATATGGCTCTGTTTAGTTTTCTTTTGGAATCGTATTCCGTTTAGCCAGTTTGTGCCTTAAAAACGTTCATTTAAGTGGAATTTAAATACTCTTGGCTGGTTTGCAGCCAGTTGAATACGATTTTAAACGTTTATGGATTTGCGGAAAGTACACGCAATCGGCTAAGGAGAACAACATGAAGAAACTAACTAGTGGTCGGTCTCTTGGCGAAACAAAAAGAAATCCCACAACAAACTGAAAAGAATGAAGGAAAACTTTCGGCAGTAATTGTTGTTCGCATGCTTTGTTGAGAGACACCATGGCGGTTACTGGAGCGCCCCACCTTTCTTTCTCACATGAGTGCAATTTATGCTTGCCTTCTTTTATTTGTCTCAACTTTGGGGCAGGTAGAGTGATACTGACGACGACGATGTCGCCTGCATAAAAAAACAAGACACCAACGTTTGCCATTTTCTACAACATCGGAAACAAGAAAAAGAAAGAAAAGAACAAATTATGGATGCCATACAAAATGGTTGCACTTGTTTGGATTCGATGGGTGCTGCAAACATAATTTTGCACACAGATACACTCTCATAGTAAATACTGGTGTCTGGCGTTTGTAACTTCTTCCATAACTTTTTTACCGCTAACTTGTGGGTTGTTCTGTCATAGAGCATGCAACAGTCAGCCAGCCATCAAGTCAACAATGAATAGTTTCTATGGGCCTTGCAAAAATTGTCGCTGTAAACGTTTTGCCAATCCCTTAACAAATTCACCTCAAGTCCTTCGGCATCTCTTCTGATTCAAATCATAAGAGATCGTGCTATAGCACTTTTATCGTTGTTTATTAAACGGCGTTGTTGGAGGTTTTTCTATTAAGCTAAAAATATTTTGAAAAGTATTTTAAAATTCGGTTTATGGCGTTATCTTCGAACATCACTGAATGGTCAATGGGGCAATGTGTATTAGGGTTATGACTTTTTTACAACCTCATATCCCTGTATCATAGCGTGATGAGTTTCTACATAAGATTACATAAAATCTTAATTATAAAGTGATTCGTTAAAAAAGCTTTCGCGTTAAAACCTTTTAAAGTTTTTATTTTTCAGAACTTTTGACCATTTTTTGAAGTCACTATAAGCAGATATTTAACTGAAAACAAGGTACATATAGGGGCACACGACATAACCGAAATGACATAACCGTTGGTTTCTCACTATTTTATCGTCGTATTATTACTTACATATATGTATATCAGTTTGCAGTATATATAACATTATTTCATATATCATAAAACTTTAAAGTGCGGGACCTTTTTCAATATTTATATTAAATAAAAGCTATTTTAGTCTTTAAGAGGCAAAAGGTCATTCGTGCAACAGGAAATCATTTTTTGAAATTTTTTTTCATTTCATTAATTTTTAAATTTTTTTCAAAGTGGGAACCTTTTTACAGTGTTTTATTTAACTTGCTTTGGTGTCGGTTTAGTTCAAATCTGGTAACTCATTTTTAACACAGTTGCAGTTGACCAATCGAACTGTAACTTTGCACACTTTTCAGATTTGGATGACAATACATGAATATGGAATCAAAAGCAATATTGGTCCATTTTGACAATGTTTTAACGGTGTTGTATTTAACTTGCTTTTCAAATCTGGTAATTCATTTTTGACAAAGTTGCAGTTTATCAATCGAACTAAAACTTTGCACACTTTTCAGATTTGGATGACAATACATGAATATGGGCCCATTTTTTTTCTTATAGCCCCAATATAGCAGTACCACCCGATTTCAGGTATTTTGCACAAACTATCGAAACTAGTCTTACTTGCCTTACCCCTTGGCGAACAATGCCAAACCTTTTCCACTAATAAATTAGTTCTTTTAAAATAATAAAACAACAACAATGGGATTAAGCCAGACTATTTTGAAGAAACAAAATTGTATTAGCTATCCCAATAAAAACGACGCCACCAATGTTCTATTTGAGAAACACTGGCACCGTTTATATGGTTGGATGCGACAAGCTACCAACTACATTTTGTTATATGCATTCGTCGAAACTCGACGACACATAACAGTGGTAAAAAGGTTTGGTTTGTTTCGTAGCCACTTTCGTCGGAGTTGTGTTAGGTTGCCAAAGAAAAACTTCTCATCGAAGTTTTTTCTTTGTACACCTTTATACTTCGAGCTGACGATTGATGTTTGGGTATAAAAAGTTTCTTGTTGAAGAAGTTATTGAAAAATAACTTCGGTGGAGAATATCCACAAACAAGAAACAAGGGAACTGATGAGATCCAGTGGCGTGGATCGAAACTAGTCTTCCTTGCCTTACCCCTTGGCGAACAATGCCAAACCTTTTCCACTAATAAATTAGTTGTTTTAAAATAATAAAACAACAACAATGGGATTAAGCCAGACTATTTTGAAGAAACAAAATTATAAATATTTGCTTTAGCCAGCTCCACACAGTTGTGACGCAAAACATTAAAATGCGATTATCTCAAAACAGGCAAATGGCGTATGGAACACTTAAGCATGACACCGACGATATGGCATTTGGGATTCCCAATGATACAGACATTTCCCCACCAAAAATTGTGAACATAGGTCCAGGTTTTGGTATAGCCCCCATATAGCGGTACCATCCCATTTCAAGTGTTTTAAGGATTTTATCTTCATTTTTAGGCAGAATTGGCTGTATCTTGGCATTTAGAGTTCTCAATGGTACAGAAACTTCCCCACTAAAAATTATGAACATATGAAAGTCCAGGTTTTGGTATAGCCTTTGTATAACGGTACAACACGATTTCAGGCATTTTAAAGTTTTTGTCTACATTTTCGGCCTAAATTGACTATAATTTTGTTCTCAGTGGTAAAATATATTTATAAAAAGATAAAAATAAAAAATAATTTAAAAAAATTAAGTTTCAGTGTTTTATTTATCCCTTGGGGGAACCTGTAACCCCTATAGGGCGCGTCCCCAGGTGGCGGATAGGGGAATGCTTCCCAGATATGGGTGGTAGGACGGAAATCAAATACGTCCCGCGGACCAACAGGTTGCTGCGTCTGACTTTAAGTAAAGCGGCAGCAAACAGCGTCTGAACTCCATGCGGAGCGGCTGAAAACTAGATGGAAAACTGTAAACCCTTCAGAAGGCAACGGGAAACCACTGAAGTAATCTCCCTTGAAAATCATACAATATGAACAACACAAACCAAAACACACGGCCCTCAGTCTCCGGCCAAACGAGGGTGCTAAGAATCCCCGGAGGTAAAAACAAGCAAAAACTGAATATTGGAACTTGGAATGTCCGAAGTTTATACGAAGTTGGCAAATTAAACAACACAATTAATGAAATGAATCGGCTTAAGATTGCTATACTAGGTGTCAGTGAAACCTGGTGGACAGAATGCGGCCATTTTGAATCCCAAAATGTTGTAGTATACCACTCAGGAAATATGGAAAGGATACACAGGAAGGGTGTAGGCATTATCGTCAAAAAAGACATTGCAGACTGCGTGATTGGTTCTGTCCCAATGTCTGAAAGGACTATGATGATTAAAATCTCAGCAAAGCCCCTGAATTTAAATATTATCCAGGTATATGCCCCTACATGTGATGGAAGTAACGACGAGGTTGAACATTTCTATGAAGAAATAAGTCAATTATTAAACATGACGAAATCACATGAAATAACTATAGTTCAAGGCGACTTTAATGCCAAAGTGGGGAATGATGAAGTAAATGGAGTAACTGGAAGGTATGGACTTGGAGAAAGGAATGAGAGAGGAGACAGATTAATTCAATTTTGTCAAGAGTTTAAGATGACCATTACAAACACAACATTCCGATTACATCCCAGGAGACTTTATACATGGAGATCACCAGTAGATAACAGAAGGAATATCGTTCGAAATCAAATTGACTTCATAATGATCAACAGCAGATTTAAATCTTGTGTAACGAAATGCTCAACATACCCAGGAGCTGATGTACCATCCGACCACAACCTGTTGATGCTCAATATTCGGCTAAAAATTGCACGAATTAAAAAAAGGAAGAAAAAGTCTCACAAGATAAATACTGAGATACTAAATAACCCATATACCAGAAATGAAGTGAAGATGCAAATTAATAACAAACTGGAAGTCATCGATTCAAACGATGTAGAAAATATATGGAACAAAGTCAAGGACACAATGTGCGAAATAACAAAAAATTATCTTAGAAAACTGTACAAGAAGAACACAACAAGAATGGATGAACGAAGAAATTATGGAGCATCATGAGGAACGAAGGAAATACAAAAACGTTGACTATGAACGTTACTGGGAAATCAACAAGGAAATTCGCACTGCTACCCGAGCTGCAAAAAATGATCTACTCAATCAAAAATGTAGAGAAATTGAACATCTACAAAACATTCATGATGACTATATCTACATAAAAAACTAAAAGAGTCCGCAGGAGTGTATAGGAAGGCATCACCAGCATTACTAATGGATGACAACAATCAGCCAATTTTCGAGACATTACACATAAAGGATCGATGGAAAAACTATATTGAACAATATTCACAGACGACCAACGATCAAGAAATGATCAGAACACAATTAACTATATAACGGAAACCCAATCACTACAGCCGAAGTAGAATATGCGATTCAATCGATAAAAGATAAAAAATCAACAGGACCCGACGAAATTCCTTCCGAAATCTTAAAATTAATTGATGGAAACAACATCTCACTCATTACACGACTTTTTAATCATGTGTATGGTACTGGCCAATATCCAAATGATTGGTTGAAGTCTACTTTTATTGCAATACCAAAAAAATCTAATGCAAAAAATGTTGTGACTACAGGCTTATAAGCCTTATGTGTCACATATTAAAAATTTTCCTAGAATAATTCACAAACGAATTTACTCCAAATGTGAAAGAGTTATGGGAGAGTCCCCAATTCGGCTTCAAGGAAGGTATGGGTACCAGAGAAGCCCTACTATCCATCCAATTACTTGTACAGAAATGCAGAGACGTCCACAAAGATGTTTATATATGCTTTATCGATTATGAAAAGGCATTTGATACCATCCAACACGACAAATTGATTAATATACTGAGGGAAATAGGAATAGGAAGAAACGAATTAGGTGCATACAGAATCTATATTGGAACCAAACTGCAAGAATCGAAATAAATGGTGAACTGACTGACGACATTCCCATATCAAAAGGAGTCCGACAAGGGTGCATACTATCACCGCTCCTCTTTAATATATATTCCCAAAAAATATTTCATGAGTCAATCGAAGGAGAACGAATTGGAATAAGAGTTCAGGGTAAAATTATAAATAACATACGGTACGCTGATGATACCACAATTATTGCCGGCAGTATATCTGGGCTACAACAGCTCCTAGACAAGCTCACGTACGTAAGTGAAACATATGGCCTCAAAATAAATACAAAAAAGACAAAATACATGATTGCTAGTCGGAAAGATGCAAGTTATGAAACGTCACTGAGTATTAAAGATGAACTTGTCGAACGTGTAAAAACTTTTAAATACCTTGGCGTTTCAATTAACGACCAATGGAATATTTCAAACGAAATTAAGCGCCGAGTGGAGATGGCCAGAAAACGCCTTTTTTAAATACAAAAAAACACTTACAAATCACGAATTAAGTCTCGCAACCAAGATACGATTCGTCAAATGTTATACAGTCAACTAAAAAAGTCTACATACACCCTATAAATCTCGGGTTTTAAGGGTAAGGAAGCATTTTTATGAAAATCCAAGTACACAGTTCTATTTCATATCCCTAATAAACAATATAACATATAACAGAAATATATTCCATAATACGAATAACGGTAAATTCTATAAAAATTAAAAAAATAATAGGGAAAAAGTGTACATACACCCAATGAAATATAAGATTACCGTAAATTTTATGGAATAAGCAATACAAATTTTACATTTTATTGCTTTATCGAATGACTCTGGTTGTCTATGATATATTTTAGACAAAATAGGAACATATTTGTGCTTTAATTGACGTTATTTAAGGTCAGACTTCGCGTATAGCTCGTTAAGGCGGACCCCTTGCAGATAATCTTTGAGTTTTTCAGTCTGGTACTTTATAAAACCCCAGGAAATACAGTGGGACTAATTATTTTGAGATCCTAGAGCGCTTTGAAGTTGTTCTTATGGATAATATATGCTCCCGAGCTTCGCTAAATATGCGAATTCCTGAGTTTTTCATAAATTTTATAGTTTTCACAGCATTCCAAGGGTCAAAGTACAAGCAAGAACCTTGGAATTACCTTGTAATACATTTTTGGACCTTAACTCAATCAGAAATGTACAACATTATTATACAAACCCGTTCCTAAAGTTTCCAAAGTATGAAAATAAAAGCACCACCAAAGAATGCATGCAATTTGTTTGAAATTTACACTGTTAACTAGTATGCTCTCGTATTATGATCGTTAGGGTCACTTGAAGCGCTATAAATGTCGGATACTTTTACATTGCTTATTCAATGGATGCTCGAGGATTGTAACAGACCTTATTACAAGGTAATTCGAAGGCTTATGTATGTAATTTTCCCCTTGGAATGCTGTGAAAACTATAAAATTTATGAAAATCTCAGTAATTTGCATATTTAGCGAAGCTCAGGAGCATATATTATCCATAACAACAACTTCAAAGCGCTCTAGGATCTCAAAATAATTAGTCCCACTGCATTTCCTAGGGTTTCATAAACTACCAGACTGAAAAACTCAAAGATATCTGCAAGGGTCCGCCTTTACGAGCTATACGCGAAGTCTGACCTTAAATAACGTCAATTAAAGCACAAATATGTTCCTATTTTGTCTAAAATATATCATAGACAACTAGAGACTTTCGATAAAGCAATAAAATGTAAAATTTGTATTGCCTATTCCCTAAATATTACGATAATCTTAATATTTCATTGGGTGTATGTACACTTTTTCCCTATTATTTTTTTAATTTTTATAGAATTTACCGTTATTCATATTATGGAATATATTTCTGTTATATGTTATATTGTTTATTAGGGATATGAAATAGAACTGTGTACTTGGATTTTCATAAAATGCTTCCTTACCCTTAAAACCCGAGATTTACAGGGTGTATGTAGACTTTTTTGGTTGACTGTATTTGGTCTATACTATTATATGCCGTAGAAACTTGGACCATCAAAAGTGCAGATCAAAAAAGAATTGAAGCATTTGAAATGTGGGTCTATAGAAGAATACTTAAGATACCCTATACATCGCACATTTCAAACCAAGAAGTTCTCAGACGAATGCATGTCGACAGGCAACTCTTACACACGGTCAAATCGAGAAAAATCGCATACCTTGGACACCTGATGAGAAATGACAAATACAGATTTATACAATGCATTATTAAATGCAACATAGAAGGACAACGACCAAGAGGCAGAAGAGAGATATACTGGCTAAGTAACATCCAAGAGTGGACAGGATACAGAGATGAAACAAATCTGCTACATGCTGCTAAAAATCGAGAGCTGTTTATAATTTCATAAAATAAAATAACATAACATGTACATATGATATATATAAATGTAATGTATACTATTGTATGACCGCTTTATATCCGAATAACGGATCCGCAAATAAAGAAGAAGTTTTATTTATAAATGCCCTTAAAACTAGAAAATAATTTGTCGCTTAGCCTCAATAAGTATTTAAATTATAAATGGTGGCAAAATTAAACGACAAGTGTTTTATTTGAGAGATTCCATCATGGGAAAGAATATACTTAGTGAGGCTAAGCGATAAATTATTTTATAGTTTTATGTGCATTCATAAATAAAACACTGAAATTTAATTTTTTTAATTATTTTTTGAGAAAAAATTTCAAAATCATAACCCTAGTGCTGAGCTGTGGGAACCGCCATCTTTTACCCAAGAAATTGAATTAAACAAGTTTTTTATGTTGTTGTAGTTCGGCTATAGGCAAGTCCGAACGGCGTGTCTTACAACACCACTTTATAGAGAAGTTTTACATGGCTGAAATACTCAGGAAATGTCGCCAACATTACTGAGGGGTACTTTGCCACCGTTGAAAATTTTGATGTTGGCTGGCCGGGGAATCGAGCCCACGACCTACTCCGTGCAAGGCGGGTGTGCATACCATTGCATACCAGTTAGTTTTCAAGTACCAAATTTAAAAAAACAATTTTATTTAAGGTCATGTTTATATTATAGGCATTTGCAGGGTTAACGTTCTTAATGTGGATTTATTTGACGTATACGCAAAGGAATTGACATTTGGGTTTGTTAAATCCTGTTATATGTAAACGTACTATAACAGTTGAAATATGTATTTCACAATCAGCTGTTGTTCATGCGCTTCAAAAATGTAATTATTTTCTCTTTTGCTTTAGCTTCATCATCGTTTGCTGTCGTTCTTTTCCTCTGTGCTGTGATTATTATCTTGGAATGAAAATAGTAGCACCAGCCAATCATCAGTATGCCAATGACATTTACTGTTTTCCTTTTACAAAACGTTTCATTCAAAGCCATTCATTAATTGGGTTAATTGAGTCCTGGCGGTTTTTGCGGTTTTTGTGTTTGTTTATGTCGGTCGGTCGGTATGTTGGTCTTTCAATTCGTTTCGTCATTTGTTTGGTAAAGAAATTCTAATTTTTGTTATTAAATTATATGTGTGTATTGCGTTAAAAATTAGATGTAATGTACGCACATTACACTGGCTTTAAGGTAATTATTTAAATATAAGAAAGAGTAGTTAGTAAAATTTGTTTCCAGACATTAACTTTGGATTCCCGCCCGTTTTGAGGAATTTGTTTATAAGTTTCCCATGCTAAAAGTGTTTGTATCATATTTATGATTTTCTAAAGAAGATTGTGTTATGGCGTTCGATGGTCGACCTAACCAGATATTTAAATAATTTCTAAAAATACATACATATGATATTGTAAACATTATAATTTTTTGTGTTCAAATAGATTCAAATACAGCTTAATTTTTTTTGGTTCCCATGTCGTCACAGGACAATTGCTTGGATATGTTTGCCATCACAACAATGCAATTTTCCGATTGATGGATTAGAAACTATTGGCGGAAAATTTGGATTTATCAAAATTGTTGACACATTACATTGGGAAACATTGGCATTTTTATGGCATGACGTTCAATTCTAAATCATGAAACGGCGGATACATACATATGTTTGAATTCCCACCAACTATGCTCGGTGATGAATGTGCCAAGTGTGAATAAATAAAGCGAATGATTTAAATTTGTCTGAAGTCAAGCAGTGACAGCACCATTAGATTGCTTGCCGGGAGAGGTTAAACGCGCAGCGAAATAAAGAAGATGAACTCAACATGTATGAGACGATTAGAGTTGTGCCAATTGAACTATATTGAACGACCTAGTTCATTATCTAGTTCAATGGACACCGGTAGTTTGTATCACACATTAATTTGTATGCCGTTACTCATACACGCAGAAAAATATATGTTATGTTATGTTATGTTGGATCCAAACAAATATTTGTTTGGGACTGATTGCAAACAAATATGTATATGTTTGGATCCAACCATAATTGTCCATAATTGTGTGTCCAAACAAATATATGTTTGCAACATTTTGTAACATATCTCAATTTTATATGTTCGGGTACCAACATATTTTTTATGTTAGAACATATTTTTTATGGGTGGAGAGGATTTTTGTCAAAAAGAGTAACAACAGGGCTCTCGCAGCTGCGGAATGCTGGTTAATAATAAAGAGCTGTGTGCATGGTGTAATTAGAGACGCAGAAGTTGTGTGATGTGTATGTGTAAAATACGTGTGTTTCTTGCTTTGTTGTTGTTAACCAACGTAGCAAGCGAAGAGGAAAATAAAAAATGGTATTAATTATATTGTTCTTTGTTCTTCAGTTGTCTAAATACAATCGTTCAATAAAGACGGTAAAGTGAGTGAATAAATCAGTGTTTTGTCTTTTCCTAAAAAAAATTGTGATTTTTAGTAACTTAAGTGCCCAATACATTTTATAATTGAATCAAAAAGGTCAATGCAAATATTTTATTGGACAAGGAAGAAATCGCATTTAATATTGGTAATTACATCAATATATTTTTCATATACATTCATACATATTTATATTTGAAATATGGATGTAGGTACCTATTTATTACATTATATAATCATTTGATTCCAGATGCCGATTTCCCGCTGATGATTTCAACTTTGAGGAACATGTGTTTTATTTCACAACTAAGGAGAAGCGTCCAACGATGTTTCTATATAATTTTTTCTTTTTAAAAGTGTGACTTTTTATAAATTATTTCATTCAGTTTTTCTTTTATTAAAGTCTTTTATGTATTTCTTTGGAATATTTTATGTATCTATCTGTCTGTTGCTTTTGCTTTTTTTCTATGCCTTTCAATAAACCACCTCCATTTATAAATGTGTGTATAAGGTAGAGTTAGCCAGTGAGCGCTTACCTCAGAAAGCGCCCACTGGTACATGTGTTTGTTTTTTGTGGCTTTTGGGTTTGTATTTGTTTGCATCCAAACAAATATATGTTTGCGTTTTTTTCTGTGTGTACGTTTTTGAATTAGGACAGTGAATTAGGTCGTTCAATTGCCCAACTCTAGAGACAATATGAACGCCAATGAACTATTGACGTCGAAATGTACAAGAAGATGAAATCCTCAACAACGAACAAAGCAATATAACATCAACAATGCCATGGAAAAAGGAAAGAAAGATGAAATGGTCTGGCATAATAACAAAAAAAATCTTGCAGACTAGAAATTTCCACCAAAAAGAACAGAGCAAAACAACACATTTTCTTTGCTTATTAGCGCTGAAATAGGTGGAATTAAAACTGTCATATAATACAGAGGTATAAAAATAAAACGAAACGAGATGGAAAATGGGTAATTATGTATGTACTCATGATAATGGGTAAATTGGCATAAAATGCCAAGGAATGGTAATTTGTATGAACTATGACGTCCAAAAGACACGAACAAACGTATAGGACAATGGAATATGATATCGGGACTTCTTGTGGAGAATTTTTATTTGGTGTATATACTGAGGAAATGTCGCCTACATTACGCTGAGGACTGTATTTGGCACCCCTGTTTGGCCTGTGAATCGAAACCGATCTTTCAGTGTGCAAGGCGGGTCTGTATCTTGGTGGCACCCAGTCTGTTCAATATTAGCTCCAGTGGTTTAAGACAAACCTGCCTTTACCACTTAACCACTATTGATGAAGGAATTTTTTTAAAAAAAGTACCAGTCATCATTGCCGAAAGAAATAACTTTCCACCTGTAGTGGGATTCTGTAACTCATTTTTGCTGTTATCGATAATTGTCGGTAAAATGAAAATGCTTATAATTTCGATAATTAACGAAATTTTTCGGTAAGTTAACGATGAATAAAAAGTAGTCGCTAGCCTCTACCGACACAAACAACTTTTCTTTATGGTTTTAGTCATAATTTTGCGATTTAATTTTACCGATTTTTGTCGGTAACAGCAAAAATGAGTTACAGAAGCCTACTACTGGTGTACTTTCCGCCCTAATTATATAAAGAAATAGCATTCCTCTTTACAGCAATATTTTGTTTGCATCACGCTCTTGTAGAAAGAATGCGTGATAATGCTGAATAAGATGTCATGCCAAATTACTTGCACCCATGCTTGAACAGTATTATTATCATCGAAAATTTTGCCGGGTTGGACTCCTATATTTAGGAAAGTCGGTATAGCTTTAGATTTGCAAATCTATGGTACACTGTTTTCACATTTAAGGCGCTGCATTTGTTTCTGATTTTCGTCAAGGGTGCCCGTACTGTCGGCTTGTTCCACTTTTGTCCTTTCCTGACTAGATATTAAATTTACTAATTTTTGGTTAAGGTTCTACCACCCAAGTCATATACACTTGTCAAAAAAGGTAAACATTACCTGTATATCACGTACATATCAATGTATACATATATACATATGTACGTATTATGTATACGCTTGCTATGAATGAACGTGTATGGGTTTGTATGCCATTCAATGTTGCGTCGTAGACGTCGTTTCATTTTGTTGTTCTTTTGGATGAATTGTTTTGATGCCGTGTTGCCACTTGCTATTCATTCGTTTATTGACGAATTGTCGGCATTTGTTATTGTTGTTCACATCTATGAGCGAGTGTAGTAGAAAGAAGGGGGTGTACGTACATGTGTATTCGTGCGACTGAGCAATACAATGGCGGACGTTTCCGTTTTACGTTCATTGCCTCTGCCACAGTTTTAATTTTCCTAATGGATATCGATTCTTCCGACAAAAACTAAAAAAAGAAATGAAACGTAAGAGGACAACAACAACAACCCGGGAGCAGTAGTAGCTGCAGACAAAAAAAGCGGCTTTGGTAACTTCGTATGGCAACAAAAGGCAATGACAACAATAACGAAAAAACGTACGCACACACAAATAAACAAACAACAAAAACAAATTGTACTAAAGACAACAACAAATGTTCGAGGATAATGCAAAAGGATAATAGACTCCTTTTTATTGTGATTGCGACTCTATAAAAGTCAACTTGTGCTCGACTGAATTTGTATGATGATAAATGCATATGTGTATTCCTCTGTGTGCGAGTGTGTGTTTGAACGTGTGGGTGAGAAAGTGTCTGAATGGCCGCGTGTCTTTGAGTCTGTTGTGCTAGGAGAATGATTATAGTCCGCATTTTGCTTATTATTGTTGTGCTTGGCTTACCTTTATTTGGTTGGCGTTCTTCTTAATCGCAAATAGGGGGACGAGAGGTACACGGGGGATACCAATGTTGTACGACTGACACACTTGAAAACATTGAAATTTTGCCCCAAAACGCACACAAACACATAATTCACGTCATGCAATGTCAGACATGGTAGAGATGTACGGATATCGCAAACACCACAATAATGATTTGTATATGCCACAGTAGTTGTTGTGGAACCCCAGCAAACCAATCGTACCGACATCGTAACGAAATCGGAACAAAATTCGGACGATACGTCCGATATCTGATCCGAAATCGTAACGATATCTTAACGAAAGTTGTATGAAGTGGTTGACATAATTTCGGAACGAAATGTCGGAGCGACATCGGATCGATTTCGTAACGAAATCTGAAGAAAATCCTTGGGAAATTCGGAAAGGAAATTTCTTTCCGACATTCGTTCAGAAATCGGAACGAAATCGGTACAAAATCTGAACTATTTCCTCTCCGAAAAATCGTTTAGAAATCAGAACGAAATCTGAACGACTTTGTTTCCGAAATTGTTCAGACGTGTCGGACATCAGACATTTGGTTTGCTGGGACTGTTCTCATTTCATCCATCCATCGTTCATGATAAACATCATCATCATAGTTGTCATTAGCACCGACGTCGATGTTTGTAGCCATGGTCCTTACAATGACGATGGTATTTAATGATGACGTTCCTGTCAAAGGGTTACAAACAGAAAATGAGGATATCGACCGAGTCACAGTGAAAGGACACCACCAGCAAAGTGTAGTGTTACATAAACAACAGTCAATCGTACATGTGCACTCGTGTCTCTCACCCATCCATAGTGAGTGGTAGCACACCTTTGCTGTGTGGGGTTTTATTTGTTGGCCTGCAGCAATTTCAGCTTTTTGTTGGCTCGACATTGTTTTAATCCATTTTTAAGCACCTTTGTTCACAGGTGCTGTCTCTATGCCAATAACACAAGTCGGTCCCTCCATATCGATGTTCCCCTTTGTTTTTAATCACAAATTTATTTGGAAGCATATGTAGGCATGTCCACCAAACTGGTGACAATTTTGACAAGCTGTGCTCAAAAAGAACTCATATGGTGTATTCCTTGAGGTGTTATGTTGCATGCGCAACAATAACTAGGAAAGAGTTTAATATGATGTAAGAGAGGGGTAGGACTCAATGGTGAATCTGTGAAGATTTGTATAGGAATAGTACTATATGGGGTCATATCCAGCCAGGAGTGAGTGAAATTATGTATATCACCAATATTTTTGAAAACTTAACAAAGCTGAAGCTAAGGTTTACCCTTTTAGAACACGCGACTTGTGATATATATTATAAAAAATATTGACCTTAAAAGATAATTTGCGTGGAAGCTGTGGCTATATTTATGGGTTGATGTGTAAAAATGGGTTGAAGCCAACTTTTTTTTTGTTTTCTCTCGATTTGTGAGTAAACCGCACTTCTCACGATTTTCATGTCAAAGTAAAAGTAGGAGCCAACTAAATAAGGATAATCTCACTAATGCATTTCTTTTCAAAATTTGATCTGCTTCTACCATTAAATGATGCTGACAATTTGAAGCCAGATTTACAGTGTTTTTTGAAATTTTCTTCTAATTTCATTCCGCAAATGGGTTTTTCAAAAAACCATACAGTGAAATCACAATCAAAAAATCTACACGGCTTCATAGAAATCTGCTTCCAAATGCGGAAATTTTGTGCGAACATTTTTCTAATAATCATATTTTTTGGGTCTAATATTTGCAATTGTCTTTGGAATACCTCGTACTCCATTGCACATTTTGGTTATTTACGTTCCGGATCCAATAAATCATTCCCCGTGAATATCCACTTACTAAAATGCGAGTTACGAGAAATTCCAAAGTAGAAAATCACCTAAAATTGTTTTTGAAAATATCGCGTATTTTATCGAGTTTTCTGTGGGTCGTTCCCACTGCAATGAAAAAACTAGTGCAACATCTTCGTTTTAGCGGAAACAGAGCTTTGAAAACTTCACTGATAAGGGAGCTACATTCATTTTATCCCAAAAATAGTGTGTGATGCTACATCCACGGTTCTTGATTGATATCGTTGAAATATATATATCGATATAGATGTTCATGGTGAACACTGAAATCGGATGCGAACAAAAATTGTATGCACTTTGCGCAAATTAGCGATATTTTATAGGGTTTTTAATGCTAAGATGAAGCCGATGCTACATATTAGCCTCTAAATTAAAATTCGTAAAATATATAAAACTTAAAAAATATGGTCTTGCTGTACATGAAAATCTGATGGGGACAAAATGATTTTGATAATTACGCGATTTACACGTATTTAAAAATGCATATACATTATTAATTTTATTTATTATAATATTAACAATGTAGTAAATACACTGTTAATAACAGATGAAATAGCATTGGCTACAATGGCCATCGGCTAACCATATAAATTAAAATGGATTATTTGACCTCTATTTCCATTTCAGAAACTTTGAG
The DNA here is from genome assembly GCF_047663935.1 of Musca autumnalis. Classification (NCBI taxonomy): domain Eukaryota; kingdom Metazoa; phylum Arthropoda; class Insecta; order Diptera; family Muscidae; genus Musca; species Musca autumnalis. Next base: position 115,721,746 of record NW_027411755.1, read on the forward strand.
ATATATCTTCAGCAACCCAATTCTTCCCCAATTAGAAAGCTTTAATATGAATTTCTATACAGCAAAATCCATATATTTCATTGGGAGATTTTAGCAAAATGAAGGAAGTATACCTATAGATTTTTCCAATATACCTACAGCTTTTTCCAATACATAATGCATGTGAAAAAATAATTTTTCAAACAAAAAAAAATATTTTTTGACCAAAATATGTGCTTATCTTGGCTGTTACATCGAAACTATAATACCAATCTGTATGATTTTAGTCTCATTTGATTAGACGTGAAGTTTAGATGCACCACAAAATGGACATTTATTTTGAAAATAGTTGACAATTTATCAATTTTATGTACATTTCGCGAATTCTGAGTACCATTTTACATGTATTATGCAATCTCCTCGCTGAAGTCACTGCGAGAGAACTTTTTAGTAACAATTGTGCTCATTAAAATAATTAGCGTTTTGTATAATATTTTCTTTATTAAAAGCCGAAATAAAACCGCCATAACTTTTGTCCGCAACAACCAAAAATTGACTCGCGAACTGATTCGTACTGGGAAATTTTTTCTTAACCTATATACCAAAAATTTTTGATGTTGCGCGAAAAAAAATTATAATTTTTTTCTGAAATGGAATATGAAATAATTGACAATATTCGTGATATGTTCATGAAATTTTTTGTTTCAAAACCGTTTTTCATCTATTGGAACATAAAATCCAAAATGCAAAATTACAGCTATTGAGCTGGCTTTTATGCGTGACACTTTTATATGAGGGATGTACTAAAATGTGAGAATTCTCCCGTGTCCTTCGGGGATGTGTATGGGAACATATGTATGTATGTATATACTAAAATATAGAGCTATCTGGATCACCAATATTGTGAAATATGATTCACAAAGTGTCAGAGGTTGCTTGAGTGAGCCTGACTGAGCAGTGCAGTGATTTCTGCAAATCTAATTTTCCAAGTCAGTTCCCATTGGTCGACAATATGGTGGGTTATCTTCGAGGAATGTATTTGAGGACTACTTGTACAAGCTGGGCAATAGTTTGGCATCGAGTTATTAATTTTGACGCAATGTGATATGAGATGACTATCTTCTTAATATATAAAAGAGCTTAGTGATGACTGAGTGAGTGAGTGACTGACAGATCATCGCCCAGAGGAAACGGCTGAAGCTAGAAGCTTGAAATTTTGGGTTGTTATTGGTGTTTAGGGATGAGATAAGGCTGGGTTTTTGGAAATTCGAAATAGAAGGGAACGAAAAGTACTTAAAGTTACTAGATAGAGCCTCTGTGTATTTTGCAAACGGGAAGAGCTAAAATACTGAAATTTGGAATGAAGGTCACTTATAGAAAGATATACCAAAGGGTTTTTGGAAATTCGAACTATAAGTGTACGAAAAGTACTAAATGTGGTACCAATTGTATTTATGAACGGATATAACTAGAATCTTGGTATTTGGTATGGGAATCAAGGTTGGAAAGTGGTGTTGATTTAAGGAAATGGTCTTAGAATTTCATATTTATGTGTACGAAAAGTTCTTAATGATACTAAATGTTGGTACAATTTTGATGATGGTGAACGGATAGAGCTAGAAACCCTAAATTTGAATTTAAGATTACTGTACGAGTGTAGGGTTGAGATATGGAGGTAGTTTTGGAAATTTGTACTTATGTGTACGAAAAGTACTAAATGGTACTAAATTCGGTACAATTTGGGTGTGGGTGATAGAGCTGGAAACCTGCAATTTGGAATTAAGATTTTTATTGGAGTGTACGATTGAGATATGGAGGTAGTTTTGGACATGTGTACTTATGTGTACTTTGGTACAATATGGATTTGAGTGAACGGAAAGAACTGGGAACCTGCAATTTGGAATTAAGATTACTGTTGGAGTGTAGGATTGAGATATGAATGTTGTTTTGGAAATTCGTACCTATGTGTACGAAAAGTACTAAATGGTACTAAACTTGGTACAATTTGGATTTGGGTGAACGGATAGAGCTGGAAACCTGACATTTCGAATTAAGATTACTATTGGAGTGTAGGATTGAGATATGGATGTAGTTTTAGAAATACGTACTTATGTGCATATAAAGTACCAAATGGTACTAAATTTTGTACAATTTGGATTTGGGTGTACGCATAAAGATGGAATCCTGAAATTTGGGATTAAGAGTATTGTTGGAGTGTACTTATGTGTGCGAATAGTACTAAATGGTACTAAATTTGCTACAACTCGGATTTGTGTGAACGAATAGAACTGGAATCCTGAAATTAAGATTACTCTTGGAGCGTAAGATTTGGAAATTCGTTCTTATATGTACAAAAAGTTCTAAGTGGTTCGAAATTTGGTACAATTTGGGTTTGGGTGTACGGATAAAGACGGAATCCTGAAATTTGGAATTAAGAGTATTGTTGGGGGGTAAGTTTGAGGAAGTTTTAGAAATTCGTACTTATGTGGTAATGTTCACCTACACTGTGGTATCCATGACACAGTGAGTGAGTCTTGGCGATCATTGAAATTCCATAGTTACAGACGGTTATTGCCTTCCAGAGGATAACTAATTTTGGGCAAATGGGAATATTGGGGAAACTTATGCACATTAGATAGTAAAGTCTTCTCTATTTCAATCAACGGGTATGTGTTATTCTTATCAGACCGTTCTAAATAGACGATGTCACATGTATCTTTTATCGGATTAAATCGATCCTTTAAACAGAGCCATCAGTTTCAGTCACCCTTTAGAATTACAATTTCCAGACTTCATTCATACTCCTCTAAATCGCAATTTTTTACCTTCCCGGGTTTTCATTGCTCTCAAAGCTTGTACATCGTAATATTGTTCAAAGTTGAGGCATTATCGGGCAACTCCTTCCTTCCTTTTAACACAGGCAGTCTTTATGGTCCACAATAAAATGGTTGGTGATCACAAAAGCTTCATAGTATGGAGGGTATATTAAGTTTTTTTCCGCTTTGAAATAATCATAATCATTAGCACGTGGCACTAGCGTAAAATAGATTTTGTACTTGTGAAAGAATCCAACACACACCTGAGTTTAAATAAATAAGCTGTCGCTATCAAGATGTTATTGTTTGGGCTTGAGTGACAACAAAGCGTGTTAAAATTTTGTTTTTATAAAAGCAAACATGGTCAAGACATTGTTAACAATATTTCTAAAAACCATTTTCAAAGAAAAGTGCAAACATTTTTGTTCTATGTCCTGATTTTTACCTCTTTCAGAGCAACGCCGTTAAAGACTAGTATAATATAGGGCAAGCCTGGCTAATGCACGACTTTCCATATATCATAAGATTGTTTGTACGTACTCTGGACATAACCCTTAATGGTTTTCCATAGTCATTTTTTGAAAAATAACTTCAAAAACTAGAAATTTCTAGTCAAATTGCCTACAAATGGGCATTAATTACAATCATGCCAAACTTACGTCAGGAACAGAGAGGGAACCAGTAATTCCACCATTCTGATTACTAAAATGACATAAAAAGCGAAAAATTTGAAAATTATTAATCGATTATAGTGGTGCATCATTTACAATGCTCATTTTAAAATGCCCATTTTTTGTTTTCCGGTGAAATTTTAGTATAACGGTACTGTAAACTGGATATTTTTTAGCCTACAAAATAGTTTTTTGAATTCTTAAGAAATCTCAACTTGTTTCCATCATTTTTAGTGACAGTCACTGCACATAGATAAACCCAACAACAAATAGAAAGTCACTCAGATCATCAGGCTGGTATTGTTACATTCATACTTCCTTTGGGCTCTTTGTGGGTGGGTGGTATGAGGCTCTGTATGTGAATGATACTGGGACCACTAAAACCAACCACATGACATCCTTTTTTCCAATTGAATCCTTTTTTAGTCCGCCATGTTTTACATGGCAACCCTTTGTTGTCGTCATAAAACTCTCTCTTAACGTTGTTTTTGCCATTGTTTCAATATGTGGCATATTGAACAGGCGTTGTACAGTATTGTGTTCTGTATTTAAGGCATAAAATGCAAAATAAAAGAAAAAAACGTCTAAGAGCTTTTTTGTAGCTACTGCTATTATTATTTTTCTTGTTTTCCTTGTTGTTGGTACTCCTTGCTTATTTTTATTTATGCTAAGTATTGTTGTTGTTGTATTCATGGTAGTATAATCCTGAGTGGTATGTAAATTGGAGTTGGTATCTAACAGAACTTGTTAACGGTGGCTATAACAGAACAATAGTTTTTGCCAGGGCTTCCTTAAATGCATAGTAAGGGCTATTATATGATTGTTTTGAAATTTTTACCATGTTAAGTACTTGTGATCCTATTTACAACGATATATTGTGTTTGTTGGGACGTCTATAATTCGAGAGATAATAGCCAGAAAAAATACCTGCGCTCTGAAACTACAATGATTGGAAAATACAAAAACTCTCAAAAGATGAAATTCATTTGATGTAAAGTTTGCATGTCGTAATATTTTTCCCAACTTATATCAAGTTTTAAAACGGACTGTATCGGTACACCCTTCTGGTATTTCCTCCACAAAAGTTAATTTTGTGTTTTATGTGAAGTTTTAGGGTTTTTTGAGGATGGTCGTGAAATTTGTTTAACCTAAATGATATTTTATTTTAAACGTGGAAGTCCGAAGTGTACAAGTCTTGGGGGGAGTACCCAAGTCAATTGGATTGACTCGAATGTCGTTATAACACTTCCAAACTTCAAGTCAACTTCGAAAATTGTGTTTTTTAAACACAGTTCGGGTTCTTCTGGGCTCTCAAATTGGATAAAATCGGCAAAAATTCATATGGTATATGGCCAGCTAGAAGTAAATTATTTACGAAACTGCTAATGGTTCACAAAGATAGAAAAAGATGAAATCTGCACTCCATAGTAGGATATTTTATTGGAAAAGAAGCCCCCACAAAGGAACCCATGGAACGACCAGAATTATCCTGCTACCGCCGTAGAAAATAATGCGCCAAATTTCTACTCAACAAACTGATGCATATGAGAGAGGCGAGAGAAAAAGTGTCAGGAGAAAAAGAGGCCCTATTCAAAATGACATTCCACAATATTTGTTTTCAGAAAATCTGAAAATTCTACTTAATTCCTATTCTTTACATAACTCTCTCGTATTAAAAGTGGTTGACTAACTGGGTTCTGCAAAGTCCTTTGTATTTTTTAACCTGGACTTTTGTGTTGTGGAGTCGTTATGAATGAGGTTTGGTTGTTGTTTTTCTTGGCGCTGCGCATTTACATAAAAATTTTAAAAATACACGTATATACATATGTATGTATGTTTGTAAGAGTGTGTATAGGCGAAAGTTCTGCTCATAACCCATACATACACTTTTATACCTAAGAAAGCGTGCACGGGCATAAATACACATACATACACTTGTTTGATATTCATTTACATTTTTTGCTGTTATAAAAACACACTTTGCCACTGACAAATGGCTTTGGCTTTTGCAAAAATATAACCAAGGTATAAACGAACATACATATTTACATTTGCATGATATAAGAGGAAAGAAAAGTGGAAAACACACATACATACTTCACTTGGCCCATCCATAAGTATAGGAATATTTACATTTATGCAAATATATCAACCATTTTCTTTCCAGCTCTGTGCGCAGCTAGGGATGAGGGTAAATATTCTAGCTATCCATCTCCGTCCCATGTCCCCACCAATGGAGTGTTTATGTGTAAGTGTGTGAGTGTAAGCCACACATAACTTTTCAATTGATATGCAAACTTAAAAGGGACCGCAAAAATTATGCTCAAGTGAATTCGAAATGTTCTAGAAAAACAGAAAACTGAAAATAGCTCCGTGAGGTCTCGATGGTGGGTGGGTCGGTTCGTCCTTTCAACGCACATAGACAAAGGTAGACATTTGTATTCATTTCAGTTTCAACTGCTGCAACGGTTCCTAGAGGAACAGTCGTTCTAACCAAGATGATAGGTGGTAGTGATGATGATGGTGTCAGCGGCTTGTGGAACTGTGTTGGCGAAGGTATTAAGCTCATATTTATTCCTAGTTCCATTCGTGAATTTACATCTCCATATTTTATGTGTGACTTGAAATGTGGTTTTCCATATTTTTTCCTACGTATTTATGCATTTATTCATTTCGTTGTCTATGTGGATGTGAGTGTAGATGTGGGAGAGCGTGCGTGCTTGCTCCTTTGAAAAATCCATAAATGTTAAATTTTTAAGTGTTGAAGATAAATGGTTGCATTGAAAATCAACTTAAATTATAAAAAATTTATTTTAAAGGGTTGAGCAATATTTCTACATCTTTAATAACACTGTGCAACCTTTTTAAGGTGATCTTGTGCAAACAATTCGAACTGAGTATTTTTTGAAAGTACAGACCAAAATGACAAGAAACCCTAATTGAGGTTTGTTGTGTCAGATCCAGCTCGTATTTTATGGTCCCATCTAAACATGGTTAAATGTTGAGTTTTTAAAGAAATTCGGTGCTATATCTCTGAAACCAATGCGAATCTTCTTATGACCTCTGCAGCAAATTTGTAGATAAGGACAAGAATAAAATATTTGGAGAAATAATGAACTCGAACAACTACATTTATTGCCTCAAATTTCAAAATATATAAATTCCACAATTTTTATACATTTCGCGCCGTATCTCCAAAACCGTTAATTTCTGATTTTTTTTTTGGAAAAATATTCCCTGGAATGTAATACACAACTCTTCAGAACATGTCATTGTTGTAAAATGCCTCTATGCCGTTGTTTTCAGTAAATTTTTCAACGACGATTTAATAAAAATGTCAATAATGTAGTGAAATCCGAAATGCGAGAATAAACTGTTGGTGTGAACTGTATTTATAGTTTCTGGTCGGCAATTCTCGATTTTTTTCGGACGGGATTTCCCGGGAAATTTTTTTTGAAATTCCCGGGAATATGATATAACTATAGTATGTACGTTCATATAAGTACGCCTCCATATCTTTGGTGCCACCGTGGTGCAATTGTGAAGCTTTGTACACAAAAGGTCAACCTTGTAAAAATACTTTATCAACGGATTTATTCTATGATCGATACGCCCTTCGAACCGTAAAAAGAACTCCCCATATCATTGACCTAAAAATAGAGTCACACAGCAATCTTTGATAAGAAGGAAGCCTTTGCGAGGATGGTCGTGGGAAACAGCAATTTATATAAGCTTTGTTCCTTTACGTTAAAGTTTCTTCAAGTTTTACCATTTTTAACTCGGAAAGCGTTCCTTAACCACAAAAAGTAGTTAAACTGGAAGCAATTTTTAAGAGAGTGAGAGAGGGGAGAGATCCAAAATGGCTTTCTCTTTTACTACTTTCGGCTCGACAAATTTCGTTGTGTAAAAGGAGCAAAATCTGTCAAACTGCTGATTTTACATTTATTTGACAATTAAGGCAAAAGGAAAAAAGAAAACTACGCGCTTTGTCAAAGCAAAATAAAAATAAATAAAATAATAATAATTGAAACCAGCGAAATAAAAAATTAAAAACAGTGAAATTTATTTTGTTTGTTATTTTTTTTAAGCAGCCATGTATGTTTTTTGACAATGCTGCCAGATCTACTATTTTTCCGCTACGTTTGTGCAAAACTTGTTATATCAGAGCAATTTTCACAGTTTTCTGAGAGAACAGAGAACTTCTCTCTGTTGCTACTTTTACTATTAAAAAAGTAAAGGAACAAAGCTATAATCCGCAAATTAGTCAGGAAGAATTGGTTGACTTGAACAGCTGCCATATATGATGTATTGGTACTTTCAAGATTTTGGCGTATCGTCGTTAATATTGTTCCATATTGCTCCAAAGAGATGACTAATGATACTACTATACATATAAGGAGTATTTATTTCCTATATGTTTGCTCTCTGTCACGTCTATGCCACACAAACTCGATTTCTCATAGTCCCGGGAATTCCCGGGTTTCCGGGAATGAGAAATTTGTATTCCCGATTTCCCGGGAATGAAAAAAAAGTCGGGAATTCCCAAACTCTAACTGTATTTGATACCGCTGAAACAACATGAAGTAAGCATTTTAGACTTTCAGAATGTTCTAAAGAATTGTTGAGAACTTTATTTGGAAGACTTTTGCAAAAAGTTACTTGGTTCAACTCTCAATAGCATGGTGTAAGAAAGAAGGTGATACAATAATACCAACTGATGTCTTCATTTGCTGTTAAAACATATTTTTAATCAAAAATAAATAACAAATATTTCGCTTCTATAAAAAATATTTGTGTACAACATCTTTGTTTAAGCTTCGCAAATAATATTTTAACGTTTTCTTCTAACTATTGTGGATATTTCGCGCAAAAAAATTGACAGCAAATGAAGACTACAACCTAATGTCAACTATTGGATCACCTTGTTAAATTCGCCTTGCTCAATAGTTTACCCGATACTGACCAGAATTTTAGCAATTATGTAAAATTTTCTATATTTTGTAGATTTTGATGCCCTAGATGGTGTTTTTCTTATGTGGTTTTTTTCAATAGATAAGTTCTACTAGTTTAGGGCTACAATAAAAGACAGCTAAAGACAGTAAGGCCAAATTCCTATTCGTTTCTGAGATAAAGGCCTGATAAATGCAAAAAAGTGTAGATTTAGCCCGGTTTAGATGAGGCTATATAATCCGAACTGGATATGACAGGACAAAACACTACTAGGGTTTTTGTAGCCTAAATATATACTTTCATAAAATGCATACTTGAAGTTGTTTGCATTTTTAGTGTTTGCTAGTGTTATCGAGGCGATAATGAAGAGAGGTATAAAACTGTTAGCCTACAAAAATAACTCAGTGGATTTAAGATAAAGTCTCAGACTATAGTGTTTACTGAAATTTGTGTTCAGGCGAGGCTTAAAATCATATAGAATGCATCAGGTAGTGAAGGTTCTGGTGACGGCCTTAGAGAGGAAGTAGCGAAAATTAAGACAGTGCATATTTTTACTTAACTACAAACATCCTGGTGATAATGAATACCAAGCAACGATCCTGTATGACTTTGAAGTGGCAAGGTTCAGGACCTATCTTTCTATGTATCATATCAAATGTACACTCAACTAATTTCAGCAGATTTGTTGTTACATCGCATCGAAGCAGTCACATTCCTAGAACTGGAGATAGACCCAGTGTCAGATTAAGCAGAAAAAGAGAGGTCCACAGGTACAAACGGGAATGTAGAGGTTACATTAAGGCAGGGATGATTACTATCCACAATGATGCAGTGGCGCAGACAGTTCCAGGTTATAGATTGAATGCTGTACTCGGGGACCACACGATCGCAGCAGAAGGATTCCAGCTGCCGGGAGTTTTTAGCCCTATTGAGATCCGGACGATGCCCGCATTTATAAAACGATACCCCAAATATGTCCTGCATGTTGATTGGGACCGCACGACATGCAGCATTTGTTTAGCCGCCCAGTTAATACCACACACCTCTCGCCTGATTCGTTATGGACGCAGCCAGCCCAAGTTGCAGAATGTTTGAATCTGGACGCAGAGAAAGATCCAGACAACTGAAGACGATACATGAACGAACATATTTGCATTTGCTACAACAACAGCCTAATCTGTTATTTGATCTGTATGGGGAGTGTTTTATAACGTTTGTAAGTTGAGTGGAGTATCCGGCAGCTGTTGGTCCAACCGCCTTGACTTCCTTGCAGCCTGTGGAGGTATTTAGACCCGTTTTTCCTCCGCTTTGAACTTGCCTTGGTCTAGGTAGACTCTTCAAACTTATTCATTCCCTTCTGTTTTGAGTTCAGCTTCTTCTGATGAAGACGATTTACTTCTCAGTATGAAACTTCGCGTCTCGTTCCACGAATTTGCGTAGATACCTCTCAATACGTTTATATTTCTCTGGCTATTCTGTCACTGGGGTTATTACTGCTGTTAGAACTTCCTGGAATTCCCCATCATCAGCCAATGATCCTGCTGCATCCTGTCTATGAAGTTTTTTTACTGGCATGTGTCGATATAGGACCAGCTGGAACTGGGCTGTCAGTTGAGCATCAGAGTCCCTACTTCCTTCGTCCATTTTACACTCGTCTTCCCTAGTAGACTTATCAGCAGCTAGGGCTTGGCTCTATCGTTATCCTTAAAACTTGCTGGTTAGCCAAAATACCTACCGTTAGTATTTTGTGCACGTGTAGCAAGTACAGCTGTAGGTGTTAAGGCATCCACACCTAAAACAGCTGAATCACAATCACTTGATCTCGACCACACATGGCTTGTGGTCTCACCAATGCTTGCCACCGGTACTGGGTTATTTAGTTTCTGCACCGTATCTTTATTCCGTTTATTTTCCTACCCATCGTAGTATTTTTATTTCAGTGGAACTACCTCTGTCCATATTTGGTCTACGAGGGAACCTAGGGGTCCTCAGAGAGCAGAGGACAGATGAACTGACATTTATTAGAGGATATCTCTGTTAGAAGTCACTCATCTAACCCCAGCATATTGAAGATCCAGAGGATTCCCTAGGTTGAAGAGTCATGTTGGATCAAGAGCTGTGCATACAATTGCATCCGCATTTCCAGCTAGACTATGTTATCAGCTTTGTACTTTTCAAGAAAACTCCACCTACTAGGTCAGGAGTGCGGACGTCGCACGTGTAGATTCACCGATTATAAGTCTGAAAATACTTTCAGGGGTTGTCAACGTAATGGAGATTTTTTCATAGTACATAGTTGTTTTTTGGTTGCTTAAATTACTAACCCATGATTTTTTAGGTTCTCGTAGGTAAATAAGTGAACTATATATTAGTGCAGTTGTTTTCGATATTTTAAGCCTAAATTATGATGATAAAACATCGATATAATATGAATATGATTATACACAATCGCAACAGTAAATTCAACTCTTAAAAAATCTATTAACGTTTATTATATGTACATATGTATGTTTGGCAAGAACAAAGAACTTTCCCCTATTGCACTTGATGCTGTGACTTACAAACATCCATTGTCCATTATTAGATTCTAATAATGACATCGTATATTTTTCACTTAATTCTGTTTTCACCATAAGAAAAATACGATATTTTGTGACATGTGTTACGGTCACGATAACATCACCCAAACAATATATTCACTAATACCAGAAGCATATCAAAAGGAGAAATCGTCAAAGTAAATTTTAGCTCAGGCAAAGTGGATTATTGAACCTGTAATAAACATAATGTCACGATGCTCAATGCTCAGCGACACAAAACATCCCTGCCCTTCCACATAGTTGCCAAATGTTCGAATGTCAGATTTAAAATAATTTCACCCACACATTTTGAGTCTATCACTCTGCCAGCCTTAATATATTCTGGCAATGCATGCATTTAGCCATAAAACCAATAAAAGAGCAACACACAAAATAACGGAACTCAGGAACAGAAGAGAATACCCCGAGAAAAAGTAACAACCTGGTAAATGCACAAAATATTACGCGTTAAATTCAATTTCAGGGCCATAAAATAGATTACACCCAAAATAACATTGTTCGTATGAATATTATGAGTGAGGAAATTTCCAACCTCCCCTGCCCCCCTCAGAGGAAACATACCAAAATTGGAAAAATATGTGCAAATCTGCTACAGCGATTTAGCGACGAGAGAAACACTGAGTAAATGTTTTTTTTATGAAATAAGGGATGCCGGTTATAGTGGGGTGCGCGACAGAAGTGACAATCCTTGTTATTTGGAAAAACAAAACAACAACAACATGAGCCTTATTAGTTGATTACAGGACACATTATCATGATTATCGGCTATGTGACAGAGACCATAAAAATCTGAATACACAAAGTCAACAATATCCGACCGTAGAGAAAAAAACCCTCATTGAAAAGTGGTTGGTTGTGAAAATGGCAACAGTGACAAGTGGTTGATGCGCACAGTGGGTATCCATAATGTAAAAGAATATATATGAAGAATATGGAATACTTACAGTATGAAGCAATATTGAAGCTGAGTCCACAGGTACTTCGTTGTCTTAATTCAGATGAATATAGTAGAGAAGAAAAATATTTGTATATTATTCCAGTAATTTTGTTAAGAACTTACGAGTATGTAGATAGATAAGTGATAATTCGGAGGAATAAGAGTGACTTGTCGCTTGATTCTCTAATCAAGTTCAAAAGAAAATATTCATAAATGCAAATTTATTCTTGGCGCATTAAATTGTTTCGAGAAATTTTGAGTGTGTTATGGCAAAATTTTCTTTATGTTGTTGGGGAAATTGCAACAAAAATAATTTTGTTACAAAGGGGTTTGACACTTCATATTCGAGAGCTGATGTTATACCACTACCTGATCAATATGCCTTGGTTTCAATTAAATGCCAATAATCAAATCGGTTTGAAAATTATTCCTATGCAATCTAAAAGTTTTCTAATTTTTTTAAGTCCCAATCTACATTAGCCAATTTTACTTGCGGCAAGTCTCTGTTGCTTTCATAGACACAGGAGGCAATTTTAAAAGGAAGCGATAAAAATTGACTAAGGAAAATTGCCTAATGTAAATCGGGACTTATTTAAATATACTTTTTCTCTAAAGTAGCCACAGGTTGTTATTTTAGTTCCAATGAGTAAGTTACCTGGCGTTTGCAAAGGACAATTTTGAGGTAAATGGCAATAGCATTCACTCCATTGGGTACCTCCCACACAAAATTCGAAAAGGTTAAGTTTAAGAGCTCCTATCCGATCGTTTCCGTGGAGGCGGGCAAAGTCGGTGATAGGGGTCTCTACCAAAACCTGGACCGATATAACCCATCTTCCAGCTTGATCTAAGTTCACGCCAAAGACACATGGGTACATTTCATTCAGAAGATAGTGTGATTACAACAGACGGACAGACGAACACGGTTGTATCGCCTTAAAATTTTACAATTCGATAAGTTCCGAATTAATATACCTTCCATATTATGGTGGATGGTATAAAAACCTTAAAGCTTTCAGCGACTGTGGCAAATCAGTCCATGTTATATGTGACATTTTTCCCATTTTGTCCCACTGTGCATAATGGACTTTAGGCTATTTGGTAACTCATAAATATGTCCATGAATTTAATTTTAGCGGTCTTTTGGACAAGTACATTATGGATGATCTGTGCCAGAGTGAGTGGTTTTGGGCCCACAGAACCATACACAAATTGCAGCGGCAAACATTATGTTTATATGTATTCCAGAGGGGCCGTAAAGTTCAATAAATGCGTAGACAAAAAATAACATCAACAGACATAAAATAACCCTCTACAACAACACAACCATATATAATCAGAGACACAACTTTGGCCATGTAGCAAAACAAAGAGGCAAAAAATGAAAGTAGCGATCTTAATAATTATACTGTTTGAGTGCATTTCATTGCGACCCTTCGGCTTGGGGAGGTTGAAGATGACATTGGTAACAGTAGCACACAGAAAGGAAAATAGCTTTGAACAAAACGAGGATGTGGTTGTTCTTCTAGGGGGTGTGTCATGCTGACAAATATAAATTGTAAGAAATCCAGCCCTCCCATCTTTCTTCTATGTCAAGCGCTAATAGTTTGATTAATGGCCTATGTTTCGTTGTTCAGTTGGCTGAGCATCCATTCGTCGTAGTCCTATACGTCCTGTTGCTATTAAATGAGCAGCAACTAGCAAAGGTTACGAGGGTAACAATTACGAGTGCCTGTACGTGTTCCTAGTATATCGGTTAAGAAGCTTATGGATGTGATTGAATTTAAGTCATAATTCGTCACACTGGATATACAGAGAAGAAAAATGAAAAGAGGACACCGTCATTGGTTTTACGAATTTGATTTGAGGGTTTATTTGTAGAATATTTCAGATTTAAAAACAAAAACGAAGTTGTGAAATCTGAGTTTAATATGGACAGGACAAACAGCTATACATAGCTTCAGAATCACTTATTTTAAAAAATTTGTGCTCAATTGCGACTCTTTAATTTCATCTAAAGTACCAACTTTCCGGATTGCCAAACATTATGAGCTATTCACTTGTTTAGAATAGCTTCCTTACTTCGATATTGCATTAGAGTGTTCGGACATCCGAAATTTGGTTTGCTGGGTAGTTAGCATATATAACTTTCGCACCGAATTCGATCAGATTTGGATCCAAACGGAAGCAGTATCAGAGTTTTGGACCGATTTCGGTCTGTTTTCGGACAGTTTGGTTTGCTGGGTATGTATGTATGTAGGACGTTTTATGTCCACTTATGAATGTTGCAACTACTACGCATGTAATCATGTACTGACATCCTCCATTTACGAATTCAATAATATGTGCAGCAGTCAATCTGAGGGTTAGTTATCCTAGCGACAAACTTTAACTGTGTGACAGCATTGACCGCTTTAGTCTGTGGTCAAGCGATGATGTTGCATTTACACAATCATAATGAATATTTATTGGCATTACTAGTCACATTTAGACCCTTCTCTTGGCCTTTGGTGGGTTGTAACAAATGTGGTGGGTGGCCTACTCTATGGTCGATACTTATTACATTCATAATCTTGATGTTGATGATGATGATTGATAAAACCATGGCATGAAATTAATTTGAGGGTGTCATTTTTGGCAACATCCATGATGTTATCTGTGTTTGGATTTATGCTTCGCTAAATACGCAGCAAGTGACGTTAGCGTTCAGTGGCAACATATTGGACATTAGATTGTGTAAAGAGATTATGAATAAATTACTATTGCATGCAACAGCGTAAAATCTGTAAAATTTTGATCGAACACATGTTGAATTATGATTACATCCAAATAGCAGTGTATTAGGCCATCTGTATTACTGTAAAAGATGGATTATCTTTTAGAAATGGGCGGCATATAATAAATTTTAATTGTATGCATTTATGTATGCTTGTGTCATGCATTTTTTGGTGGAAAAGCATAGAAATTATCTGGGTGTAATAGGGTCTTCACCTTGGGCAACGAAACTCTGGCACGAGATCCATTTGAATTTCCTGGATATTGTCCCAAGCATCACTGAGCTTGTCTATTTTTTCGAGGAATCCCTCTGAGACCTCATCCATGCATTTGATGTTTCCAGGAATCCCTCTGCAACCTCATCCATGCATTTGATGACCCTGCAAACCAGGATCCATATTACTAGAGACGAATTGGGTACAGGAGAATCTTCGTTTGTTAAAACATGTTCCAAAACTTGTTCAGACAACTTAGTATTTTCTTTACCCTATTCCGTGGTCAGTGGTCTTAGTGATGAGATCGTGGTATTATTATGGTTTAGCTTCTTCTTATTTGCGAGATTTGTGTCTTCTAATTTCACTGTGATTAGAAGATCTATCTAAAACCCCTTTTTAGTTGTATATGGTATATAGTAATCCGTCAAGGTATTTTTCTCCCAATAAACTACTTTTAAAATTAAAAAAATAATATTGTTTTATGCCAGAACAAGTAAAAATTATGAGTCGGTGTTGCCTGTGACATAATGAAAAGAAGCTGTAATGTTTTGGAAAAACAACCTATTTGGGTAGGTTGTTTTTCAAAGACATTGTTGTTGTAAAGAGCTGTTCTTACGCCTAAATTTTTGAACTTTGGTGTGAGATGTTTAAATTTTTGAACTTTTGTGTGAGATGTTCCGGAAGAAGTGGTCCGATATAGTCCATCTTAGAATTAGACACGAGTTTGGAAGAACGATTACGATGTCTAAAGATTGGGCCAAATCTAGGACTCTCTTTAAGAGCAGTAGGGATTTTACAGCTTTAGTGTAAGGTTTAACCAATGCACTATGGGTCTAATGACAGATTTTTGAGGCAACAAGTCAATGGAAGCAGCTGGAGCTTTTAAATCATCGGTTCAGATATAGATATATCTTTCATATATATGTTTCATCCGATTTTATATTTAAGCCGCACAAAGGTCACAATTTGCATCAGAAAGCTTTAAAATTTGATATGGTAAATCCTGTTCAATTTAGATATATAATATACTAGCAGACCCCGGTCCGCGTTGCTGGCCCGTCGTAATGAGCTTTAATGACAATTTTTATGGACTTTATGCTTGACAATTCAAAAATGGGTATTTTCTACCTTACTTCTTTGGTAAATTGCCAAACCGAGGAGGATTTTAAATTTATCAACATATTTTGACTGTAACCTTTCTTTTCTCTCACAGACTTTGTCGGATTTGTTCGCCCATTGATGCTATTTAGGATTTATTATCGTCCATGCCCCCTCTCTTTTTTCTAAAGCGAACTTATTATAAAAGTTAAGTTGAAAGTTAGTTTTTCATGGCTGATGGGCCGTTGAACCTCACCATTTAAGGAAATTTGTAAATATATCGTTTTTCTTGACCGGGAGCGCAACAGCCGCTCTGTAGAAAATTAATTTGCAAGCCGATGCACTCATAAGTATAGCAAATATAGCGATTATAAAACAAACGAAAATGTCTACAAATTTATAACATTTTGGACAACGGAACATTCCTGAAAATTTTGTGAAAATTGCATGAAATTTGGTTCAGTAGTTTTGAAAAAAAATGTATTGAAAAGAGTGGGAGTGATCATCACTTTTTACGATATAAAGTATTTAAAAAGTGGGTGTGGCCCGCTATTTTGGCTACAATGGAGTGCTGTTGGAGTACATGTCGAAATCTTAACTGGTGATGGGAAGACAACCCATTTAGCAAATGAAGCAAAAACAGTTCAGCTTGGAACAAATGGAGAGCGGAGGAAACACGCATGTTTGCGATTGAATTCAATGGAGAATTTTCATAATTTGTGTTAATGTAATAAAGTTCTTAATATTTTTGTTTTACACAAATAATGCATTTTATTTGTTCATATTTTGTAATGGCTTGCACAATTTCCGCAGAATGCCTGTATCGAAACACGTGCTTTGGACTGCCTCCTATTCTACCCCAAACGGTTAGTTAAAATGCAATGCCAAAGGGTCAGTTAAAATGCATTGCTAGAGGGTCAGTTAAAATGCAGTGCCAAAGGGTCAGTTAAAATGCAGTGCAATGGAGTGCCTCTTTCAGTAGTCACGCTCTTGTAAAAATCATGAGTGAAAATGCATAATTTGATGCACTTCCAGATCACTTGTACATTAGGGTTATGACTTTTTTACAACCTCATATCCCTGTATCATAGCGTGATGAGTTTTGCCATAAGATTACATAAAGTCTTAATTATAAGATGATTCGGTGAAAAAACCTCACGCACAAAATGATTTAAAAATTTGAATTTATCAAAATTATGGACAATTTTTTGAAGTCACTGAAAACAGATACATATATAATTGAAAATAAACTTTAGAGCCACATGAGATAATTAAAATGACATACAATTTATTTCTCACTATTTTTCTTCAATTCTGAGAATCGTTAAAATGTCGTAAACGCTTTTATTCAAAAATATAATTTTTTAACAAAAAACAAAAAATTTAAAATTTTTTCAAAGTGACTTTTTCCCCGTTTTTTTTTAATATTTGAATGAAATAAACGTTATTATAGTTATTAGTAGGCTTATATTTATTCATTAGTGCAACAAAAAATAATTTTCGAAAAAAAAAAATTTTTTCATTTCATATATTTTTTCAAAAAAATATTTTTTTAAAATCGATTTGTGCGTGAACTTTTTTTATATTTCAATGGAATAAACGATAGCATAGTGATTAATAGGCAAAAGTTCATTCATCCCTGCTACAGGAAATCATTTTTGAGAAAAAATGTCAAAAAGTCATAACCCTATTGTACATATCATTTAACTGTCTCTTTGGAGGTAAACTTTTTGTATGTATATATATATATATATAATTGTTCCAGAAACATCCCATAAGCGACAAGGGAGACTTCTCTCATACCAATGAGTGCACCCCGATTCATATTAGCTCAATGACCTACAGTTTATCGCCGAGTCCGAACGGCATGTCTAAGACACCACTTTTATAGAGAAGTTTTATGTACAGGGCTGAAATACTTAGGAAATGTCGCCAACATTACTGAGGGGTATTTTGCTACCGAACCCACGACCTTATGTGTGCAAGGCGGGTGTGCATACCATTGCACCACGGTGGCACCCGTGGCAAATATACCTACAACAGTCTAGATTTTCAATATTTTATTATTTATATGGCTGCCGGCCTAAGTCATAAATTCTCCATTTAGGATTAAAAATCCAAATATGTACATTAGGGTTATGACTTTTTGACATTTTTTCTCAAAAATGATTTCCTGTAGCAGGGATGAATGAACTTTTGCCTATTAATCACTATACTATCGTTTATTCCATTGAAATATAAAAAAAGTTCACGCACAAATCGATTTTAAAAAAATATTTTTTTGAAAAAATATATGAAATGAAAAAAATTTTTTTTTTCGAAAATTATTTTTTGTTGCACTAATGAATAAATATAAGCCTACTAATAACTATAATAACGTTTATTTCATTCAAATATTAAAAAAAAAACGGGAAAAAAGTCACTTTGAAAAAATTTTAAATTTTTTGTTTTTTGTTAAAAAATTATATTTTTGAATAAAAGCGTTTACGACATTTTAACGATTCTCAGAATTGAAGAAAAATAGTGAGAAATAAATTGTATGTCATTTTAATTATCTCATGTGGCTCTAAAGTTTATTTTCAATTATATATGTATCTGTTTTCAGTGACTTCAAAAAATTGTCCATAATTTTGATAAATTCAAATTTTTAAATCATTTTGTGCGTGAGGTTTTTTCACCGAATCATCTTATAATTAAGACTTTATGTAATCTTATGGCAAAACTCATCACGCTATGATACAGGGATATGAGGTTGTAAAAAAGTCATAACCCTAATGTACATTCCATCTAGAATATAATTTTAAAATCCAAAAAAAAAACCAACTTTACTTAACTGCAATAAGTTATTGTTTTGTTGTTGCTGTTATTCCTTCTATTTGAAAGGGGAGCATAGGTTTGCTTTTTCATCTTCTTCTGTCATTTCAAAGGATACTTTTAATATTTTTTACGATTATTGTTGTGGCATATATGGAGGAAACACAAATTTTTTATACGAGCAGTTCGCTCGTTCAACCATACCAAATGGTAATGACTGAGAACTCTTTGAGAATAATAAAATGTGGAGGAGAATGGAACACAAAAGTCTATAAAAATGTTGTAATAAAAACTGAAAATAATCGTAATAACGATAAAGATGGCACCAACCAACCAGCGGTCGGAAATAAATACCAGTGCCACCACCACCAACATCAATGATAGGTAGTGTAGGTATGTAGGTACAAAGGGATCATTTCGCTCCACTCTGGGCGCTCCACTTTATGATGTGTGCTTATCAGCCAGAAAAACACTGTAACCGATAACAGCTTTCGACGGCTATGTGTGTCCGCCTGTTTCTGTGGATAACCCTCTTTTAGGGAGCCGAACTCGATGTAGATTTGACATTTCATTTCCAGCGTTTGGTCTGGTACTTTCAGCTTTTTTATTTATTCGGTTGTTTGTTTGTTTCAGTTCCAGTTTTCCACCAACCACCACATTGGCGATATAAGGCGAGATGACTACGATTATCAGTCTGTCCTTTCAAAAGTTACAAATTTGTTTTTTATTGTAATGACACCGTTGGCGAGATAGCTTCACCAAAGATGGAGACAAGGAAAGAAACAAAACCTGAATTTTTGTTTAAAAGACCCGAGCGAAAACGTAGTTACAAATTGAAACTACAAACATATGTATGTTTGTATGTATGCGATGAAGATGGCAGCTGTAGGACATGGCAATACTGTCTGACGGCAAGAAAGAAGGAAGAAATGGGTGTTCTTATTTATCACAAAAGAAATTAGGAACATTTAAAGATAAAAATGTTCTAATATACCCCGAATCCAATGGCTTGTATGCATTTACGGTACTTTTGAATTCAGGTCATTTCCTTTTTGTAAGCTAAATTAAAAAGTTTCTTTTCTATTTTCTAATTCAATTGGAATTTAGGAATGCATTGAAATTGAAGCCATAAAAACAGTTGTTTGTTTTTTGAGGTTGTGAAGCTATTTTCTTTTACGGTTTGGTGTAAAGTGTGTATAAATTTTTCTGACCCTTAGTTGGGTGCTGAAAGGATCGTTCGTCAATTAATGCGAGTTGCACTGCACTTCCGGCGCGCAAACACAAATCTCTTGGGAGCTTTTCGTTGTTTTTTACGTACTAAAGATTGTGTTTTTGTCAGTCAGAACGGCTTCGATTAAATATATTTTGCAAAGTCAGACATGGTCTAAAAAACTTTTGGCTACGTGTAGGGCTTCGTAACTGACGAAAAAAAAAACGTATACGGCTTATCTTTGATTTTCTCCAGAAGTGAAGATCAAATCGATGGTGAATATTAGGGTTGAGTTTAAAGTATCGTGGACAGTATTTTGTAAATATGCTCGTTCGTATATTTCATTAAGTTGTCGGGTCTTGTCCCTCTGTGCCCAGATTCAAATGTCCTGCAATCTGGATTGGCTGCGTCCATAAAGAATCAGGTGACAGGTGAGTACAGCGGTTTGTGTGATCACAATGTCCTGATCTTAATTGGGGTAAAATGTTGTTTGTCGTGGCACTGTTTCTTTGTACTGCCTGAGCAATTGCGTCAGTGTGAATGATAGGCTCGATGATCTAGATTTGCTCATTTGTATCATTCCACCTGTCTCTCTGTATGTTATTAAGATCTCTCCCGACATAAGCAAGTAGCATCGGCAACATCTCTTTGAAAGAGGTCAACAAGGTTTCATCCCAGTGCTGCGGCCACCGTCTTGAGGACCTTCTTCCTACTTTTCATCTTTCCGTAAATATCTGTTGCGGACGACTTAAACATGGTATCGAACATTACACACAATATTTTCGGGTAGTTAGTGTTCGGAATCTTGACGTCATAGACCAATATGTGCAAGGTGGGCCTCAGTGTATTCAGAGGCGGGCATTTTGCTTATTAAATAAAAATGCCAAAAATAAAATTCATTCCTTTCAATTATTAAACAAGTAAGCCAAGGCTATAGTCGGACGGGGCCTACATGTGATACCCAACACTTTTACCCCTGGAAATTAGCTTTCCCCAAATCAAAATTTTTTTATGGAACAAATAAAATTATTGTAAGAAATAACTTTGTGGATTCTGGTACCGTTTCACAAACATCCCAGAAGGGAAAAGGAAGAGTGAATGTGCCCGATTCATATTCGCTCAATGATAAGGGACCCACAGCTTATCTCCGAGTCCGAAAGGCGTGTCCTAAGACACCACTTGTAGAGAAGTTTTAAATGGCTGAAATATTCAGAAAATGTCTCCAATATTACTGAAGGGTATTTTGCCACCGTTGAACATTTAGTGTTGCCTGGCTGGGGAATCGTTTTGAAAAAAGGTGGCAAAGCGACCCATGCTGCAATTTATGTATAAAAATCCAATTGGACAGTTAATACGCTAGGCACCATGTAATTTGCAATAATGCAAAAACTGGGAAGGGGAAAATGTGATTCTCTACACAAAACCCATTATATATTAGGCAGTAGGCGCGTTATCTAGCAGACACGTTATTGAAAGTTGCATCAGGAGGAAGGTCAGTAGTTCTCTTTTTCCATATGTAGGCCACTTTGCCGGTATATGCCCTCCATGAAATAAAATATAGACCAAAAATATTTTTTTTATTTTTCATACAAAAGTAATGGTCCATTTCACCCGCTAAATAATATCATCGTCCAAAATTGTAGGCATCTTCTTCTACCTAAACTCTTATCTCGTGCAAAATTGCGTGATTATTGAGCTATAATTGCGACCTCTAGCGTGGTTAAGATTACACTACAAACCAAAGATGTCAATATTATAAGATAAGAAAAGTCAATTGTGAAAAATTAACTGTAGAGGGAGTTAACCTCTGTTGCTACGATATCATAGCAACATTCTATTAAACGAAAACTGTTACTCATTGGAATATTGACAAGAAAAACATTAAAACTCAAATTTTACGGCGTTGACTTTTGTTTTTTTATTAAATAAAAAATAAAAAATAAAAAATAGTGAAGAAACAAATTTTAGCCGCAAAACACGACGTTAATGTTTTCTGCCGCGAGAAATAGGAATCAAAAACGATTGGCATTGCTGTTATCAATTCCAGTGAGTTGTGTAGCCATCTGAAACCAAAATGTGGAACTATTAGCATATGTTTTTGGAAAATGCATTTGTTCGGGTCTTTATTTCTATACGTCTTTGACAAACAAATAACTGGGTATATTAGGCTGTAATTCTGGCCGACTTCCGTATTGTCAGTTGCTTTGTATTGGTGCATGAAACTAGGGGTTCTTAAATCGATTTCCCCACGAATGCAATTTCATAAAATTATTCTAGTATGGAACTCGATTCAAGAACCCCTAGTTTCATGCACGAATACAAAGCAACTGACAATACGGAAGACGGCCTCTGTTATCTTATCATGTACCCCAACACAATTGACATCAATAGAAAGTATAGCTTACATGCCCGGAATGTCTCTTCCAGGAATAAAGACGAATACAAAGCAACTGACAATACGGAAGTCGGCCTTTGTTATCTTATCATGTACCCCAACACAATTGACATCAATAGAAAGTATAGCTTACATGCGCGGAATATCTCTTCCAGGAATAAATATATAAGTTGTGGTCCATTTAACCATCTAAATATTATCGGATCGCCATCTCGTATTGCAAACTCTCTGTCATATACTCTTACCTTATTTAAAATTTCGCGGCGATCGGACTATTATTGCGACCTACAGAGCACCTACAAAATCGGATAAAAATGTTTTTGGTCCATTTCCATTTTACAATCATCACCAATAAAAATAGGGATCTATTCTGGTCTGAACCCGACCTCAATACAAAATTTCGTGGCGATCAGTGCGGCCGGGAGTTTGATTACAATTTATAATGGACAGACGGACGGACACGCATCTCAAAATCACTTTATCTCGTCGAGATATGAAGATTGGTATACCACATTGGGGGTCTCTGACGAATATTTCGCGGTGTTACATGAATTTTTACCAAAACAAACGTATAACAGCCTTTCCACATAGTGGTGTAGGGTTTAATGATAGAGACAGAGCATACAGTAGGTGGAATCGTTTTAAAACGCCCGAACTATATGATGAATTTCGTTCTGCTCGGAGGATAGTCCATAACCAATTAAGTCGTATTTAAACTGAATTTTACTCAACTAAGTTCAATCATGCAGTAGACCAGTGTTGCCGTTCGAAAAAATTTTTTCGGTCCAAATTTTTCCTAAAAACGGCCCAAAACGACCTAAAACGGCCCAGCATTAAAAATTAAAACAAATATAGAGTTGACACTCGGATATAAATAGGATAAACCTGAACTATCTGCTTGAAATACATTCTTAAGGTTGTTAATTATAGATAAAATATATGCCAAAAATAGAAAAAAAACGTCTAGCTTGGCATGATTCCGTTGCCACCAAATTATTATGAACTTTTTATACCCTACACCACTATGTGGGGAGGGTATTATAAGTTGGTTTTGCCCAAAAAGTTTGTAACGCATCGAAATAATGGTCGTAGACCCATACTTATATATACCAAAATGAATGTCTCGACGAGCTGAGTCGATCTGGCCATGTGTGTCCGTCCGTCAGTCCGTCCGTCCGTCCGTCTGTCCGTCTGTCCGTCTGTCCATCTAAACCTTGTAATCACGCTACAGGTCGCAATTTTGATCGGATCGTTACGAAATTTTTGGTGTTGATGAGGGTCCCGGAGGGGAAGAAGCCTATTGATTTTGGTGATGGTCGGACAATGTTCAGGGGTCGGAATAAGCAAAAAACTTATGTGGATAAAAAGACAACGTTTTTTTCCAAAGCGAATATCTCAGCTTCTATATGGGGTATACCAAAAGCAAGACCTGGCAATAAAAGTAGAAAATGTCAACTTTCTAATGATAATAATAAGTTGTCGTAGGTGATCAAACAACGGAGATATTACAATAGTGGCTAATAAAACCCAAATTTTCATTCTTGCGATTTTAATTATAATGACGAATATCACAGCTTTGGTTAGGGACTTTTCAAAAGCAAAGCCTGACTATGAAAGTAGAAGTTCCCATCTTTACAATGATGCAAACTAGGTCGGCATAGGTGACCAAATAACGGAGATATTGCAATAGTCGGTAATACATCCCATTTTTCCACTTTTTTGGAAATCGCGCTACAGGTCGCAATTTTGGTCGGATCGTCACGAAATTTTGGGTGTTGATGGGGGTCCCAGAGGGGAAGAAGCCTGTTGATTTTGGTGATGGTCGGATAATAATTAGGGGTCGGAATGAGCAAAAATGTTATATGGAGAAAAAGTCTACATTTTATTCCAAAGCAAATATCTCAGCGTCTATAAGGGGTATATAAAAAGCAAAACTTGGCAATGAAAGTAGAAAATATCGCCTTTAAAACGATGTAACGTAGGTTGTCGTAGGCGGTCACACAACGAAGATATCGCAATAGTCGCTAATAGAACCCAACTTTTCATTTTTGCGATTTTAGTTATAATGACGCATACCACACCTTTGGTTGGGGACCATCTAAAAGCAAAGCCCGACTAAGAAAGTAGAAAATCCCATCTTTAAAATGATGCAAAATAGGTTGGCGTAGGTGGTCAAATAAGAGAGATATCGCAATAGTCGGTAATACATCCCTTTTTTCCACTTTTTCTGTAATCACACTACAGGTCGGAATTTTGATCGGATCATCACGAAATTTTCTCACAGAGATAGAAGAATATTGATGTTGATGATGTCGATAGTAGTCCAATATAAAATTAAATATTAATAATTTTGGTTCAGTTCTCCTTAAATCATTTGGTATAAAAGCCATATAAGTGAAAACTTTCGTATCTCCATAAAAGGAATGTTTTCGAGTGAAAAGATTATGCACAGAGGTAGTGGTGTAGGGTATCACATAGTCGGCCCCGTACCGACTATAGCCTTTTCTCACTTGTTTTATTTATGAACACAATGCATGAATCTTTACCAAATACTTAAGAATCATAAAAAATATATTTCAAAACCCGGGTAACTAAAAGTTAAAAGTGACCATTAAACTACTGGAGGACCTTCTTGGCATTAAGTTTTAATGTGAAAATTATATTTTTAATGCCACCAAATTGCTTTATTTTACTTAAATCTCTTTCGAGTTGAGCTGTAAGGCCTTTAAAGATACATTGAAAAATTAGGAGTCTACCGAAGTCCCACGCATCCAAACATTACACTACGTTTCACGGGTGGTAAAGCCGAACTTCAGGTGAATTAGGATGTTGTTGTTGTGGCAGACGAAGGCAAAGCTTGGAAACTAGTATATATATCGCACTTCATTAGATAAATATATATGCGAAATTATGTCAGTTAATTGAAACTCCAAACTTTTCCTATAGTCTTGCTTGGTAATCCCATTTTTCAATGTTCACAAATACTACGGTAAGTTTTATTCCTACATCATTAGTAATTGCTCTTCTATATCAGAAGTTTTCAAATTCATCCAATAGTAAAAGTAAGCATGTAATAATAGCCCAAAGACTAATATTTGCTATTTTATAAAATATTGTTTAAAATTATTAGCATGAAAACGGCCCAAAATGGATTTGGGCCGCCCATCGGCCCAAAATTAAAAATAATTTTTTATTCGGCCCAAATTTGGGCCGAAATGCCCAAAACGGCAACACTGCAGTAGACTCCAAAAGTAAATGGTGAGTCATTCAAGAATTTGTCGTTCGTAAGCCCATGGCTTGTGCTTCTTCTCAGGTTAATGTGAATGACTCCAATAAATCCTTCATTAATACATCCACAATTCCAGCAAATCCTACTTTAAATCTAATGCTATTGGTTCAGATGGCATTGATCCAAAAGTCATTCGTTTACTACTGCCCCACCTTGTACCATATTTCTCATATTTCTTCAACAGCATTTTGACTTCAAGTGCTATTCCTGTTCATTGGAAGCATGCCAAAATTGCTTCTGTTCCTAAATCAAACAAAGAATATCGGATCATTGCCATGTTACCATATATTTCGAAAGTCTTTAAGAAATTAATACATTTTCAAATGTCAGAATACCTTCAAAGAAATTCATTGTTATCTATGCAATCAGGATTCAGAGCCGAACACAGTTGTATGAGCGCTTTATTGGACGTCTCGGAGTCAATAAGGAGTGATATTGACGAGAACAAGGTTTGTTTTCTAGTGCTTTTAGACCACTCCAAATCATTTGATACAGTCGACCACAGTAATATATACATAAAACTTCAGCATTTCTTACATTTTTCCAACACTTCAACGAACCTTGTCAAATATTTTTTGTCTAACCGTACTCAATCGGTATATTCCGGGAGATCTATGTATATCCTAACCCTTAGCAGTATGTAGGGGTGTGCCTCAGTGATCTATTATAGGCCCTGTACTTTTTAGCATGTATGCAAACGACCTTCCCAAACATGTGCAAACAGTGTGCATATGTATGCCGATTATGTTCAAGTCTTCTTAAAGGGCTGTTTACACCATCTATCAATGTCATATGAGCTGTCATTTCTTTCACCCATTCGACATTCTCTATGTTTGTCAAAATTGACGTTATCCATACAACTTTCAATTTGTGCGTTCATACCTACAAGTGTTATTTTCGTATGACATAATCTATAAATATAAAAACAGCTGTTTTTGTCATTGTTTACATTTATTGTGGAGTTACAAATTTGCGCAAATTTTTAATTTTGGTTGAAGGAAAATGAATATCTAGCATGTTTGTTGTGGTAGAATAGGTTTTTGGGGTTATAGAGGCATTCATGTTTTGCCACAAAGTAATAATTTCCAACACTGCTCCTTTCGACCAATCGATCTGAAAATAACATTATAAACACCCTTTATTTACTTTTCTAAATACTTAAATATGTATACATACAAAACTTTCCATTTTCTTTTTTAAAAGATGTTGTTTTTCAATTTTTTTTTGAGAATGCCAGAAAACAGCTGATAAATTTATGTTTACATACGAGAATGCCGTATCAAATAGAGCGCTCCCTAAATGAAAAATTTACATATGAGTTGCCAAATCATTTTGATAGCTGAAAATTTTCATAGTGGTCAACATTCGCAGGTAGAAAATTTGACATCTCATACGACATTGATAGATGGTGTAAACAACCCTTAAGCTCCAATGTCAAAGATGTAAATCATGGCTACTCATCATGTAAATCATACCAACTTGACCAAAAATCATGAAAATTAAAAATGTTGTGTGTCGTTACGTAAAGCTATTTTAAATTGGTTTTAATTGATTTTATGTATATTCAATATTGCCACAAAATATATACATCAAAAGAGAGAGATCACAATATTTTAGATACAAGATTGAAATTTGGAACTGATTATAATATATTAGACCTTGGATGAACCATATCAGACCACGTTCGGCATAGTTTCCTTACAAAAGTTTTTAACCAAATTCTCCAACAGAACTGAAGTAATAACTAAAAAATCTTTCAATTTCAACCACATTAGCTCTTATTTGACATTTTGGGTTCTAAATCCCGCAGCGAATAGCTTTCGAAACATTTTCTATATTCGAGGTTATTGGCATAGTTTTTAAAAATATCGCCAGTAATATGGATTTTGGAAATCATTTTGTTGGGAGAATTTCCATGCAAAAAGTGGTGAAAGTAGATCCACGTTCGAACTCAGGGATTGCATTCGCGAATATGTCGAATAGATATATACATTTTTTGGAGGATATAAACAGTTCGATCTGAACATAACGCCGTTTCTTCTTTATCACACACTAACTTCAGTGCCATTAAAAAAGCTTTGTATTATTGTAAGAAAATGATATTCTTTAAGTGCATAAAAACACCAAAACTTTACTATTTTACCAGAAGTGATAGAGTCCGTGAAAGCCAACTAATAATTCAGAAAATTACATTAATAAAAGAAAAATATATCAGGAGCCGGGCTATGCAATCTACGACTCATAGACTCCGAATCCCACTCGCAGTACTGTTTGAGACTACGCAAACACATGGTCGAAAAAATATCTCTCAAAAAAGATTGGCAACATTTTAGCTAAATCCTGAAGAAATAGCTTAAGACGAAAAACTCCATCCATTTCTCCATTTCTATCTTAATTGTATGACTAGATGTTTATGGACTCGATGACCTTAAAAACTTTCCAACGACCAATCACTTCTGTCGGTACAGCGGAGACAAACTTAAGAAAATTCATGACTTTTGTTTTCTGTAAAACAAGTAAAAAGTAACAATCGGGTTTGCCTACAGAGATATACCCTCAGCCTGTGTGAGTTGAGACTTTTATATATAGACAGATCGAATAAGGGCAAGATAGCCAAATTTTTTCTATGAATTGTATAGCGAAGAAGTTTCAGAATTTAATATGTACGTTATTTTAGGATGTTTCGGTCAAATCGGATAATTGAAATTTTGTGTTGGAGGTATCTGAAGGATTGAATCGATATAATCCACTTTCGAACCTACTCTAGGTCTCGAAAAAATCGGATTGGACTTTGCTCAAGATTTTAGAGAAACATTTTGAAGTCTGATGACCAAAGGAAGGTTGGACAAAATATTGCGAGATCCAAAATTTGGACCAAATCTGTTGATCTGTTCGAGAGTTATAATGGGACCGAGCCAGACAGACGGACAGACTGGGATAAATCGACTCCAAATTGTTTGAAGCGTGTTTCGTCCAAACGTATGATTAGTCTAAGAACATTATTTCGATGAGGTACATTTTTATCGTTAGCCTAATGATTGCGGGTTCAATATCACGGTGCTCTTGAACCAACGTTAAATGAATGGAGCTTACAATTGGGAAGTTTTTGTGGATTCTGAAACAGCAATGTTCATAGATGAGAAAAATCCCAAAACAAGAAAAAATCGATGGAGGGATTTTTAAATAAGTTCACATTTTTAGGTTTATTTTAGGTTTTCGCGATTTTGCTGGGAAACCACAACTCCTATCGAAATGGGCCTAAGGAAAATGTTGTAACTTTGAAAATTTGTTTGATTTGTTCCTAGGTTTCACCATTTTTGAGATATAGAAGTTCAGGTCACATTTTTAGGGTTTTTTGTTAGGTTTTCACGATTTGCTCCAAAACAGTAAGTCTTGTCGAATTCTTTACAAGATGGGGATTCGTAACTTTTTTACTCGGTTGTACCATTTTTTAACTTAAGTTGGGAAATTATAGTCCTGACATTGTCTTATAAGGAGATACAGTCAGTGAATTGTTTAAATTTGAACTTCTATATCTCAGAAATGGTAAAACCTATGAAAATACCTATCAAAATATCAACAATATTGTAGAGAATTTTTACTGCTATAACATTTTCTTTAGTTCCATTTAGGGCTTGTGGTTTCTTAGCAAAACCGTCAAAACCTAAAAAACCCTAAAAATGCAATTTTTTGTTTTTTGATTTTCTTCTTTCATTTAAAGTTGGTTCAAGAGCACCGTAATATACGATACAAATAACAGCAGATTTTAATACAATACCATATAACGAAAGTTTGAGCATTAATTTCGTTTATGGTAGTTTTCTGCTACAAATTTGTTACTGATAGGAAAAAATTCAGATGGGCACGCTATTTATAGCAGATATTATCATTTTATTATGCACAACAATACATTTTTCTCCATTATTTTATCCCACTGTTTAGCAACAAGTTGATATAAAATAGGAATACAACATTTTTATTAAGGCAGTAAAACAATGTTATAACTGCTTTTCGAGATATACTCCACGGAAAACCCCTGATATGTCGTATATATTGTCCAATAGACATTTCATTTTATGTACTTCTAATCCGCACAATACTGAATTTGTAAATATTTTGAATACAAAATGAGTTTAAAGCCTCAAGACCTTTATATTTATTACAGAACTCCAAAACACTGGCATGGCAGTTCCAGTTTCACTGGAACTTTCTCTAAAAAGAGTATTCAAACAAAAAAATTTTAAATATTTCTTAGACAACTTGATGACAAAGTACATTTTCAGTACAGAACCTTCAGAACAATATCAGTTATCATTTGAAATTTTAAAAACAAAATATATTTTATCGCATAAATGGTAATAATTTGATAAGTAGCTCAAAAAATTGTAGTCGACCAAACCATTTCGGGGGGGAGGGGGGGGGGGGGGCACGGCCCCCAGTGCCCCCCCCCCCCTGCGTACGTCCCTGTACAATAGCATAATTCGGTATGTTATTGGACTGCGTAGAACACAACATGTATCCCAATTTGCATCCTCTCTTTATGGAATTAGTTTCGATTCCCTTCTCCAGGCGAAAGCAATATTATATCTGCATAAGATTGTTTACAATATAAAACCAAAATATCTCTTTAAGAGAATAAAATTTGCCAGACCTTATAGAGGGAAAAGATTATACCCCATAGACGGCGTAGTATGTTATCCGAATGGCACTTCTTTATTGGAACCGTACGTCTCTGGAATATCCTACCACATGACTTACAGTTCATCAGCAATGTGATTATTTTTAAGAAAAGGAAAAAATTATACCCCTTATACGGCGTAGTAGCTTATACGAATAGCACTTCTTTATTGGAACCGTACGTGTCTGGAATATCCTACCACTTGACTTACAGTTCATCAGCAATGTGATTATTTTTAAGAAAAAGCTTCATTGCTATTTTCAGAATTTGGAAACGATGGTATAGTACAATTCTTTTGTTTATCTTTGCTAAATCATTATTGTTTAATTAACATGTTAAGCATATTAAATATATTCACAAATTTATAATGAAATTACAATTAAAACAATATTTTTCTATATAGGATACGTTGGATGTATGTCTTCATATTTGTATTCCTGCAGTGTAACTTATAAGATCTTGATCTTGTTGTGCAGGAAGAAGAAATAAATTAAAAAATTAAATTAAATTTAATTGGGCTTTGCAAGTGGGGGTCACCCCTTATGTGATAGGACACATTTGAAGATGTCTTTTAGAACTCTTTGTTTCTTTAGGAGAAGAAAATATTATGAACCGTCTTACTAGTTCCGAAAAAAATTGACTTTTTGTTTGACATATAAATAACCGTTTGGCAGGTTGGCAAATTTTAAAGATGTATAAGATTTTTAACAAACTTTTATACCCAAGGCTCTTCAGAACTCACATATTTAGTCGTTCAAATTATTCAATTCAATTCGTCATGTTAAAAGCACTGTTTCATAAAATGATCACCTTTTGTGCATTTGTTTGAACCGTATAAGCCAGTATATGTACGTGAGCGTATGTTTCTCCGTATGTCAGTATGTTTTTATTCCCATAATGATATATAAACGTGAGCATATTGCACGATTGTTCTGGCGCCATCTTTATCTAATTTGGGGACATTATGCATGACATTCCACGCGGTTGTTTATAGTTTCGGTTAAACCTGCACTGATAACACCAACAAACGACATTACACTCCCAGCCCAACCAACCACACACAAGTCTTAGCCAGTGTTGTTATCCAGCTATGAGCCAGCGGTCTTTTGGCAGCCGAAAAATGAAATTAACTTGCATCCTATTGCCGTTGCTAGTTTTATTTGTTGTTCTTTTTATCGAGAAGAACAACGTCATTCGAAGCACAAAAAAAAACAGTCGTAAAGGTTTGGGGATGACTCAGAAGAATGTAAGAAAATTTAAAGGTATAATAAAAACCGATATGGCCAACCTTTACGAAGAAATTATCATGGATTGTAGTGATGAAAAAATTTAATGTGTAGGTACAATGAAATTCGTGGTTAATTTATAGGTAATTGGCCTAATATTTTTTCGTTTTTAAAAATAAAAGCATATTCGAAGCTAATCTTTCGCACGCTGGGACTTAATACGCTTATTTTACATAACTCCCGTTGTTTAAAGTTTGGCCACACCCGCCTTCCACCTCCAGAAGATGTCACCAAATTTGGTCAATCAGCTTTGATTTATGAAAATGTGAATATGCTACGTCTTTGGCTTTTAATTGATGGCCGGCCAAAAAATCAATACGATAAGAGAGCGTTGGGCAAACGAATTAATGAGTGACTAACTAAACGAGGTAGCCAACGAATACCAAAGTGGCCAACGATGAACATTGCAGTAGTCATTTATTTAAACTGATTGTATTTGAATATTTATTTTAAATTATTTTTTTGGGCTCTAGCATTGGTAGCGTAGAAATAGTCACAAATGTCTTATTTTCCTTGAGGCTAAAAATGGTCGTGGAATTTTCAAATTAGAATTCAATTTTACGTGTATCTTTCCATGCGAATATACACTACCACATACTTTTTCTACGTATTTATTTCTATTTTGTGTTCAACGCAACCCTTTTGGCTATTCTTTTAAAGAAATCTATACTTCCTTCTTTTCTACAATTTCATAATATATCATTAACATTAATTAAAAGCACACATGCCAGTAAAAGACAGTGGCTCAAGGTTATGGTGGATAACGCCAGTCTGAGTGCGTATGATCCCTAATTGGCGGAGCGAGTCTTTGGCGTTCCCCAAACAACTAAATACCACCTTCCCTCTTTAAATATTGGTGACCTTCGCAACGTTTTAATGGCCATGATCTGGGAATCTGCACCTGGATACAGGAAATGTGATTGATTGGAAAATACGTCACAACAACACAAATTTGTTACGCATTATTGTATTATTGTTGACACACAAAAGCCACGTTTTGCTGTGGGTTTGTAGTTTGGGAGCGAAATTTGTAGGCGAGTTTAAGACCAAAATTGGAATAGATAATATCTTCGGCCCAACTGTCAGTAAATTCTGTCTCCTCATTGAAACATCCGACATCGGTTGATGATAGTAGCACAATAATTAAAAAAAACATGGTAATACCCAAACAGATAAGTGCAGCATTAGTGAGTTAAAGGGGTGACGTAGGGGATGGAAGATACCAAGGAACGGTCCTGACCGGTTTTAACATGGCAAAGCCCAGGATTTATCTTGGTCCCTCTTTCATCTCAAGTGGACACTGACCTCCGCGTGGTGTCACCTGGGGAACTGCCTTTAACACCCGTTAAAGGTAGTGAGGTAACATGTGCCGCGCGTTCACCCATAAGAACGTTAAAAACTTGGGTTTGGGCGTCGGGTTAGTAACCCTCCCCTAGAAAAAAAAACAGCCTACTATGAAAAAACGAAAGAAAAGAAAAACAAACCCCTCTAAAGTTGACGAACCCCGCAAACGTTTTAAGGACCATGATCTGCGAATCTGCACCTGGAATGTTCGCACTCTTTATAGAGAAGGTGCAGTCTTCGCATTGGCAGACGTACTTGAAAAGTACAAAGCCGATATTACTGTCATACAGGAAATACGATGGACTGGGAAAGATGTCACAACAACACCTAAAGGTGACGCACTGTATTATAGCTGCCATGACACAAAGCATGAGTTTGGTTGCGGTTTTGTAGTTGGTCGGAGGTTAAAACATCTGGTCTCCAGCTTCACCCCAGTGAATGAAAGACTTGCTACAATTCGATTTAAAGCAAAATTCTTCAACATCAGCTTTATCTGCGCTCGTTCCCCAACCGAAGACAAGGACGAACAGACCAAAGATATATTCTACGAGAGCTTAGAAGAAATATATGACCGTTGTCCTGCCCATGACATTAAAATTGTTCTAGGCGATTTTAATGCCAAAATTGGAAAGGAGAATATCTTTGGACAAACAGTTGGGAAATTCAGTCTACATAGTGAAACATCAGACAATGGAATGAGGCTGATAGACTTCGCAGCGGCAAATAACATGGTAGTTAGCAGTACCAGATTTAAGCATCTCGATATTCATAAGGGCACTTGGCTGTCTCCAGACCAAAGAACAATAAATCAAATTGATCACGTTGTGATAGATGGAAGACATTCATCGAGCGTGTTGGATGTACGATCGTTCCGAGGAGCAAACATAGATTCGGACCATTACCTCGTTGCAGCAAAGGTACGTACCTGTCTAAACGTTGCAAATAAAGCACGGACAGACACAACACGAAAGTTGGACATCGCCAAGCTGCAAACACAACAGATAGCCACAGCATATTCCACTCAACTGACCCAATTGCTTAATGATAGCGCTTCTCGTCCCGATAACATATCAGCACAATGGCAAAATATTGCCCACTCCATGCAAACAGCCGCAAAATCAGTACTTGGATACCAGAGACCTCCACCAAAGAATCCGTGGTATGACCAGGAGTGCCGTGCTGCTACCGAAGAAAAAAATGCGGCATATAGGGCTACTTTACAATCAGTAGCAACGCGTAGCGCACGAGAGAGGTATCGGGAGAAAAGGAGAGAGGAGAAACGTCTTTTCCGCAGGAAAAAGAGAGAAATGGAAAAGAGGGAGTGTGAACAAATGGAGATGTACAGGAGACAGAACGAAGTCCGAAAATTCTACCAAAGAGTGAAGCATCAAACTGATGGCTTTGGTACAGGAATATCCTCCTGTAGAGATCAACAAGGTAATTTGGTAACTGATACAGATAGTGTGCTCAGGATATGGAAAGAACATTTTTCCAAACTGTTGGTATCCGATAGCAGTGAAGACGGTGAAGATTCCACAGATCCAATCCCAGATGATGGTATTGAATGTATACCGCCCAGCCAAGATGAGGTAAGGACAGCAATAAACCGGCTGAAGAATAATAAGGCGGCAGGAGCAGATGGCCTACCAGTCGAGCTGTTCAAAACCGGGTGCGACACGCTGATAAGGTGTATGCATCAGCTAGTTAGCACCATCTGGCAGGAAGAACGCGTACCCGAAGTCCGAAAATTCTACCAAAGAGTGAAGCATCAAACTGATGGCTTTGGTACAGGAATATCCTCCTGTAGAGATCAACAAGGTAATTTGGTAACTGATACAGATAGTGTGCTCAGGATATGGAAAGAACATTTTGCCAAACTGTTGGTATCCGATAGCAGTGAAGACGGTGAAGATTCCACAGATCCAATCCCAGATGATGGTATTGAATGTATACCGCCCAGCCAAGATGAGGTAAGGACAGCAATAAACCGGCTGAAGAATAATAAGGCGGCAGGAGCAGATGGCCTACCAGCCGAGCTGTTCAAAACCGGGTGCGACACGCTGATAAGGTGTATGCATCAGCTAGTTAGCACCATCTGGCAGGAAGAACGCGTACCCGACGATTGGAACGTGAGCATCCTATGTCCAGTCCACAAGAAGGGAGATAAGACTGTGTGCTCCAATTATAGGGGCATAAGTCTGCTCCCTATTGCATATAAGATAGTATCTGGCATATTGTGTGAGAGACTAAAGCCTATGGTCAATGAAATTATTGGACCCTATCAGTGCGGCTTTAGACCTGGCAAATCCACCATTGACCAGATATTTACCTTGAGACAAATCCTGGAAAAGACCCAAGAAATGCAGATCGACACCTTCCATCTTTTCGTCGATTATAAAGCAGCATTCGACAGCCCTATACGTTCAAAGGTGTTCCAAGCCATGTCTGATTTTGGTATTCCTGCAAAGCTCATTCGACTTTGTAGAATGACATTAACTGAGACGAGATCCTCAGTTAAAATTGGAAAGAACCTCTCCGAAGAGTTTACTACCAAAAGAGGTTTCAGACAAGGAGACGGCCTGTCGTGTGATCTATTCAACATCCTGCTGGAAAAGGTCATACGAGGCGCGAAGGTCAAAAGAAATGGAACGATATACACGAACAGCCACATGTTACTGGCTTATGCCGACGACATTGACATCATGGGTCGATCGGTAAAGGAAGTAACTGACACCTTTGCAAAAGTCGAAAGAGAATCTGCTAAAGTTGGTCTGGCAGTAAACGGCGTAAAAACCAAGTTAATGGTATCGACGCGTAATATGTCCATAAACACCGCACCATCTGTGAATGTTGGTACCTATAATTTTGAGGTAGTAAAGGACTTCGTCTACCTCGGCACCGCCATAAACACAACAAATAACATCAGTTGTGAAATACGAAGAAAAATAGTGTTGGCTAACAGATGCTACTTTGGGCTGAGTAAGCAGTTTAGGAATAAAGCCACCTCTCGTCAAACAAAAATAACACTGAACAAAACACTGATACTACCCGTGCTAATGTATGGTTCCGAAGCATGGGTACTTGCTCAAGCAGATAAGGCAGTGCTTTGTGTGTTTGAGAGAAAAATTCTTCGAAAGATCTACGGGCCAATCTGTGTTGACGGCGAATATCGGCGTCGTATGAACATCGAGCTGTATCAACTATACAATGACATCAATATAGTTGAACGAATCGAGATACAACGATTGCGATGGCTAGGCCATGTTATAAGAATGAGTGATGATGAACCCGCTAAAAAGGCGTACAAATACGGGCCGCATGGAGGTTCTCGCAGATCTGGAAGGCCAAAGCTTCGTTGGAGCGAACAAGTGAAACGAGATATCACAAAGCTACATATCCCAGATTGGGAAAATACAGCAGCAAACAGAGAGGATTGGAGATTTTTTCTTAGTTCGGCTTATGGAATAAATGTTCTGTAAAAGGCCAGCTAAGTAAGTAAGTAAGTTAGTGAGTTAAAGATAAAATTTCTTCGAAAGATTGGCCTAATGGTTCAGAAATCGATTTTCCTGATCAAACGCTCAATTTTTTGTCGTCACCGATTGTCTATGCGAGATTCAATAGTAAACATATTGAAACTAAGGAAACCAAAACATCAGGTTAAAATTTGGGGTGCTCCTAAAGACGAAAATTTTCACCATTTTAGAAAAAAATGTAAGTTTTGCAAATTTCTGGGGAAAGAAATAGGTATTTCTCAGAAACTGTAACAGATATTAGGTCTGTTCGATAACTTTTCCAGCAAAAATTACTCAGCAAGTTCCAGCAACTTCACTCAGTGAATTTTACTCTCTCAAGCAAGAACAATTGCAAAAAGTTATCGAACAACATTATGCAAAAACTTGCAAAAAATTCAGCTGTTTCCGAAAATTTATGAAAATTGGTTTTGTTTCTTTGGATATTTTAAACCATATGGAACAAAAACATACATTTTAAAATTGCCTTCGATTTATTTAATACTACGTTTATATATTACCGGATTTAACAAACCCACCGGGCTTCAAATCTCAATTCCATTGGTTATATGTCAAATAAAGCCTCGAAAAGAAGGTTAACCCGGAAAAAAGCTCTAGTATATACGGCGTTTAAAGCAGTAATCCTATCCACAACGCTTAAAAATCTTAAAAAATGAGAAATTGTGAAATTTTCTTAGTCAAAAATGTTAACATTTCAAGTTGTTTACATTGATCAGCTGATTAAATTTTAATCATTAAAAGACAGCTGGCCCAACTTAAAAATTTTTACGGGACAAATTTTCCCAGCAAAAATTTACAAGTTCTCACTCACAGAACTCTCCAAACTCGATCTCTTTTGCTGAATAATTTTGTTATCAAACAGCATTCAGTAAAAATTTGTACGAAGTTGTACAAATTTTTGGGTTATTGTGTTCATTACTTTCTTGTTAATTAGGTAGGATTGTTTTCATTAAGAATCGTTTTAATAGATCACCGTAGCGTTTACACGCAGTGGGTTATTTTATTTTTCCGAGGTACTAAATTTTAGTGAAATTCCAATTTTAGTGGATAATGTTTTCTATTGAATAATCAAAAATTATTCCAAAATTTACAAAAAGAAATATATTGTAGCAGTTAATTCACAGTTTATACAGTTGGCCATTCAGCCCAAACTAGTTAGCCCTGACTATTTAGTTTGCTGTCAAATACATAAAATACAAAGGAAATCAAATCACAATAATGAACAATCTATTATATGTTGTCAAATGTTGTTAACAGAACTCTGAATGGCCAACTGTATAAACTGTGAGTTAATTGAAGTCGGTACCTTGAATTTAGGTACAAAAACTATAATATTACTAAAATAAGATACGTTGAATTGTGCCAATAATATTTCGTAGTTTTATCCTTTTATATGCATTCCTCGCTAAAAAAAACTTTTGACAGCAAATGAAGAAGACTAAAGGCTGAATTTGTTTTCTGGATAACCTTACTAAATGAACCTTGGTATAAACAATTTAAGTTAAAACCGAAAAATTTCTCACATTTACCCGTAGGCGCCCCACCCCCTATTTATTTCATAATATGAATAAATTGACATTTGTTAGTACTTTTTTCTGTAAATTATTGGGATTTCTATTCTTCTGTCTGTTAACTGTATAAAATATATGTTTGATATTGCAAAAGAGAAACAAGTAATCATATCTTTGACACAAATGCCAAGTTTTGGAAGATGATAATTCTCATGATGATAATTCTGGAGGAAAGTTTTGTAGCCCCCAAAGAAAAATTAATTCCAAATTTCAGCCATTTCGGTGTGATAATAAGGCTAAAACATTCAAAATACCAAAATTCAGAAGGAACTGTTCTATGAGGGCTATATCAAAACGTGGACCTATACTGACAAATTTCTGGGGGAAAGTTTTGTGTAGTCCCTAATATGCTAGACAGACGGCAGCGTTAATTTGCATTAAGATCTGCATTTAATTTTACCCTGACAGACTACAGTTTCATTTACGAAACAGCTGATTGCTGTTTTGTTGTTGTTTGCACTGTAATTATTTGTTTTCCTTGTGTCTCAGAGCATGAATATGCTCTCTCCCTCATATGAATATGGGCTCTCTTTTACGGTATTACCATATTCAAATATCTAAATGCAATATCTAAATGAAATTTTCTTTGATTTTGTGCATTAAGAATGTGGATAATGCACGAATTAATTTGAATTAAGACAGATAATGCAAATTAACGCCAAATTTCAGCCACTTCGGTGTGATAATGAGGCTAAAAACACAAAAATACCGAATATCGGGAGGTACCGTTCTACAGAGGCTATATAAAAACGTGGACCTGTACAGACAAATTTAGGGGGGAATGTTTTGTAGCCCATAGGAAGGATAAATACCAAATTTCACTTATTTTGGACCAAAATGTTTGGTAGGCTAAAATATCTAAAACCTTCAACTGAAATTAGGAAGGTGCCGTCCTATGGGGTCTACAACGAAACGTGGACCAATATAAAAATGTGTGGTAGAAATGTTTTAGCCTCTGGAAACACAAAATATTAAATTACAACCAATTCGGTGGTCAGATAGGACTAATTCAAACTGCCTTAAATTGACGCGTACTTTATAGCTAGCGTTATATATACAATTTTTTGGTAGACATGTGTTTTAGCCTCTGGCTGCGCAAAATAACAAATTACAACCAATTCGGTGGTCAAATGGGGCAAATATCCTCAAAGTTCCTTCAAACGTCGACGCGCCACGCGTCACTTTGTATGAGGGGCTTTACCAAAACATGGACCTATATAGCCATACGGACATGGATATATTGATGTAGAATTGCACGCTGATCAAGAATATATATAGTTTGATTCTTTCGAGGAGTTACAAACGGAATGACAAACGTAATATGCCCTCCATATTATGGCTCTGCCAAAAGGATAAATAAAGTACAACCAATAATGTTATATATTTCCCAATTTTAAAACGTGTTTTTAATTTTTAGAGATAAGATTTATATATTTGGTGTGTTGTGAGACATATAGTAAAAGTTTATGACGAACAATTTGGTAGTATATTTTGATCGGGGGTTTTTAACGATTTTCGAAAAAAGAATTAAAACGACCCCTTTGATGACCCGCAAGAGAGTTAATATATTGAACAAAAATATTCCCCATATTCTTCTAAGTAAAGTTGCCAAAGACTCTATATACCAAAAAGGATTCCGAGATATCTTAAATCTAATATATCGAAAACCAGTAAGGAAAGGATCAAAGTCGGGCGGGGCCGACTATATGATACCCTACACCACTCTGAATATGTAAAATATAAATCGGAGCTATATCCAGATCTAAACCGATTTTGATATAATTTGGCACATTTATTTCCAGACCGAATTCAGTCACACATTCCAAATATCATTGAAATCGGACTTATATTGCGTGTTTGGAGCAGCAAATACGCGAAATCGGCCGAAAATATATATGGGTGCTATATCCAAATCTGAATCGATTTCGATATAATTTAGCACATTTATTTCTAGACTGAATTCAGTCACACATTCCAAATTTCATCGAAATCGGAAATATATAGCGTGTTTGGTACAGAAAATACGTGAAATCGGCCGAAAATATATATGGGAGCTATATCCAAATCTGAACCGATTTCTATATAATTTAGCACACTTATTTCTAGACCAAATATAGTCAAACATTCCAAATTTCATTAAAATCGGACGTATATAGCGTGATTGGTGCAGCACATACGTGAAATCGGGCGAACATATATATGGGAGCTATATCCAAATCTGAACCGATTTCGATATAGCTTAGCACATTTATTTTTAGACCAAATTCAGTCACACATTCCAAATTTTATCGAAATCGGACATATATAGCGTGTGTGGTACAGAAAATACGTGAAATCGGCCAAAAATATATATGGGAGCTATATCCAAATCTGACCCGATTTCTATATAAATTGGCACACTTATTTGTAGACCGAATTCAGTCACACATTCAAAATTTCATCAAAATTGATCGTATATAGCGTGTTTGGTGCAGCCAATACGTGAAATCGGGCGAAAATATATATGGGAGCTATATCCAAATATGAACCGATTTTCACCAAAAGCAATAGCGTTCTTTCTATGGCTAAAAAAGTTGTAGTCCCCAATTTTCAGCTGAATCGGACAAAAAATGTACACGTCGCATTGCGAACAAAAATACATGGACAGACGGACGGTCATGCATAAATCGACTCAGAAAGTGATTATATGTATATCCCCAAAAGGAACTATGGGTCTATTTCGTTTCCTTTTGTATGTTACATACAAATGGACAAAGACATAATACCCCTTACCACTGTGTGGTGTAGGGTATAAAAACGCCGATGTACGTGTTTCATATTTTAAGCTCTACTTTCAAAATATTCTCAGTTTTCCTTGACATTTGTTTAGTGCCGCACAGTGTAATCGAAATATGTTTTCTTAGAGCCACTGTTTAATTAGATGAAATTGACAGAGAAACCGAATCTGTTCCATAAAAAAAAAAAGAAAACACCCATGGACATATTGGCGCTGAGGTATCGATGTAAGGCAAAATATCCTTCATCTAAGCAACATTCAAGAAAGGTTCCTTGTAATTCTGGTTATCCTTTCGTTTCGAGAGACACTGCTAATTATACCAGAAACATTCACTTTGAGAGAATATGGCAGAAGAAGTATTGACAACACTTTCAGTTTATTTTGTTTCTGTTTTTGTGTTTATCTTACAAGGTGTTTGTTCACTCTGATTCAAAAGTGGAGTATACTCATTAAAAGTTGGCTAAAAGTAAACTTGTGCCAGGCACGTGTGTCTCATCGACACGCACACACTAAGACATAACTGTCAGTTAGTTGAGTGTGTTTATTCCTTGGTCCTGAATAATTTGATCTCTGTTGCAGATATTGATTACACATCTTAAGTGGCTCTAATAATCTTGTTCTAGTCAATGAATCTATTGATGCTGAACGCATTGTGTTGGTTTCTTCCAACCTACAACATTGTTGTTGTTAGTGTTAATTAGTATTGTTTTAATCTGTGATTTTACTGAGAGTTTTCTTTTCATATATATAAAAATTAAATGCCGTTCGTTGGTAATGGCATCATTTTAGAGCGGCTGGACCGATTTTGATAATTCTTTTTTTGAAATGATCGTCATAACCCAATATAGGATTTTATAATATGCGGGAGAATTCGACTCACCCATTTTTTTTAACTTTTATAATTAGATCGTTTTAGGATAAAGACAGGGGACATGGACTATAATAAATCCTAAACAGCATCAATGGGCGAACAAATCCGACAGTCCGTGAGAGAAAAGAAAGGTTACAGACAAAATCTGTTGATAAATTTGAAATCCTCCTCGGTTCTACAATGGACCGAAGAAGTGAAGTAGAAAATACCTATTTTTGCATTGTCATGCATAAAGTCCATAAAAAGTTGTCATTAAAACTCATTACGCACAATGGTTCAGAAATCGATTTTCCTGGCCAAACCCCCCATTTTTATCTGTCACGTTTGTTAATTTCTATGTATGATTCGATAGTAAACATATTGAAACTAAGGAAAGTAAAAATAAGATCAAAACATTGGAAGGTGTGGGCGTGGCGTGCTCCTGAAGTCGAAAAATGTTTCCCAATTTAGGAAAATACGAAATTTTTGCAAATTTCCGGAGGAAGAAACAGTTATTTCTCAGAAACTATAAGATATATTGCGTTCATTGTTTTTTTGATAGGTAGGATTGTTGCTTTTAAGAGTCGTTTTAATAAATTACCGTCGCGTTTACACGATGTGAGCTATTTTATTTTTCCTCAGGTTCAAAATTTGAGTGAAATTACAAGTTTAGAGGACTAGAATTTTTAGGGAACAGCTTGGAACAAAGTTCCGTTTTCACAGAATGATGCCCGAGAGTGTCCTCTTTCAGTCCATATATACTTTTGTACCCGTCCAATTTTTTTTTAATCCTTTGTATTTTTATGTTTTATTTATAGGGGTTTGACCTTATTTAAATAGTTAGAACATATGAAAAACTCAAAAGCACTCATATGTTGATGCAAAAGATGAAAAAAACTAATTTTAAAGGTTGACCTTGAATTTCTCTGCAACCGCTGGGCCGAATTTGGTGACATTTAATGTGTCGGAAAGCTGAAAGTGTTATCTGTCGAACAATAGAAGAATTATATATCTCTATCCGTTCAAAAGTAACAGAGTTTTGACAGGAAAAAAACGATTCTGAACCACTGTGCGGCGGGCCAGCAACGCGGACCGGGGCCTGCTAGTAATCGATATTTTCTTGACATACTATTTGAACGGGTCTCTTTAAATCTTACACAGACGAATAAGCCAAAAACCAATAAAAATAGTTTCTCATGGGACTAGATAATGTTAATAAAGTTCCGTTTATATGGAGGCGAAATAAGAGTTAGATAGACGTATTAAATATAATTCTAGTAATTCATTTTAAGTCTTAAAAATCACAAAATTGTCAATGTTCCATTTTGGCAATATTTTCCTTTTGGTACTTGTTTTATATCAGCAAAACTCCGGAAACCCTAATCGTAGCGATATGAATATGGAAAATGGTCAAAATGGAAATAGAATTTGCTTATCTAAATATGGCTTCCTTCCGCCTGCACAGTTCGTGCTGTGCAATGTTATTGTTTTCGTTTTTTCATAATCAATAGAACAGAATCGAATAACCTTTCTACCTGTTATTCCTGTCAGACATTGTCTTATTGCCTGAGCAAACAGGTACCTGCCACATTTTTGTGAAACTGTTCTTATGGTTCAGTGTGTGATGTAACCTAATTTAAGAGAGTAAGTGATTGGAAATTAAGTATCTGTCAAATATTCATCATAATCACCGTTGTCCTCGTTCTAATCATCATCTGTTTTCTTCTAAGATTTTCAGTAGAAGCAGACTGAAGAGTAAAGGCGATATTAACGTGGCCGTATAGCGCCATAAGCCTACCTACTTAGCGGTGATTGCGGTTGACGCGACTTGCCTCTTTGTCAACAATGGCCAAATGAAACTAACAGCAATGCATTTCGATCCTCATCAGCACTAAACGCCAGGCATTAAAGGATCATTTTCCAACTCGTGTGAGTGTCAATGAAATTTAAGTTGCCTGAGTCGCGTCATTGAAACGAGTCCAAAATGTAGTGATCGGTCAAAAGAACACGACAAAAACATAACCGATTAAGGCTTCTGGTATTGCCTGCTGGCTGGAAATACTGTCGCCTCATATACACGAACACGAACAGTTGTGAATATGAAATTCGAGAAGGATCATAATGTCTTCAGATCGCTTGCAATTCATTCTTGTAGGCAGACACTGCAGTTTAGGTATGGCATCTACCAGGTACAACATAAGCGGATAAATGACGAAAGAAGACACGCTTAATGATAGCAGCAACATTCGTATTTGGACTCCAACAACAATTATTATCTAATTGCATGTCCGGGACATTGGCCAAGGACAAGGTATTAAGCACCACCGTGCACATGCGTATTAGCATTTGACATTTTACGCTGTCTCGTTTGTCTTATGCCAATGTTATGATTTATTATGTGGCGACATCATTCATTTGCCAAATGCGAACAATTCCAATTGGTCTGTGACAGTC
The DNA here is from genome assembly GCF_047663935.1 of Musca autumnalis. NCBI lineage: Eukaryota > Metazoa > Arthropoda > Insecta > Diptera > Muscidae > Musca > Musca autumnalis. The sequence goes on from NW_027411755.1 coordinate 115,765,981, forward strand.
ATCGGTATTTCAAACTTAAACTTGAGACAAATGTCTGCTTTCTTCGGACATAGCTGTTATGACAGTTTGTTGGGATGAGTGGCTCTGTGTATGTGTGTCCGTGTGTCATTCTTTGTCCACGATATGGGATATGTTTAATGATGGAATTCAATGGCTACTTAACGTAGTTTCATTATGGACAGTCAAGTCTTATCGGATGATTTACTGCTTGTCATTTCCGAAAATTTACACTTGGAAAAATTTTGTTGTGATTTTAAGAGTTAAAACAAATCTTTTAAAGAATAACAAAAGTATAAAATATTTGTATGTATTATTTAAAAAAATAATCCAATAATTTAATTGTGGTTTCTTCAACATCAGACCAAGGATTTAATTTACGAGCGCCTAGAGAGAGAGAGAGAGAGCATATGACCGCAGCCCTGCCATGGCAATGAATGTTCTAAGAGATTTTAATGGGAATGAAAATATCTTTGGTCCATGGTCGGCAAGTTCACAAGGTTCCGACAACGGAATAAGGCTGATCGATATTGCAGCGGGGGAAAACCCCGGTATTGAGCAGCCCAAGGTTCGGACACCACGACGTACACAAGGCCACGTAAATATCACCAGATGGAAAACTTAGAAAGACGACAGTCACTTGTCCAGTGTGTTAGATATCCGATCGATTCGGACCATTTACTTGTAGCAGCCACCCATCCCTCATGCTGGAAGACGATATTCCTTGTCCCGGTAATTTGGATGTGTAGTTGCAAAGAATATCCCACTCTCTTCGATGCGCTGTAAAATCTATAAATGGAAACCAAAACCTGCACCTAAAAATCCATGGTACGATCAGCAGTGTCGTTATGCTATTGAAGAGAAGAACGCGGCCTTTAGAATCAACAAGAAGCGCCAAGAGAAACCAGTAAGGAAAGGATCAAAGTCGGGCGGGTCCGACTATATGACACCCTACACCACTGTGAATATGTAAACTATAAATCGGAGCTATATCCAGATCTTAACCGATTTCGATATAATTTGGCACATTTAAACACACATTCCAAATATCATTGAAATCGGACTTATATAGCGTGTTTGGTGCAGCAAATACGCGAAATCGGCCGAAAATATATGTATATGGGAGCTATATCCAAATCTGAACCGATTTCGATATAATTTGGCACATTTATTTCTAGACTGAATTCAGTCACACATTCCAAATTTCTTCGGAATCGGAAATATATAGCGTGTTTGGTACAGAAAATACGTGAAATCAGGAGAAAATATATATGGAAGCTATATCCAAATCTGAACCGATTTCGATATAATTTGGCACATTTAAAAATTATTTCCTGTTGCGCGAATGAATGACCTTTTGCCTATTAGTGACTAAAATAACTTTTATTCCATTTAAATATTGATAAAAGTCCCGCACAAACCACTTTTAATTTTTATGATATATAAAAAAAGCTATATATAATATAAAGTGATCTATATGTTAGAATGCGATAATAAAATTAGTAAGAAACAAACGGTTATGTCATTTTGGTTGTGTCGTGTGCCCCTATTATACCTGGTTTTCAGTTAAATATCTGCTTACAGTGACTTCACAAAATGGTCAAAAGTTCTGAAAACTAAAAACTTGAAAAGCTTTTTGTGCGGAAGCCTTTTTTACAGAATCTCCTTATAATTAAGATATTATGTAATCTTATATAGAAACTTATCACGCTATGATACAGGGATATGAGGTTGAAAAAATTCATAACCCTATTGCGTACCCAACGATCCGAATCTCAGTCTGCACGAGAAGGGAGACAAATCGATAATAGTGAAATCTTCACTCTACGCCAAATCGTAGAGAAGTCCCATGAAGAACAGATGGACACATACAACCTGTTCGTCGAACAGCCCAATAAGATCAAAGGTGTTCCTAGCCATGTCTGAGTTTGGTATTCCTGCAATCTTAAAATTGTTGCGGATGAAGTACCTGAAGGATGTACGGCATTGTCCATTTTGGAAGTGGATCTTATGTTGGATTTTTTAGTTGGACACCGTAAAATTTAGAGCATTTGAACCACTATGTGAGGAAACATGGACATTCACATGAAAAACCCTTCGGTAAAATGTCCAAAAATTTTGAACTTTTGTGGACTGATTTGTCCCATTTTTGAACATAAACTGAGTTTGGACAAAATCTCGTGTACCATTTTAGCGAATGTCTTTGATTTTGTATAGGGGAAGAACAGGATATAGTGGACCGATAAGCACCATCTTCGAACTTTATCTAAGATATGCAGAAATATTACGATATGCATAGTTTGAACCAACACAGTATCCGGTTCATGAGTTGTCCTACGCACCTGCCACTCACTAGTGGAGGTATGTGTTTTTTACAGCTTTCGTGTCATATTTTCAGGACTTCATCTAAAAAAACAACTAACCGTAGATCTATATTAAACATTCTAGTAAGATTTTTTACGCCGTGAGAAGCTCTCCTCAGCATAGCTAAAACATGCACCAAAAGTGAAAATATGTACATTTGGTTCAATTTTCGATTTATTTTCCTTACTAAAAATTTGAGTAATTTATGCAAGCTGTCCTTCATCAAACTAAGCCGACTAACATTTTATTTTCTCCCGGACCTTCTACACATACATACATATTTTCACTTCCTCCGCCTAATATCACTCGAAAAAAAGAAAACCAAATACTAAAAGTGACAAAAACTAACAAAGAACACAGACTCAAAGAAAATTAATTTTTAGACATGAAAAAGGTCATAAATTGTCTGTGTGGTTTGCCAAATTACGACATGTAATCACTTATGAATAAATTATCGACTTTAACAAGCAAAAAAAATCTAATGCCCACAGATACATATAGCACACATGTACAGACATGTATGTAAATAAGTCAACATTTGTTTTCCGGAACACACAGACACTGAAGTTTTGTTTTTGTTATCCTTCGTTTACCACATAATGTCAGACTGCTCATGAAAAGAAATTATCATGGTGTGTAAAAATATCCTTTCATGCTGAGTAGAAAATTAGTTTTTGGTTGATTACAAACTTTAATACACACAAAAACTAAGAACTATCAAAATGAATATTGGGTACACATTATGTAAAATTACATAACACAGCCAGCAGGAAAATTTTACCAAATAATGTGTTTCTAACCAATTATTAGAAGTTTGAAATATCTACTTATCAGACTGTTAATCCATTATATTAATATTTGTATGTTGTAGCTTTAAGAGACGTGAGATGTTGAGGCACGAACAAGCACGACAAGGACGAACAGACCAAATATATATTCTACGAGCGCTTAGAAGAAACATACGACGGTTGTCCTGCCCATGCTATTAAAATTATTCTAGGCGATTTTAATGCCAAATTTGGAAAGGAGAATATCTTTGGTCCAACAGTCTCCACAGTGAAATATCTGACATCGTTATGAGGCTGATAGACTTTGCAGCGGGAAAAAACATGGTAGTTAGCTGTACCAGATTTAAACATCTCGACATTCATAAGGGCACCTGGCTGTCTCCGGAAAACAAGAAATCAGATTGATCACGTACGTTCGTTCCGAGGAGTAAAGATAGGAGCAAACTGGGACCACTACCTTGTTGCAGCAAAGCTAAGTACCCGGTTAAACGTAGCGAATAAAGTACGAACAGCCACAACACGAAAGTTAGACATCGGTAAGCTGCAATCACAACAGATAGCCACAGCATATTCCACTCAACTGACCCAATTGCTTAATCAAAGCACTCCTCGCCCCGATGACATATCAGCACAATGGCAAAGTATTGCCCACTCCATGCAAACAGCCGCAAAATCCATACTTGGATACCAGAGACCTCCACCGAGGAATCCATGGTATGACCAGGAGTGTCGTGCTTCTATCGAAGAGAAAAATGTGGCATATAGGGCTAGTAGCGACGCGAGAGAAGAAGGAGAGAGGAGAAACATATTTTCCGCCGGAAAAAAGAGAGAAATGGAAAAGCGGGAGTTTAAAAAATTGAGATGTATAGGAGCCAGAATGAACTCCGAAAGTTCTACCAAAGAATAAAACATCAAACTGATGGCTTTGGCACAGGCACATCCTCCTGTTGAGACCAGCAAAGTAATTTGGTAACTTATACAGATAGTGTGCTCAGGACATGGAAAGAGCATATTTCCAAACTGTTGGTGTCCAATAGTAGACGAAGATACCAGAGATCCAATCCCAGAAGATGGTATTGAATGTATTCCACCCGGCCTAGATGGAGTAAAGACAGCAATAAACCGGCTGAAGAATAATTAGGTAGCAGGAGCCGATGGCCTACCAGCCGAGCTGTTTCAAACCGGAGGCGACACGCTGATAAGGTGTATGCATCAACTAGTTAGCACCATCTGGCCGGAAGAATGCGTACCCCGCAAAGCTCATTCGGCTTTGTAAGATGACTTAAGCTGATATTAGGTCCTCAGTTAAAATAGGAAAGAACCTCTCCGAACAATTCATTACCAAAAGAGGTTTCAGACAAGGAAACAGTCTTTCGTGTGACCTTTTCAACATCCTGCTAGAAAAGAATATGCGAGGTGCAAATGTCAAAAGAAATGGCACAATATACAGCAACAGCCACATGTTACTTGCTTATGCTGATGACATTGACATCATGGGACGATCAGTAAAGGAAGAAGGTCGAAGGAGAATCAGCAAAAGTGGGTCTGGCGGTTAACGGCGAAAAGGCAAAGTTGATGGTGTCGAGGCGCAATGCGTCCATACAGCTCGGACCAACAGTGGAAGTTGGATCCTATAATTTTGAGGTGGTAAAATACTTCGTCCGTCTACCTCGGCACAGCCATAAACACAACAAACAACATCAGTTGCGAAGATGAAGATGCTAATTTGGCTTATGTAAGCAGTTTAAAAACAAAGCCACATCTCGTCAAACAAAAACAACGCTTTACAAAACACTGATAGTACCCGTGCAAATGTATAGTTCCGAAGCCTGGGTGCTTGCGCAAGCAGAGCCTTGCACTGCCTTGCTTGGTGTGTCTTAATGGTGAATATCGACGTCTTATGAATCACGAGCTGTATCTGCTATGTATACAACGACATCAGTATAGATAAACGTATCGAGATGCAACGATTACGTTGGCTAGGCCATATCATAGGAGTGAGCGATGATGAACCCGCTAAAAAGGCGTATAAATACGGGCCACATGGCGGTACACGCAGAACTGGCAGGCAAAGGCCTTGATGGAGCAAACAAATGGAAAAAGAGATGGAAAGACGCGGTATTCCATAAAGCAAAGCAACAAACAGAGAGAAATGGAGATCTTTTCTTAGTTCGGCTTATGGAACAAATGTTCTGTAATGGGTCAGCTAAGAAGTAAATAAGAGATATTCAGGTGTCTGAATCAAGTCCGAAATTTTTACCCGAGAATAAAACTCCGATCTGATGCATTTTTGTGCCGACACATTCTCATGCAAATATGACGAAGATAAATGGTAACTGTGTCAGAGTTTAGCAAAGTGTTGGAATCAAATAGTGATAGGAACGAAGCTTTTCCAGAATCAATTAATACTGATAGCATAATGCATAAGCTAATTACCAAGATTTGGCGCATTCCCAACGACTGGAACTTTAGTATTTTATCGCGTTTAAAGTGCATTCCAATCAATGGTCCGAATGCGTTCTTTGATAAATTTGAAAAGCAAAGATCAACCAAAACGATATCCATGTGAGTGAAATATTAACGATGAATCTAGAGGTTTAAAAACTTTACTTCCAGATTTTAGCATCTCGACATTCATAAGGGCACCTGGCTGTCTTCAGACCAAAAAACAAGAAATCAAATTTATCACGTTGTAGCGTGTTAGATGTACGATTGTTCCGAGGAGCAAACATAGACTCGGAACACTACCTTGTTGCAGCAATTAAACCTTGTTGCGATCATGGCGGAATAAGAAGGTGTTACATCGATAACAATAATCGGACCATTTACCACACCAAACGCCAAAATAACGCATTACTGTGAATTGCTTGTTTACCTTTTGTATGTAATTTTATTCACAATAATCCATTTTGACAACTAATGTGATAGTCAGCTGTTTTTGCCGTTGTACCTGTATTATTAAACGTAGCAAATAAAGTATGAACAGATACAACAAGGAAGTTGGACATCGTTAAGTTGCAATCACAACAGATAGCTACAGCATATTCCACTAAACAGGTCCATAGCACTCCTCGTTCCGATAACAACACAGAGGCAAAATGTTGCCCACTCCATGAAACAGCAGCAAATTCCATACTTGAATACCACAGACATCTATCCAGGAACTCAAGCTATGACCAGGAGTGTCGTGCTACTACCGAAGAGAAAAAACGGCATATAGGACTTTACAATCAGTAGCAACGTGTAGTGCACGAGTGAGGTATCGAGAGAAAGGGAGAACCGTCTTTTCTGCAGGAAAAAGAGAAAAATGAAAAATCTGTAATGTGAGAAAATCGAGGTGTACAGGAGTCAAAATGATGTTCAAAAATTCTACCAAAGATTGAAACATCAAACTAATGGCCTAGGTACGGATACATTCTTCTGTAGAGGTGAGCAAGGTAATCTGGTTACAGATACATATAATGTGCTCAGGATATGGAAAGGTAATTTTTCCAAGCTGTTGGTATAATATATAATAATACTAGCTAGGACGATGAAGATACCACAGATCCTACCCCAGAAAATGATATTGAGTTTATGCCACCCGGTCAAGATAAGGTGAATCCATGGAGCCGATGGCTTGTCAGTCGTGCTGTTCAAAACTCGAGGCGACACGCTGATAAGGTGTATTCATCAGCTCGTTAGCACCATCTGACAGGAAGAACACGTGTCTGACGATTGCAAACTGAGAATCCTGTGGCCCGTCCAGAAGAAAGAAAATAAGACTGTGTGCTCTAACTACAGGGGTATAAGGTAGTGTGAGGGATATTGTGTGAAGGACTAAAGCCTGTGGTCAATGAAATAATTAGTTCATACCAATGCGGATTTAATCATTATAGCTTATTTTCCTTGCGGCAAATCCTTGAAAAGACCCAGGAGATGGAATTTCGTCCAAACATACTTGGGGTCTAAAACCAATATTTCGATGAGGCATAATTTAGGTCGTAACCTAAAGGCTAAGATAGAAGCTTTTAACACGAAAAATGTTTTGTTCACTTAACTTTGAGTAAATGAGCAAGATGTCATACACGTACACAATTATTTTTGTTTGATGCCTGAGACTTATTCTCGTGCCATATTTTGTATAGAATGACTCGCATTATGTATATTGTTTTATCACTGAGACGGGTCACAGTGGTGACAATATTTTAAATAGTCGAAGACAATCCGTTCGCCATAAAGTAATTTGCAGCTTCTTAAAAATTAAATTTTATCTACTGCGTCGTAAAACTCCCACTTTTCAGATCCAATTACAGATTTAGATTTAATTTTCTAAATATAGAATTGTATTTGGAGACCAAAAATTTCACAGTTCGTTAAAAGAAACCAAAGTGTTGACAATATAACCGGTGGCGCCAGTTGAGCCAATGATTACTGCAAGGGCATTTACTGAATGAAAAGAAACCACTTTTCAAAAAATATGTTCTCGAACGGATTGTTGTAATTCGAAACTGAACTGATGTGTTTGAGAATGGGGTATATGGTCAGCAAACTAGAACAGAACACAGTATCATCTGCTGTGCTGCTGTTTCCAACCGTTCAAAGACATACGGTAGGCAATTGGCAGACATCGATGGAATGAGATGTATCTCAAGTGGATATCAATCAACAATGCTTAAAAGAGACGAGAAGTGATGTAAAATGTAAAAGGGTCCTTGAGCTGTTTGTTACAGCTTTTATCCTTGTTTTTGGTTCTGCCACTTTTGTTGCTGCTGTTTCTGGAGTTGAGTGCTAACATATTTTATGTTGTTTGGTTTGGTTTTGTTCCCTCTTCTCCTCGCCTTCCCATATTTATTACAATTTCCACACTTTTGATTTCATTATGCTCTGCTCGTCAGTGCGGCTATCGATGAATTATCGTCATTTGCAGTTGTTTTTAATTCGTTCAATCTGGTTGAAGGTGGTGGTGGTGACAGGATCAGAGCAACAGAACGGCGACGCGTGTTATCCTTTTTCAGTTTTTGTTGGTTGTCCCTCCTGATATGAGTGCAGCAGGCTGATGTTATTGTGGTTGCATCGTTGTTGTTGAGTTAAGTGTTGCTAGTGCTTGTTGCCGTTTTTGGTATTGATGACTACGAAGACTTATAAGTGTCCAAGTTGAGTATGTTCAACAAGCAAATGTTCACAGTGGCGAGCGACCACACACACACGCACGCTGACACAAATACGCACACACCCCCTTTTGGGATCCTACTTGTGGCACGGCTGTATACAGCCTTGTGGTACATGCAGCAGATGAACGGGCGGACGGAAACACTGATGGTTTGCAGCTTCTGCTCTTTGTTAGTACGCCCGAACACACAGAGCGAACGAACGGATTGTGGAGGGGTTTTGTTTTATCGCATTTCGGAAAACAAAACAAAAGTGTTTTCGATATCCAGTTGCTGTTTGGGATCTTTTTAACAAAAATATTTAATGGATTTCAAGAGGTTTTTTCTTTTAAATTGATATTGCTCTGCAGCAATAGCAGCTATTGTTGTAAATATTGCTTGCTGCCAATAGTGGTGATGATGTATTTGCTATTTGGTGTTGTTGATGATGATTGAGCAAAGAAGATATTCTCCAATGGAAACGAGTTTGCCAACCTTTTTTCATATATTTTGGATTGTTTATTTTTATATTAGAAAAGGGGTGAGTTTCGGTTTGCAAAGTAGAAAATTTGCAAAAAAAATAATTCCAGATGTCACATAGCATTTATTAGACCATGCCTTGAGGGATAACTTATCGCTAAAGGAATTCATTAGTTGTATATCCGTTTATTTCCGTTAGACGATAAAAAATTTATCTGCTCTTTGAAGGATATATGAGGAAAAGACAAAAATTTTTAAGTTTTCCATCGAAAAAAAAAATTGAAAAAAAATTGTTTAAGCTACATCAAAGATTATTTGTACATGCATTGAGAAAAAATTCCCATTCTCAAATCTGTTCGAGATACTAATTTCGGTTTTTGCGCGCAAAAGTTATGGAGGTTTCAATTCTGATAATAAGAAAAAATCTTAAAAGAACGCTACTCATTATATTATATGATTACTGAGGTCCCAAAACTTTGGTAAAAAAGTTGTAAATTGTCGCGAAAAATAAGAAAGTATTAAAAAAATGATAGTTTGCAATATCTATATAAATAAAAATCAAATGTCGTTCGTCGGCAATGGCATCAGTTGAGAACGGCTGGACCGATTTCGATAATCTGTAAAATGTGCGCCATAACCCGACTTTTTATTCAAAGAAAAATTGATCACACCCACTTTTTTATTTTTTTCAATGTTTATCTTTTCTACAAAAACTACTGAGCCGATTTTTCTGAAATTGTCAGGGAATGTACAGGGATGGCCCCCGGTTAAAATAGGCTAAAAATTCAGTTGAATTTCGGAAGGAGCGGATTAAGCTACAAAATTTACGGATTACTCTACAATCTAGGTACTTCTTTAGGGCCTAAAGACCCGATTACGCCTGTTTATACCCTACACCACACAGTGGTAAGGGGTATTATGTCTTTGTGCATTTGTATGTAACATACAAAAGGAAACGAAATAGACCCACAGTTCCTTTTGGGGATATACATATAATCACTTTCTGAGTCGATTTATGCGTGTCCGTCCGTCTGTCCGTCTGTCTATGTATTTTTGTTCGCAACATACAGGTCGCATTTTTTGTCCGATTCAGCTGAAAATTGGGGACTACAACTTTTTTAGCCATAGAAAGAACGCCATTGCTTTTGGTGAAAATCGGTTCAGATTTGGATATAGCTCCCATATATATTTTCGCCCGATTTCACGTATTTGCTGCACCAAACACGCTATATACGTCCAATTTTGATGAAATTTTGAATGTGTGACTGAATTTTGTCTACAAATAAGTGTGCAAAATTGTATTGAAATCAGTCCGGATTTGGATATAGCTCCAATATATATTTTCGGCCGATTTCACGTATTTCCTGTACCATACACGCTATATATGTCCGATTTCGATGAAATTTGGAATGTGTGACTGAATTCGGTCTAGAAGTGTGTCAAAGTATATAGAAATCGGTTCAGATTTGGATATAGCTCCCATATATATTTTCGGCCGATTTCACGTATTTTCTGTACCAAACACGCTATATTTTTCCGATTTCGATGAAATTTGGAATGTGTGACAGAATTCGGTCTGGAAATAAATGTGCCAAATTATATCGAAATCGTTTCAGATTTGGATATAGCACCCATATATATATTCGGCCGATTTCAATGATATTTGGAATGTGTGACTGAATTCGGTCTGGAAATAAATGTGCCAAATTATATCAAAATCGGTTAAGATCTGGATATAACTCCGATTTATATTTTACATATTCACAGTGGTGTAGGGTATCATATAGTCGGCCCCGCCCGACTTTGATCCTTTCCTTACTGGTTTTTTAAATATGTCATAACTCCGATACTACTGAAGGGATTTCCATAAAATGTGCAGCAAATGTTTGCCGTTGTTATTTATATTTTATGAATTTCGGAAGAGATGGGGTACCTGCCTTTCTTTTAAACGCTATATGTATAAGCCAAACTTATGATTATATCGGTTTCAGCATACATTTTGGTAGGCAATGAAGTTGTGTGCACCCTAGGCACATATTTGGAGCCAAAATACCGGACCACGGCCACTTTTTTAATATGTTATATCTTGAAAACTGATAACCACGCCCACTCTTTCCAAAACTACTTCGGAAAAATTGTTCGTACGGTAACTCTTGAAGGGAATGGCCGAATTGGTCTATACTTTACACATCCTAATATATCTACCAGATATAGATCAGGTTCCAATATGGACTATATTTGTCCACTCCATCCGGTACCTCCCACATAAAATTTCGGATAAGTTCACTTTAAGACCTGATATCGAATCACTTTGATTTTTGTTGAACCAACTTGCATTCGCTGCCTCAATTACGATAGTAAAAGTTTTTTTAGGGGCAAGTCCATACTTCTTGAGCAAACAGCCCGAAGAGTGTAAAAACCCCCTATGACACCATATGTTGTGGCTGGAGATCCACTTTCACAACGGTCAATGTCGATCCATTCCTTTAAGTATCTCCTCCGCAAAACTTTTGGTCTTTAATCCTAATCAACATTTTGGTCGGTTCAACGCCCAAAAATTTTAAAATATATTTTTTTTTTCAATATACACAGGCTGAGGGTATATCCGACTTTTTTACTTGTTATAACTTTTATAATTAGATCGCTTTAGGATAAAGACAGGGACATGGACGATAATAAATCCTTAAGAGCATAAATTGGCGAAAAAATCCGACAAAGTCCGTAAGAGAAAAGAAAGCGTACAGACCAAATCCCTTGATAAATTTAAAATCCTCCTCGGTTTGACAATGGAGCGAAGATGTGAGGTAGTATTTGCTATTTTTGAATTGTCAAGCATAAAGTCGATAAAAAGTTGTCATTAAAACTCATTGCGACGGGCCAGCAACGGGGACCGGGGTCTGCTAGTGTTTTAATAAAATTCAAGCTGTTTATTATTAAAAATATTAAAAAAAATATGCGCGTAATCTAAACATCGTAAAGATTCAAATGAAATCTTTACAAATCTGTAATCGCATATTATAGCAAAAACAACAAATATGTTGAGCAAATTTAAAAAATGTTTGTAAGAAAAAAATATTTTTTCAATTTTATTTTTGTGAGTTTTGTGTACGTTTTATAATTGGAAATTTTATAATTAAATCCAAAAAGGTGAATGGAAATATGCTGTGGGACAAAGAAGAAATCGCTTTTAATATTGGTAATAACTTCAATACATTTTTTGTATACATACATAAACATATGTATTTGAAATATAGATATACCTATTTATTACATTATATAATCATTTGATTCCACATATCAATTTCCCGCTGATGATTTTAACTTTGACAGGAGAATATGTTTTATTTTACAACTTACGAGAAGTGTACAACAATGTTTCTATATTTTTCTTTTCTTCTTTTAAAACTGTGACACTACATTGTTATTTACTTTTTTATACCCTCCACCATAGGATGGGGGTATATTAAGTTTGTCACTACGTTTGTAACTACTCGAAATAATCATTGTAGACCCCACAAACTATATATATTCTTGATCAGCGTGCAATTCTACATCGATATAGCCATGTCCGTCCGTCTGTCCGTATGTGGAAATCACTCTAGCGTCCGAACGGATTACACGTAGGTGGATGAAATTTTGGGAAAATCTATTATTTGTACGTAGGACTTTTGGTATTGAAAGCGGGCTATGTAGGTCCACGCTTTCGTATAGCCCCCATACAAAACGAGGCGTGACGCGTCGTCGTTTTTAGGAATTTATAAGATATTTGTCCCATTTTACCACCGAATTGGTTGTAATTTGGTATTTTGTGTCTTCAGAGGCCAAAAAACATTCCTACCAAAGTTGGTTTATATAGGTTCACGTTTTGGTATAGCCCCCATATAACGCCCCATATAAAGTACGCGTCCTTTTAATATATTTTGAATGTATTAGTCACATTTGACAACAGAATCGGTTGTAACTTTGTATTTTGTGTTTCCAGAAGCTAAGAAACACTTCTACCATAACATTGTTATATAAAAATTATGCCTTGTTCGAAAGGCATGATTTTGATAAAAATTAAGCTGTAAAAGTCCGTTGCGGAAAAAGAATTTATGGCCGTTTTAAGTTGAAAATACAAGAAACCTCGTTTTTTCACTACATTTGCCGTTATAAAATCAAAAAGCGAAGTGACCCAAAGAAACCAAAGGTATTTTCGTCTTCCATGGACTCCCACAATACCAAATTTATGCATCAGAACCCCTGCAAATTTTCACTGTAGCACAGTGTTATTTTAATCCGTTTTTTCTTTAATTAAACTCTGTTATGTATTTTATGTGGCATGTGGAATTTTATGTATGTACCTACGCGTCTGTTGTTGCTTTTTTATTTGGTATTTCTATGCATTTCAATAAATGAAAAAAAAAACACCACCATTTACAAATGTGTATGTATGTGTCTGTTTTTCTTCATCCCAGATAGCATTTAGAAGACTGTTTTTTTCAAAAATCACATTGAGGAGTCTTTTTAGAGTCCTTTTGGTGATCAAAAATTGATTAAGTCGCTTGTGTGATCAGAAAGGGACTCGAAAGTGACTCCCTGTAACGATTGAAAAGAGTTCAATTTAAAATACAACAACAAATGTGTAGCAATCACAAATTAGTCATTGAAGTGTTTAAAATGTGACAATTTTTTGTTATTTATTGTCACATTTTGATCATCTGGAAGATTGAAAAATGCTTAATCAAAAAAGGGTCATACAGGTGTTTGAAAAGTGATTATAATTATGTATATTCTGATCATATCTTGAACAGTTAGGTGATTAAAAACTGATTGTTTTGTTTTATTTTTGTTTGGTTGTAAATAATTCTCATATACACTTTCTAAAAAACGTTGATATAAATGTAACGTATAATATTAAAGGGCATAGAGAAACACAACACATGTTCAGGTTTTGCCAAGTGAAATGAAGAAGCAGTATACTCACCGCGCAACATAAAAAATAATTAAAAGACATAACAAAGCAGAAAAGACAACAAAACAAAGGAAAGAAACAAAAAAGAATAAACAGAAATCTCTTTTAATTTATTTTGTCTAATAAATGACCCCTAAAGACTCATAAACGATTATAAACATGACCCAAAAAAGACTCGAAAAAGAGTCCCAAAGTAATCAACAAATCATCAATAAATGATTGAAATACGACTCTAAAAAGACTTTATATACTATCAGAAAATGGGCAAAAATGACTCGAAACTAATGCAGACGAGTCGCCTGAGGTTATGTTTTCCTACCGACAAAGGAGTCATTTGTGATCAGAAAATGAGCTCATATTCCAGCTTTTTAATCGTGCAGTCGGATCAAAAAAGACTCGAATTTGATAAAAATTGTAAAAAAATGCTGGCTGGGATTTCGCTTGGCAAAACCTGAACATGTATTGTGTTTGTCTATACTCTTAATATTATACGTTACCTTTATATCAAAGTTTTGTAGAAAGTGTATATGAGAATTATTTCAACCAAACAAAAGTAAAACAAAATAATCAGTTTTTAATCACCTAACTGTTCAAAATATGATCAGAAGTTACATAATTATAATCACTTTTCAAACACCTGCATGACCCTTTTTTGATTAAGCATTTTTCAATCGTCATGAAGATCAAAATGTGACAATAAATAATGAAAAAATAGTCACATTTTAAACGCCTCAGTGATTTATTTGTGATTGCTGTGAAGATGAGGTTGAATGTATTTTATGTGTTCTGAATTATTATTCTTTAGGTCGAGGGCTTCAACTTTGCTTCCACGAGTAAACCCAAATTCTTAGCGGTTTAGAAGATATGTGGCTGACAAAATGATCCCTTTTGGCATCAAAGCCTCAGGTCTTTCGGGGACCATAACCGCGAAAGTTGAAGTGATTGGGAAAAACGCCGGCACACATATATTCTTATTTTTGGTTTTCTATCACGCTGTGGTGTCAGAATAAGCCATGACTCAAAAAATTAAACACAGTGTAATAGATAAAAGGTTTTTCATTCGTGCAACACGAAATAATTTTTTTGAGAAACAAATTTTTCATTTCATAGCACAATGGTCCCAAAACCAAATTTTCTGGCCAAAACTATTTCAACGTCCATTTTGTATTGAAATTAATTATTATTTATAATAAATGTGTACATACAGCTATTCTTACGTTTTATCGACCAAAATGACCAAAGACTGCCAAAATTTGTTGAACAGGGTGGTCCCGTTGTGTGGGGTCTAAACCAAAACATTGACCTATGTTAATAATTTTTGGTACATATCTTCCAAGAGGTCACAATACCAAATTTCAGCCGAATCGGTCATAAAGTGTCGCTAAAATCCACAAAATATCCAAAATCGGACGGTACTTCTATGTGGGGGCTATGACAAAAAATGGACCTATTTTCAAAAAAAAAATATACATACTTGTTTTCTACACTCTGAAACCCTTAAATATGATTTTTAAGGAAAATCGGTTGATAGGTGTGGGTATTATCGTTCTATTTCAATTGGATACTACGCACAGTCACAACAGGTATTTACGAAAAAATTCTCCCATCTTAAAATAGAAAAATCCACTTTATTTTAACTGTGGCAAATTTGAGCAAGATTTGACTTCTGAATTTATTAATACAGACCCCCTGCTAGCTTCCAAATTCGATTTGGAGGTGGACATATTTGGATATTTTTTTTAAAAGTTTAAATATATAAAAAATATTTGTAAAAAATAATTTTCAATATATATATATATATATATATATATATATATATATATATATATATAAAGTGTCAACTTTGGTACTGCGCTAATCAACGGAAACTAATGGTATTTACAAAAACTGATTATTTTCGGTTGACTGTGCAAAAAAAATTAAATTTCGAAACTTCAAAAATAGGGTTTTGGCCAAAAATTTCCTGATTGAAACCTATGTGCATAGTTAAAAAAAATGTCAGTGGTTTATGTGGAACCTTCTTTTATAATAAAATGGACGGAATGTTATTTTAGGCATTAATGGGCAAAAGTTTATTCATTCTCATTTTTGAGAAAAATTTCTATATGTATTGTCGGATAATGGAACAATGCAAAACAGTCCCAATTTGGCTTTGAAAACATCAAAATACCTCTGGACACTATAGGGAAAAATAGACCTTCAGTGTATTATTTTGAAAGACCTACAACAGAGCTCTATTTCCTCTCTCAATATTATTGCAATCATTCATTCATTTTTATGGATAGAAATTATACTCTGCTATCATAATAAATCCCAAAAAGTGCGCCAAAGCTAATAAAACCCATCAAATATGGAAATTGTACACCTTTTAGAAAAGCTGGAATACCGAATTTTTGGGTACTATATTTTTTACCAAGCAAAAAAGTATGCAAAATCGGGTTCACGGACACAATTATGATTGGGAAGACATCCCCACTGACACCATTAGGAAATATTTAATATTCATTATTCTGAAAGTCGGTAAAACGGGTCCAAAAAGCTCAAGCACGATCAAATACCAATCTTAATCTTATTTGTGTAAGTTGCTGATGTAATATAACAAAACTAAACTGATAAATGCCTCGGGCCAAACTCCTGATATCAACCCTTATATATTTTTTGTGTCCAGTTTAAGAAAAAAACCCGAAAAATTCTCCAACGAAAGATCAAGATTTAATAAAAATTGTGGAACCAGTACCTTTAGAGTGTAACATGCCGAGCCTTAAATTTTGGTTTAACTAAGCTCATTAAGCTCCAATGAATGTCCAAAGTGGATAGATAACTTATTAAGGAACATAACTTTGGTAATTCTCCAAAAAACCGTAGATTTGGTAATTGTTGTCACCTCCAACTACTAGTTCATTCTTATTTTTGACCGCATTTTGACGGAATGTTGTTTTGGGGACCAATAGCAAGAGATTTGCACAAAAAACCCGTATAGTTTTTACATAGTTTGTTGCCATAAACGAACAATTAATATGCAATTTTTTACAATGTTTGCCTTTGCATTACATTTGTTGTCTAACTGTATATACCGCATTCTTATCTTCGGTAGCAGCTTACGAACGTCCAAATTGCGTATTGTGTCTGGCCGTACTTTATTTGCCACGTTTAATCGGGTGCTGTAACATCCAACACGCTCGATGAATGTCTTCAATCTATCACAACGTGATCAATTTTATTTTTTGTGTTTTTGGTCAGGTGCCTTCATGCGTCGAAGATGTTCTTCTTTCCAATCGTTGCACTAAAATCGCCTAGAATAATTTTAATAGCATTAGAAGGACTCCTCTCATATGTTTTTTCTTTGCGCACGTAAAATACATGTTTGGTCTGCTCGTCCTAGCCTTCGGTTGGGGCATGGGTGCAAATAAGACTGATGTTGAAAAAATTAGAGTTGTATATATATATATATATATACAGTGAACTATAAAATAGCGCGTCACCTGTAGTTCCTGTATGACACTTATATCGGCCTTTTTCTTTGCAAGTACGTCTGCCAATGCCCACTAGAAATCAAAGAACGAACAAAATAAATCATGTTAAACCTGGCCAGAATCCTAATTTGGTATCTTCCATCACCACAGCTCATCGTGAGCATGTGCTAACTATTTAGTTAAATATAGTCAAATGCAATATGTAAACTTTTTTGTTCGTAAGTTTTCAGGCTACCATAATCCTTCTTTCACAAGGATTTTAGACCAACATTTGTTAAAAATACTAACAACGGAAAAGTCCTTTATTGATTCTGAAGAATATGAATATTGAGCACATGTATCCATTCAAGCTGATGTTCTAAACTCTTGAAAACAGTCTGCAACTGTTATGAATTTAGGCTAGAAAACTTTTGGCTACTCCCGTCATGAGAGACGTACAAGACTTTTGAGGTCTAATTTGGACAAAATATTAGGTAGTACATTGAATCAACATGCAAAAGGAGACGAGATACGCTACATAGAACTGCTTTCAGGGTTGGAATATCAGGTCCGTTCATGAATTTATGTAATCAAGGTACAGGTTGTTATGTAATTTGAGGTTATATATCTGTAATCAAATTTCTTTTGCAAAGCAAGTTAAAAAGATGCTGGAGCGTAAATAAGTACACAAGCATTATCATTATCTAGTTTTTGAGTAATACAAATATTTTTACAGTAAAGATGACTACATGACTACTTACAATCCCACGGCAGCGGGTTCTTACGTACCGGATTGACCCGAAATCAAAAGTGTTTCGGCCAGCGCACGATGGGGCCAATGACAGGTTTTTGAGGCAACAAATCACTGGGACAAGCTAGACCTTCCAAATTTTTTATAGATGTTTATAATGGGCTTAGAAACTAATATGCCAAATTTGGTTCATATCGGTTCATATATACATATAGCTCCCGTATATATGTTCGCCCGATTTCAAGTAATTGATGGGCCAAACACGCAAATTCTTCCCAATTTTTATGCGATTTGGAAAATACCACGGAATTAGGACTACAAATAAGTTTGCCAAGTTATATTGAAAACGGTTCAGATTTTGATATTGCTCCCATATATATGTTCGCCCGATTTCAGGCAAATGAATGACCAAGCATGCAAATTCCTTTAAATTACAATAAAATTTGGAAAATGTTACGGAATTCGGACTACAAATAATTTTGTCAAGTTATATTGAAATCGGTTCAGATATAGATATAGCTCCACTATATACATATGCTCAAATTTCATGGCTTTGTCGGTGGTTTGTTACAAGTTAATAAAAAGAGGTTCCAAATTTAGTAAAGATCGGCTAAGATTCCGCCACAAAAGCCAAAGTTTGTCTGCGATATCTTTGAAATTATATATTATTATATACGTATATTAAATTTTTCCGAAATCCAATTGATAACATTAATGGGTTTCCGATTATTCTCCAACCAAAACATAAAAATGTCCATATTTTAACGACATAAGAAATCAGATTTTTATGAAAAGGCGCAGATAGGCGCAGCTAATTTTTTCACAAAATGATAGTACACATTAATACCTTTCACCACATATATATAACATCCTAGATCTACCTAGATCTCAAAAGTTATACTCCAGAGAAAACATGGATAACAAAGCAAAATATTCCAAAAAAAGACATCACATCTTAACTCAAAAATACATTTACCACACATAACATTTTTATTATTTGTTAACACTATCTTATTTTACATACCCATTGAAAAGCTTTCCATGTTTAAAAAATATAAAAATGTTGAAATGTTCTTTTTGGCACCTAAAATGCTTTCACTACTTATTTATAATGAATGTCGGAAACTGATGCGTATGAAAATATGTCACCATTGCCAGATCAGTATGTCGCTATGTGATGTTACCAGATTGATTTATTTTTTTATTTTTAGTGATTCAGAGTGTTGGCAATCGAAATCCGTTATTACTTTTTTCAAATTGTTCACTTCAAAAATTGACTTTTTGCCTCGAAAACCTGCTATTGGCCCCATCGTGCAGCGGCTGCCAACCCAGCATTATATGCTGCTACAACAACAACAACATGACTACTTATGTGTAAAGCAAAAATATTTTATACATTTTACAAAAAAAGAAGTAATAATAATAACTTTGCTTAATATATAAAGGCAAGTTGATAACCCTGCCAAATTTCACACAATGACATCTGCTACGATTGTTGACCTTTAACATGTACCAACGCCCTTTCAACCCTTTAATTAATAGAATCCTCTTGAAGCAAAGCAATAAATCGAATCTCTACAAATCTGTAAAGTAAATCATTTGAGGCGTTACCATTGCGAATTTTTGCACAGTTTATAACAAAATACCACCATAAAAATAAATCCGAAGGAGTCCCGACATTTATTAATATTTTCATATGGAATTGTGGCAACTTTTAAGCAATGTTTATTGCAAAGGCTGGTTTGGCTGGCTAGCTGACTGACTGTTGCATTGTCTTAATCCCAAATAAAGTTATCAGTTCTAGTAAAAAACACAAAACAGACACAATTTAGCGAATCTGTTTAATCCTTTCGGGGCATTGCGAATTGTTTCGTATTGACAACAATTACAACAAAGGCCAGGCAAATGTAACAATTTACGTTAATGGAATGGAAACAATAAAAATTTTGTTAAATGAATGGGAAGAGGGTAGAGAAAAAAAACCGGCATTTCCTACATCATCACCCTGATTCAAACAGAAAAGGTTAAAATAGTGGATGGCAAAAATTGCCACCACCATCAGCATCAACGATGAACATCATTGTATCAGTATTGTCACCATTGAACATAATACGCATGTCGTCGATTAAACTCTTTAGGACTCGTCTCAATTGAATCTCACACAGAAATATGTTATTTTTGCAAAAAGCGAAGATTTTTTAAACTACAAAATCACGTCCATCATTCACGCCCCATGTGCTTATGGTGCGGGATATAAAGCGATTTTTTGAACTGGAATTATGTCAAGTGAAAGCATAGAGGCGTGACGGTTTTCTTTTAGTACTCGTGTACTCATGGCCTACTCTTTGTTATTATATGTTAACAATTTCGAAAGTGTTTTATTGGACAGTAATATCAAAAATACTACAAATATTTCTATAAAAGTTGAATGTGACCTACATGAGGTGGTGAAAATTGACCTAAATGCTCCCTATCGGTGCAAGGTGGCCTCTATTCAGTCAGAATCAGAGATGACTCGTTAGAAACTGTTGACGTTTTTTCGGCAATATCTCATTGATGATCTCATGCCATCTTTCCATACTCGTATGTATGTATCTTCGGTGACGGTACTAATTAATGTTGAAAAAGTCGGTAGTGATTGGTGACGAACACTGGACGGTGATCCCAACCGACTAGAAATATTAACAACCAATAGCAGAAAATTTCATATTTATCTCAACAATTATTATGTAAATATGTATATCAAGTTTTCACAATTATGCATTATTTTTATACAATTTTGGCTAACAAGGGCATATACTAGGGTTATGACTTTTTACAGCCTCATATCCCTGTATCATAGTGCGATGAGTTTCTACATAAGATTACATAAAATCTTAATTATACGGTGATTCGGTGAAAAACCCGCACAAAATGATTTTAAAATTTGAATTTATCAGAATTATGGACAAATTTTAAAGTCACTGTAGGCAGACATATAATTCAAAATAAACTTTAGAGCCACATGAGTTAACAAAACTGCCATAACATTTGTTTCTCACCAATTTTCTTAAATTCTGAGAATCATTTTTCAAAGATATAATTCTTTAAAAAAATATAAATTATTTTAAAGTGGTTTTTGCGTGACCTTTTTAATATTTGAATGGAATAAACGTTATTTTAGTTATTAGTATGCGTAAGTTTAGTCATTCGTGCAACAGGAAATAATTTTTGAGAATTTGTTTTATTTCATTTCATACATTTTTTTTTTCAAATAAATACTTCTTTAAAATCGATTTGTGCGTGAAATTTTTTTTATATTTTAATTGAATAAACTTTTTTAGTGATTAATAGGCAAAAGTTCATTCATCAGTACTACAGGAAATTGTTTTCGAGAAAAAATTTCGAAAAGTTATAACCCTTGTATGTATATACATGCACCTTGATACCGTAACAGGTAAAAGTGATCAGTCAGATTAGCCGGCAGAGATATACCCTCTGCCTCTGTGAATTAAAACGTACATCTATGGTCAGATAGAATACCGTCTGCACAACAAAAAATCTTTTCCTCAAAAATTATGTATTTGGGGGCTTTTCAGAAACTGTGGCTCTTTTTGGCGAACTTGCCGACAAAAATATGAATTTGGATTAAAGCTCAAAAGTATTGCTGTGGAGATACCTTAAGGAATAATCCGAAACAGTTTCAGATGGTCACCGTATCATTTGGAGCTTTAGGCCATTATGCCAAGAGGCATGGAATTGTCCACGAAAAACATAGCATCACTGCAAATTGGATCAAAAGAAGTACCTTGCAAATGCAAATTTCCATTTTAAAATAACTATTTAATTTATTTGTATACCATTACGGTATATAAACATGCAAAAGACTCCGCAATAATATCGAGCCCTTCCCGCGAAAAAGGTGTAAGCGACAAAAAGCTAATTTTACAGGAGACGGTTTTCATTGAATAACTTTTGATCTAACCAAAAATTTGTATTAAATTTTGCTATAGTTCCGTTACTAAATCCTATTTACTAAAAAAATAAATCATTTGTGGAATATCTTCAATATAACGGTAATTTGTGTCGCTTACATCATTTTCGCTGTCACGCAATCAGGCGATTACATTGAAAAGTGGCGGTTACATTAAAAAATTTTATTTGAAAAAAAATATTTTTTAGTGTAATTCACATCTACAATTTAAAAACAAAGCAACTTACGTTTATAGCAAGTATTTATTCGAACAATTATAAGATTAAAGCGTATTTCTTGTAATATAGTCGAATAACTACATGGTATGTTAATGTGGAATTTTGATGTAAGCGACAATTCGTCGGTGTCATGCTTAAGTGTTCCATACGCCATTTTTCACTTTTTGAGATACAGGTGATTTCTAGGGTTTTCGGGTATGCTCTTTCTGAATTTCTAGTCGGCTTTCTCCTATCTGCTCTTGTTTCCGAGATATCCACTCGATGGGAAATCATAAACTTTTTTCAGGTATGAAATTAATATTTTAAAAACTTACAAGTTTATAAACACATTTCAAAAATCAGAATTTTAATTTTTGATTTAGAAGTATTTAATTTATTGAGGCACAGATGGAAAATATTTTTGTCAATTTGTTCCATGTGATTTACAATATTTCACATTTGTGTCATAAGTGCGGATATGGAACAAATCGACAAAAATTCTTTTTTTAAAAAAATCTCTATAACTTTTTTATTCCAATACATATTCCTCTAAATTTTTG
This sequence comes from Musca autumnalis, assembly GCF_047663935.1. Lineage (NCBI taxonomy): Eukaryota > Metazoa > Arthropoda > Insecta > Diptera > Muscidae > Musca > Musca autumnalis. Next base: position 115,788,626 of record NW_027411755.1, read on the forward strand.
CAAATATGTTCTATATACTATTATTAATATTTCAAGTCAAAAATAAATATTTGCTTTGGTCAGCTCCACATAATTGTGACGCGAAACATTAAAATGCGATTATCTCAAAACGGGCAAATGGCGTATGGAACACTTAAGCATGACACCGACGAATTCGCTGTCACCTAAAAATGTAAACAAAACAAAAAGGGCGCTTACTTCAAAATAGTTTTTGCTCTAATTTCGTAACGGTACATGGCAGAGTTATAGAAATTTGAGAGATGGGGTATTGCAATATTCTTTATCGATTTTCGTAAAAAAAAGAAAATTGGAAAAATGTCGCTTACATCTTTTTCGCGGGAAGGGCTCGATATATTCGCAGAATTCGCACGTCTAACGCAATTTTACACTTAAAAAATGTCATCGTTAACATTGTAAAAAATATAAATTTTTAATGTACCGTTATTCCGTTCTGACTAACTATTTCTAATTATTACATATGCCGTTGAGTACAGCCAAAACTCTAGTTCAATACTATACTAGCGTTTCATAGTTTCCTTGAAGTCCATTTTTCGATTTTCTGCACGCTAGATCTGTATTTTTTCCACTGTGTGGCGTCTGTACATCTCGATTTCTCCTCTCTCCTATTCTCTAGATAGCTCTCTCCTGAGCTACGCGTTGGTACTGATTGCAAATTAGCCCTACACGCCGCATTTTTCTTTACTGTAGCAGCACGACACTCCTGGTCATACCATGGGTTCGTGGTGGAGGTATCTGGTATCCAAGTATGGATTTTACGGCTGGTTGCGTACGTACGTACCTTTGCTGCAACAAGGGGGTGGTCCGAGTCTATGTTTGCTCCTCGGAAAAACCTGGCCAAAACTCTAAAACGAAAGGGTTTTTACCAAACCTTGGGTTCTTATGTGTTTCGGGTCGCTGGTTTCATTTTTCATATTTTTTAACACTCAGACGGTAATTAAAGGGGTCTTTTTGGCCCCTTCTCCTATAAAATGTGATCGTTCGTATCAGATCAAAATGCAAATTTGTTCGCAATCAATTTTTATTATAGGTCCTAGCATACACGAAAACACTATATCTTACCTAAACTCCAGAAATATGCAAATTTAAAAACGCATTTTAGGTTTAAGGTCGTACTTCATGTGAGTTTTGCCAAAATTATACATAATTTTAGAAGAACAGCGTCAAAGACAAAATATTTTCCGCTAAATTTCACTATAAGTCACCAAAGAAATGAAATCTCTATTTCCATTACATACCAAGGATACATCGGTATCAATTTTGCAAAAAACCAAGAAACTAAAATAGGGGTGCAAGCTTCTACCATTTCTACAGTTTTGGAAATAATTGAGTTAAGATTACTTGAAATCCTTTCACTTAAAGTATATGGTGTTTTTGGCAACTTTACTGACAATAATGCGAGGAATATTTTTCTTAAAAAAAATTAACCCCCGTGCGGGTCAAAAGGGGGTATTTTGGTCCCTTTTTCCACAAATCTTTAAAATCTCCTATAAAAAGTGATAGTATCGAAACAAAATATTCTAGAAATTTTACTATAGGTCCTAGAATACATCAAAGCTCTAAATTTGACCAGGAAGTTACCCTATACTATATTCTGACATTCACAATCAACGAAAATATGTATATATCTGCAAGATAAAATATCACATAAAAACGAAAAGTGCAAATATGTGCAGGATGTTTCGATGGAGATTGGTAAAAAAACTCTTCACTTTTTATGAAATGATGAGGCACACAGCCCAACTCCATCTTACTCACAACTATTTTCATCATTTATTGTTAAAATTGACCTTGAAAAAATCTACAAGTACGGATATCAATTATGAAAGTACACTACATTGGCGACACTGAACACCTTTCATTAAAATTACAAAATATAAAGCCCTTGTTTATTTTGGATATTATCATAGTTTTATAAACAACTTAAATATTGAGACAACAAAAAAATCCAAATAGGATCACTTTGACCTGCTTTTATACCCACTTTTTTAACAAGAAACCTATATATTTTTTTTATAACTACACGCAGTGGGATCCTATAAACAATATTTGACCCGAAATTGTAAATTGATATTTTTTTTGGCCAGGTTTTTCGGAAAATTGGACACTGTGCAACATGATCAATTTGAATTCTTGTTTTAGATCTGGTGACAATGAGGTGCCGTTATCATTGTCGAGATGCTTAAATGGTACTGGTACTGCTAACTACCATATTTTTTGCCGCTGCGAATCTATAAAGGGTGCGAACATTCCAGGTGCAGATTCGCAGATCATGTTCCCTAAAACGTTTGCGGGCGTCGCACATTGGGGCAAGATTTCAAAAAACGGTATTAATTCAGGGAAGCATTTGAGTGATCTAATGTTAATATTTTTCGAATGTTTACACATCAATCAGTATAACGGAACTAGAGGTGGGCGCGTGTCGTGCCGTGAGTAGTGCGTGTTCGTGCCTTCCCGAAAATCGCCGTGTTTGTGCGTGTCGTGCCGGAATAAATTTTTGGCCGTGCGTGATCGTGTTTTTTTGTTCGACACGATTTTGCACGACACGACTAAACACGACCTGCACTATGTGTCACGATCGTGCTAAATTTTTGGGCTCCCTTTAGAAGTCGTGCAAGAGACCATACTAGAAAAGAAAAACGAACAAGAATATAAAACCGACCAACAAATTCACTAATTGTAGTTTTCCCAATTTATTTTCTTTGTTTTTGTAGTCTGGTACTTTTTGCCGTTTTGTTATGGAGAGGCCAGAGTATGAGTGAAAAAAAATATGATGCTTGTTTGCCATTTGTTTTGTTCATGAGAGAGAAGCAAATACAAAAATAACTCAGCGGGTTAATGCAATATACTCTTTGCAAATCAGTTGTTTATCTGTCTGTATTTTCTGTGTGCATTTACTTTCCTCTCCAGCGGCATCAAGGCACATACTCTAGGTCAGCGACGACCACAGAAATACAACCAAAGCGAAGACATGTATGAACGTATGAGTGAAAAAAACAACAACCACATTATGTTTTTGTTTGTTTTCATTCATTTACACTGTACGTGAGAGAGAGAAGCAAATGCAAAAACAACTCAGTGGGCGCCCTCACTATACGATCTAAGCAAAGAAGCTCGTCCCTGCTCTAGGTAAACCATTCATGCCAGCTCATGACACAATTACAAGGTACATATGTATGTACTTGCAATGGCGAAAATATAATCTAATTAATTCTGTTTCGAGTTGAGCTGTTAGACCTTAGGAGTCTACCGAAGTCCCACGCATCCAACCATAACGCTACGTTACACGGTTGGTTAAGCCGATCTTGAGGCGTATTAGTATGTTGTTTTTGTGACAGACGAAGCTTGGTAACTAGTATATACACTGCCGCTCACTTGAATAGAACCCCCCTACATAATTGTTTACAACCTCCATTTTTTACGAATTATACAAGATATGAAGTTTTTAAGTTTTATTATAAGAATTATACAAGGAAAACAAAATAAAGTCAAAAATTGAAGCAAAAAATTTGGCTCATTTGAATAGAATCCCCCTTTAAAACTTGCGAATACAGAAAGATTGTATTAGAATATCGATGCATATACACTTTATATTGAAAACGAAGTACTTTTAGTACTATTCAGTAAAAGTATATCCCTCCTGATTAAGGATACACCCGTATATCCTGCTTTGGCAAGGATTCTGTAAATAATCAGGTATAATGCCTAACAAAGCTTACTTTTTTCTGTCAACATTGAGGTTGAAAACAATTTTGCAAGGGGGTTCTATTCAAGTGAGCTGCAGTGTATATCGCATTTCATTAGATAAATGCATATGCGAAATTATGTCAGTTAATTGAAACTCCAAACTTTTCCTATAGTCCTGCTTGGTAATCCCATTTTTCAATATTCACAAATACTATGGTAAGTTTTATTCCTAAGTCATTAGTAATTGCTCCTTTATATCAGAAGATTTGTTTTTGATCATCAATTATTGTCTACTAATGTTTTGACAAGTTGATGGTGGTTCAGAACGCTAAGACGCTGGCAACCTTGACACTCAGTTGTCGGAGACCCAGGTTTGAATCCCAGTCTGGTTCATGCTGAACATATTTTTTATGTTTGCCTTATTAATGCGAAGGTCATTTATAGTGATATTTAATTATTTCTCTTTCGAGTTGAGCTGTTAGACCTTAGATATACATTGAATAATTGGGAGCCTACCGAAGTCCCACCCATCCAACCATTACGCTACGTTTCATGTGGACCGATGATTATACTCAAAGGAGTTTTATTTCTTTAATGATAATTTTAAACTAAAGGTAGCACTTTTAGGAGTAAGAGAATTTTTGGTCGAGAAGAAAACGGGAGAAAACATTCTTGCTAACATAACTACCATTCTTAATGAAGTTGATTTTGAAGACATGTTGGGGAATTCTGTATTTGTAACCGACAATGGTTCCAACGTTATTTCGGCTCTTAAGGATTTAAACGTACATATATCCTGCGCTTGTCACTATTTGAACTTAAAGTTTTCATTGTTAGAACCTCTTTTGGCTTTTCTCAAAATTTTCAAAGAGTGTTCCGAAAAAATAAGCTCGGAAAAATACCCTACTATTCATATTTTTACCCTTAGGTCTGAAAAGCTATTGAAAGTATGCTCAATTGATACCATTGACTCTCAATTCATGAAAGATTTGAAAGCTAAAACTAAACAATCATTGCTTAAACGCTTTGTGCCAACAATGGCACATCTTATAGGGACGTTTTTATTTCCGCCGTTTAAGGAGATGAATTTCTTATTAGAAGATAAAAGAAATGACATAATAGCTAAAGCAATGTTACTTGATGTACAAGGTGAGAACATAGAGTGTTCTAATGATGAGGAGGAAATTACAATGCCACATTCACACGAATTTTCAGAGCTTTTGGATCAAAATTTTGGTCAGCTCAGCAACGAGCGATAGATTTTTTCCACATCTGGAAATATTCTCACCGAAAGACGAACTAGACTTTTAAACTCTAACTTGGACAAAATAATGTTTTTAAACAAGAATATGTAAATGTTTGTTTATAAGTAATTTTGCAAAATGTACATTTTAGAACATATGCATTTTTTGAACAAATAAATGTACAACTATATAGATATATCTTTTCTTTAATTTCGTGCGTGAGTGTGCGTGTTCGTGCCTTCTCGAAAAACGCCGTGTTTTTGCGTGAAAGTGCATAAAAATTTTGGTCCGTGTTCGTGCATGTTCGTGCCTAATTTTTTAGGCACGCGCCCATCTCTAAACGGAACACAGTTTTGGTGCAAATTGAGGGATTGAAGAGGTATATTCGAAGCCTTTATAAATGGGTACCTTAAAAACTATGAAGTGTTTTTACGGTTTTGCCTACATTTCTTATTTGATGAATCTAAAATCTTTTAATATGATAAATTATTGGTTAAGCTAATATTTGGCAAAAAAATATTAAGTTAGGTCAATATTTTAGTGTAGCTCTCATACAAGGGTTTCTCCCGATTTTATGTGTTTCGAGGGTCTTGACCAAATTTTTTAGTACATTTATCTGTAAATTAGGATTTATAGTTCTGAATGCCTAAGAATTCATAGTGTGAAAATTTGTCAATATTTTCGTATAGCCCCCATATAGAGGTACAGTCAAATTTGGAGGTTTTCGAATATTTTATGGATATATTGCAAATAAAATGGCTCAAATAGTGAATTTTGCATTTTGAAGGGATTGAAAATATTTCTATCAAACATCATCTCTATATATTCTCGTTTTGGAATAAACTCCATATAAAATATTCCGCTACTTTTTTAACTCTAAATACTTTTCAAAAATAGGGAAACGTGGATACATTTTAAATTAATTTTTAATATGTTTCTAAACTTCTTTTGCCATAAATATATTTTTCTTAGATTCAGATACCTGCCTGCAGTTGACGGTTCAATTCTAAAATTTTCACTTTTGATGCGTAAAAAAATATTACTCTTTATACACCAAAAAAAATAATTTTTTATGGTGCTCTTCAAATTATTAAAAATTCTTTAGCTTTATCACAGTGTAACTGTAGAAGTAAACAATATATGATCTTGAGATTTTGGTTAAAGACTTAGAATTTTGTACCATATTACCATATAACGACAGTTATACCAAAAACCGAATTTAATTTGTTTTAATTAATCTCCATTTTTTGCGATATCAGCCCTTGTACATCGCCATCATTTAATATAAATCATTAATATATATAGTAACTATAATATAATGGTGGACCTGCACAAATTGTCTTATGTAGGGTGAACACAGATTTAAACCAAAACACGACTACTGTACAACAATAACAGGGAAAATGAAGACAAAACCCCCAAAATGCAAAAATTTGACCCAAGACTATTTCCACCATTTTTGACATAACTCAAAACTTGCGTCTTGCTTGCGCAATATCAAAGACAACAATCAAGAGAAAAATACAAAAAAATTTTCACGACCTTCTCGACACTCTTTTTTGTTATACTCCAATACATTTCAAAATTATGCAAAATCTGGACACGTTTTGACGAATTTTTTAAACACGTTTCTACAAGACTTTTTCAGGACAATTTTTTCCTAAAATATTAAGAATTACCTCGGTTTAAAATATCCATTTTGAAAATGCCAAGTTTATGTAGCAAAAACTACGTTATGGCGCTTTAAAAACAGCAAAATTTAATACTTTTCACCTATTTCTTAAATTTTAAAAATATGTTAAATTTTAACACTGTGCTTCACGAAAAGTAAACAACATACGACTTTGCTATTTTGGCTAGTGAGGTAGAATTTTGTATCCTTTAACCCTGTCAAGACAAATTATCAAAAATTTGAGTTTCAATTTCTCAATTAAGACCCGTTTTTTCAATATTGCCCCAACGTGCGTCGTCGACTTTAGATGGATTTGTTTTTGTTTTTTTTTTTTTCATAGAACTTTGCCTTATGGACCCAACCCAACAAAATTTTCGATGCCAAGGATGCTATTGAATCATGGGTGCAAGTGATCTGGCATGTCATCTTTTTAGCATTTTCACTCATGAATTTTATATGAGCGTGACCAACATAAGATGATATTCATTTTCGGATCTTAAGATGACATTCATTGTCGGATTCTAAGCATGTCATTTTGACCAATGCTTTGACATGTAATTTTCACCAACCCTTTGGCATGACATTTTCATGTCTTGTTTGGAAAATGGAAAATTCTGTATTGAAATATGATTTTCATGACAAACCAAACTCTTTAATAATTCAAACTAATTCATGAAATAACTAGAACTAATTTATCAGCATAAAGTTGACACCCAAAATGTCAATTTTATCACCGCCGCTGCACCGCAACAGAGTTTACTTAGTCCACTCTCAGCCACTGATTTTGTTTCATCTTACAAAAGCTTTTCTATTATCTTCTCATCACCAGTTCAGATTTCGACATAGACCAGCCATGCACGCGTCTTTACGAAAAAGTTAACTACAACTCTCTTTCCCATACAAAAACCCAAAATAGCATTCTCTTCTTGTGCACCATTGACATAGACTCCAACAGCACTCCTTTAAGAATTTCTAGTTCGTGAACCTACATTTAATTTGTAATTTTATAATTTTATAACAACAATTTTGGAAATGTATACTCTTTTGTTTTGATGTCGCTACATGTAGGAATGTACAAATCGACTTGTTTGTTTATAGTGATCTGTACAAATGATTCAAATGCTGATGAAAAGATCGGATCTTTCACGACTTCCTTTGCGTGGGTTTAAATGCTAATAAAAAGATTGGATCTTTCACGACTTGCTTTGAACCAATGCAAAATATGCCATGAAATCACGTCATCGCATAGAACCCCTTCCTTCAAATTTTGAAGGAAGGAAATTTTTTTAACGTTCTTATGTGTGAACGTCGGCACATTTTAGCTCACTACCTTTAACGGCTAGTCAGGGTGACTCCCCAGGTGACACTATGGGGAGGTCCGTGTCCACTTGAGACCCAGCAAAATGTTCGATGCCAAAGATACCATTCAATCATGGGTGCAAGTGATCTGGCATGTCATCTATTTAGCATCTTCATCGATGAATTTTATATGAGCGTGGATCCCAAAAGATGCTATTCATTTTTGGATCCAAAGCATGTCATTTACACCAATGCTTTGGCATGTTGTTGTTGTTGTAGCAGCATATAATGCTGGGTTGGCAGCCGCTGGCCGAAACACTTTTGGTTTCGGGTCAATCCGGTACGTAAGACCCCGCTGCCGTGGGATTGATGCTTTGGCATGTAATTTTTACCAATTCTTTGGCATGTCATTTTCACCAACCCTTTGCAATGACATTATCATTACGACGAGAGTTTTAACAACATTGGTTGTGATTTCGTGTCTCCGACAACATCAAGCCTATAATAAACAATTAATCTTATATGTATATTTAGAAAAATGTGTGAATGGGTTCAAATGCTAATGAAAAGATCGGATCTTTCACGACTTCGTTTGAACCAATGCAAAAGATGACATGAAATCACGTCATAGCATGGAATCCCTTCCTTCAAATTTTGCTGGGGATAAAAGAGGGACCAAGATAAGTTCTGGGCTTTGTCATGTTAAAGCCGGTCAGGGCCGTTACTTGAACATCCCCTACATCACCCATCGAAAGGGATAACTCCCAAAATAGGATAGGATAATAGACTATGTTTGTCCATTCGTCCAGGTACCTATTCCGCAAAAGTTCAACACTTTTGCGCTTTATTCAGCAAACATAGCATTTACTCCGAGTATCTATAATCGTTAAGATAACAAAACAAAAACTGTGTACTATGGGACACTTTTTTATGAAATTTCCGCGGAACAATACTTGTTTGTGTAAAAATGTGACATACAAACATTGCAATGATAAATGCATGATGGTGTGTTTGCATTCAGTCAAGCATTAATTCATATCTTCGTTTCGTTCGCTGTTCGTCCATGCTGTAATGACGGACCGACCGACCATTAGTTATGATTGTTATGTTAGTGAGTGACGAGTGTTTTTGTCTGTGGAGAAAAAGTGGGTGGTCACTTACGTCTGTTGTGATTTGTGTGTAATCGGTCGTACGATCTGTCCGCATTGTTCCAAGTGGCTGTAATGCGTCCTTTTTGAGGATATTTTTATTGTTGTAGTTTTTTTGTGTTGTTTTGGTGGCAATGTATTCAGCGGTTGAGAAAAGTGGGTAGTTCCGGTTTTCAAATCGATTTCGGTGGCCTCCCATTTCATTTTGATTGCTTTTTTTGTTTGAGTGGAATGGGATATTCAATTGTCCTCTTGACTTCTTTCTATATGTTCCGATAAATCATAGAGGTTTTCAATAGTTGTCACTATTGAAAATAGGAGAAACGATGTGAGAATGTTTTGTGATCTTAAATGTTTCTTTATGTCTTCAGTTTTAGCTCTTTTATGCATTTGCCAACATTGGCCTGAGAAAAATACGTCCATATTAGGGTTATAAATGTTTTGACCTTTTTTCTCAAAAATGATTTCCTGTAGCTGTACCTGCCTATTAATCACTAAACTAACGTTTAATCCATTAAATTATATAAAAAAAGTTCACGCAAAAATCTGTTTAAAAAAATATTTTTTTTGAAAAAATTTATGAAGTGTAAGGAAAAAAATTCTACAAATGTTTTCCTGTTGCACGAATGGAAAACTTAAGCCTACTAACAACTAAAATAACGTTTATTCCATTTAAATATTGGAAAAGGTCATGCACCAACCAATTTGATAAAATTTTGAATTTTATGTTTTTTTGTTAAAAAATTATATCTTTGAAAAGTGTTTAGTGTTTAGTGAGAAACAAATGTTGTCAAAAAAAAAATATAATTAAGATTTTATATAATCTTATGTAGAAACTCATCACCCTATGATACAGGGTTGTGAGGTTGTAAAAAAGTCATAACCCTTGTACAAGATTTAGTAATGGTTGTGCTGTTGGGGAACTTCGTGTAATATTGGAAAATATTTTAATCAGTCAGTTTTCCAGCAGCAACATAGTGTATATACACTTATTTTGTATTAACTAGATCGTTGGGAAAAGCAATACATATCACGGTGCGCCTGAACCAACTTTAAATTAAAGGAGCTTACACCTGGGAAGTTTTTGCGGATTCTAAAACTACAATGTTCACAGATGAAAAAATCAAAAAACAAAAAAAAAAAATCGCAGGAGGGCTTTTTAAATAAATCGCGGTAAAATTTACATTTTTAGCGTTTTTTAAGTTTTCACTATTTTGCAAGTCCTATCGAAATAAAATTAGAGTATATGTTGTAGCAGTGAAAATTCTCTACAAGATTGACATTTATGATATTTTTGTAGGTTTTACCATTTTTGAGATATAGAAGTTCAATTGGGGCAATGCACTAGCTGTATCGCCTTCTTATAAAAAATGTCACGACGGCAATTTCCCAACTTATATAGACTCATATATCTCAGAAATGGTACCACCTAGCCAGACTTGTAGAGAATTTTCACAGCTATAAGATTTTCTCTAGTCCAAATTCGATAAGATTTACCATTTTAAAGCAAAATCGTGAAAACCTAACAAAAAACCTGAAAATATGACCTGAACTTCTATATCTCAAAAATTGTAAAATTTAAGAACAAATAATAAAGGTCAATCCTCTAGAGAATTTTCACAGGACCTGTAATAAATCTGAAAATTTGAATTTGAGAATTTTTAATGCAACAACATTTTCTTTAATCCCCCCAACTATGACAAAAACAATTAACGACCACAGCAAATGTTTTAACGACGATGAATCTCCACCTTGAATTTCCAGATTCTTTATAGAGAGAGTGCAGTTTACATACATGCAGATGTACTTGAAAATACAAAACCGATATTTCCGTCAATACGACAATAGATATATTTTACGAGCCCCTAGAAAAATATATGTCCGGTGGTGTCCTGCCCATGACATTAAATTATTCTAGGCCATTTTAATGTCAAACTTAGAAAGGAGAATATCTTTGACCCAACAGTCGGGATATGAAACATCTATCAATGGAATTAGGATGATAGGCGCAGTGTCAAAAATCATGATAGTTAACAGCACCATACAGATTTAAGCGTTTCGACATTCATAAGGGCATCTGACTCTCACCCGATCAAAAAACAAGAAATCAATGTAATATCCACTTCATGCACACAACCATAAAATGCATAAGTGGAAACCATAGGCCTCCACTATGGAAACCATGGTATCTCCAGGAATTTAGTTCCGGTTCCCAAGAGAAGACGGCGGCATATTGGGATACTGTACAATCTATACCAACACAATGTAGCACAGCTAGAAAAAGAGAGAAGTGGATAAAATTAGAGTGCGAAAAAATTGAGATGTATAAGAGCCAGAATGAACTCTGAAAATTCTACCAAAAAGTGAAACATCAAACTGATGGCTTTGGTACAGGCACATCCTTTTCTAGAGACGAGCAAGGTTATCAGGTAACAGATGCAGACAGTGGTCACAGGTTATGAAAAGATAATTTTTCTAATTGTTGGTATCCAATACTATTGAAGACGACGAAAATACCGCAGGTCCAATCCCCTAAGATGGTATTTAGTGTATATCGCTCGGCCAAGAATAGGTAAAGACAGCAATAAACCGGCTGAAGATTAAGAAGGTAGCAGGTCTGAGCTGTTAAAGACTGGAGGCGACATGTTGATAAGGCGTATGCATCAGCTAGTTGTGGCAATCTTACAGGGTGAACGCGTACCCGATGATTGGAACGCGACCATTCTACGCCACGTCCACAAGAACGTGGTAGGGGTACTTAAACTATAGCAACTGATGCCTGCTCCCTTTCCTACGTATTGGGCGTACTGGCATTGGGGAGTCTGGCTACACTCCCTCCCCCAAGTTCCTATAGTACGGTCTAAACATTTGGTCGCTTCCAGCCGGCTAAAAAGATTGTATTGTCATAATGGGGGCCACCGTGGTACAGTGGTAAGTACGCCTGCTTTGAACACAGAAGGTCTGCGGTTCTATCACTGACCGGAACATCAAAATTTTCAAATAAGGTTACATATCATTGAGCTAATATGAATCGGCGTTCACTCATCGATATGGGAGAAGTCTTCCTTGTCCCTTCTGGGATGTTGTGGGAACATATATATGTATGTATAGTGGACTCAAGGTCAACATTCTCAAAAAAAAAAAAAAAAAAAAAAAAACAAAAAGCGTAAAATTCTATGTCGACCTAGCGATGTCCGTCCGTCCGTCTGTTGTAATCACGCTATCTTACGAACGAGTCGAGCTACAATGCTGAAAATTTGTACACATGTGTTTGTGGTCTGAACTTAGATCAAGTTCGGAGATGGGCTATATCGTTCCACGTTTTGGTAAAGCCCCCGATTTCAGATATTTTGACGTTTTTAGCCACATTTTCAGACCAAATTAACTATAATTTGACGCTTAGGGTTCCCAGTGACCAAGAAACTTCTCTAGCAAAAACTATGGACATAGGTCCACGTTTTCTTATAGCCCCCATATAATTCTACCGCCCAATTTCCAGTATTTTTAGCTACATCATCTGGCCAAATTAGCTATAATATGTCATTTAGGGTTCTTAGTGATCAAGAAACTTCTCCACAAAAACTGATGTTCATAGGTCTACGGTTTGGCACAGCATAGATCCACCTTTTCTTGTAGCTCCCATTTAACGGTACCCCCCGATTTAAGGTATTTTGACGGTTTTAGCTACATTTTCTGGCCGAATTAGCTATAGTTTGGCATTTAGGGTTTCTAGTTGTCAAGTAACAGAATGAAAACTAATAATTCCATATTAGCTCAGAGTATTTCATGGTGGAGGGTATAAAACGTTCGGCTTGGCCGAACTTAACGCTTTTTTACTTGTTAATAATTATTTCTATTAATTTCTCGTTGAAGTTGAGCTGAATGATCGGAGATTTTTTACAAGTGAAAAGGAAAGCCGAAGAGATTCCCACACACCTCGTTTCGACCGAAAATGTCCACTATATTTCATTTCCATCGAATTATAATTTTTTTTTTGCTTTTGTCGTATTTTGAAAGTAGAGCATCCCACCTATTTATAGATACCACCAGCTTTGATTTAGTTTCCAAACCTCGTAAATCTAACTAATTCTGTAGATTTCAATACTACCACATACATATATTTTATTCGTGCAATAGTTTTTGACGCTTTGCTCTGCGATCATACTTCTATCTTCATCTGACCTGCCATGTGAGATATTAGATATATGTAAGTAGGTTCAGTTATGTTTTGATATATGATGGATTTCTTCGTTTTCATTATTTTTCCTAAGTATTTCGAGTTTGCTCTTCTGATAAATTTAAATCTGTTCTATATGAAATATATTGTATTCTTCGACTTACATAATGAATGATGCATCCTCCATTTTTCCTTGTGTCCAAATCTCGGGCTTTTCTGAATTTCAATTTCCAATTCCCGAACTTCTTTATTTTGTCATTGGGGAGCTCTACATTGAGAATTGTATCTTCTTCCACCACAATTCCTTTGAATATCCGGTTATCATGTCATCTTAACGGGTCAATATTATCACTAGCACTAGCATTTGGTGTGTTAAATTCAAAATAATAAGAATTACATTGCAAAGTTATGTTCATCTGATTCTATTTTATGCAGTGTCTATTGACTAGATCTAGTTCATTTGAAAGTTCTAGTTCAATATATCAGTTCTTTTATCTGAACTAGTTCAGCAATCTAGTTCATAGTTCACTATCCAGTTCAATCATTCAGATCAGATTAGTTCACGGACTCATAATCGTTCGCTTGAATAAAACACATACATACACCAAATAGGAACGAAAAATAGAATAGTATAATTAAACTACAAACATATTACATTTAGATATTTTTATTCCATTCATAAAGAAAGATTAAGTTTGCATTAAGTTTAGAAAAAACGTCCTTTGGAAAAAATTGTAATTCGAATTTCATTTAAGTGGCTGGCAAAAAAAGCTTATCTTGTGTGTGTAGATATTATCACTGCGAAAAAAGTTTTATTTATGTATGCTTCTTTTTATTTTTTCCTTTTTTCTATCCAAAACAAGGCACATGTTATGTCAAAAATTTATTTTATGTGGAAATTACTTTTATTACAATGGGGGTTGACACTTTACATTGAACCAAAACATAAACCAAACCCATTACATTACGAAGGCATTACTTAGCACAGAAAACGGCGTCACATTATTCATATGTGAATGACATGCTAAACTAGATTGTGAATCTTTCGTTCGTTGATCGTTCTTCGTGGATCTTTCGGTCGGCACTCAGTGAGCTATTAAACTATAATGAACTATATGAACTGATCTAGTTCAAACACTCTTTTCAATGAATCGTCCAATTAAACTAGTTCCTTAATGAACTATACAACTCTACTATTGACTTCGATTTAATTCCAGTTCGGTATAGCGATAAATAATTTTCACTGATCAATGTATTCTGCAGTTGTATAAATACACCTTCTCTTATTGAAAGTGTCGTAGTAAGATCTCTATTTTTCTCCCTTTCCTAAACATTCAAAGGGTTCATCCGGCTTTCGCTGGTAAACATTTTAATCTGCATCTCACTTTGCGACTTTGTTTACCCTTCTGTTAGTAACCGCATGACCAATGCTCGTAATTAATAACTCAGTTACAACAATTGAAAATTCAATAAGTATTCTGATAATTAAAAACAAATATAAAAGCGGTAAAAATTAGTCACATCAGATTGGCAGATTGTGTTCCAGGGATGGGTGGATTAAGACAATTAAGTGAACCATCAAAGCACGTGGCCCAAACAACAAATCGAGCAACAGTAACAAGAAGCTGTACGCAGTAATAACTCATTGACATTCATTATTCGATATCCTGAATTGAATTATCACCAAGGAATTAAGAAGCTGAGGCCAATAACAAACGGGAAGGAAATAAATGATAAACGATGATTAAGATCATTGTTTATGCCGCCACCCACAAGAGGACGCCATAACGAAAGGGAAAACACAAACATCTATGCATATCTTGACATGTGGCCACAGGGCCCAGCACAACTGTTTACAGAGA
The DNA here is from genome assembly GCF_047663935.1 of Musca autumnalis. Taxonomy (NCBI): domain Eukaryota; kingdom Metazoa; phylum Arthropoda; class Insecta; order Diptera; family Muscidae; genus Musca; species Musca autumnalis. The sequence goes on from NW_027411755.1 coordinate 115,803,733, forward strand.
TGCACTTGTTCGCCACTTCAATCTAATCAACTGAGTCTTTGCAAAGCTGCAACTTCATTACAAGTCGAACTACGGCAGTTGTATGTGGTCCTGGCACGTGCTTTAACAATTGTTGTTTATCCAAACAATTTGTGCTGCTCAGTGTTAGCGTTTTCCCTTAAGCTTTTTATTAGTTATGAAAATACCAACAAACACATTCTAAAAGTTTCTGCTGCGTTTATTTCGAAAGGAAACCAGTAGTTAAAGTTGTGTGTGCACTGCACGGACACGCTTCACCATCCCATTGGAGATGGAATCGGTTTCCGTTTGAAAGCGTACGAAGGAAAGAAGTTAATGGGCATTGCATTATGTGTTATAGACATGCACACTCACGAAACGTACCTCTTTAAATGGTTCATCCATCGATTCGCACAGGATGTGACCGCCAAGTGGCATCTAAGGAAGGGCATTGCCATCACCGTATTGAATAATGAATTCCAATGCGACCGACCGTATGCCATCAAATTGTTGCAATTGTTTTCTCCAAAGTCACGTGCCTAAATGGCACACATTGGCGTTAGTCACGTGGCTTTGGAAACCAACAGCCGAGCTAACGAAGTAACACGTAAACATGGGGGTGGTTTGTTTGTTTCGACTTTCAATTTGACGAAATATTTTTATAATGATTATTGCCACTTGGAGGACACTGTGATGATGATGGTGACAACATAGAAGGCCACACGTGACCGCCGCGTCTCAACGCTTAAATTTCTGTTAAGAATATCCTTTGGCAGTATGCCGGAGAGAAACCGTTCAACAGAAACCACTGTTGCCGCTAACTCAACACTTTTAAATGTCATCAATGATTCGTTGTGGGAAATCGTTTTTTACGCTTTTCTTCCTCCAATTACTTTTTTATGTCACTGCCTTTGTATGTGACTTCTTTATTTTGGGCTATTGTTCTAGTCAAAGGAGGCGTTTTGTGCCACATGACTTACATTTCATATTGTGGCTAATATTTTTCGTTTTTTCTAGTGGTTCTAACATTTATCATTACTGTCTGACATCCGTGTTTCTTTCGTGGTCTGTTGATTTTTGCGTATTCCGTTGGTAAAGGGGTTGCAGATTACATTATGTTGGTATTCGTACGACGGCTGCTATTATATCAGCATGTGGTGCACTTGTAACCATCATTATAATGGGGAATTATCACAGTATGATACGTTGGGTTGTGGTAACAATTCAATTTCCATAGAAACGTTAATTTCTTTACTAACTTTACTTGGGGCAAAATGTGCTTCGTGTGAGAAATGAACGTGGGAATATACAAAACAATACGAGTAAGGTCTTCTTCGGGTTAAAGATCTAGTCTTTGTGCTATGCGAAAAATGTTAGTGTACAGAATATAATTTTCAGATGATTAAATGTAGATTTATATAATATCATCGTGAGATTGCTGTAACCATCTCAAACCCTTGACAGATATTCGATCGAGTGGTCACTCATGGGTCGCAGTCTTATAGCCGTGAGCATTGGACAGTGACATAATAAGTGCTCGATTGTCTCTGCTTCTTCCTTAACTTCGCATAGCCTGCAGTAGTCAGCAAATTCATCTCTTTTCAATTTGCAAGACATACATATGTCGATATGACCCGTAATTATTCTGATCGTAAGTTCAGACTTCTTCAGAAAAGTTAGAGTTGTGGTTCTTCGTTTAAAGAGGATTGGCTAGATAGCCTAGAAAACTTTGCAGCTGGGTTTGTTGTGTCAAATCTGGCTAGATCCCGATACCTTTGACCCAACTCCTGCGTGAAGTGACATAGGGGTGCACTATGGTCTCAGATCCAAATTTTCTGGCCAAAACTATTTCAATGTCCATTTTGTATTGATATTGGTTATTATTTATAATAAATGTACTTTTTATCGACCAAAATTGCCAAAAACTGCAATAATTTATTTAACAGGGTGGTCGCGTTGTATGGGGTCTAAACTAAAACATTGGCATATGATAATTTTTGGTACGAGTGATTCATACCTTTTAAGGGGTCGAATACGAAATTTCAACCGAATCGGTTACAATGTGTCCCTATAACCCCCAAAATATCTAAAATCAGGCGGTACCGTTATGTGGGGGCTATGACATACATGTTTTTTTACACTCTGAAACCCTTAAGTATACATTTTAAGGAAAATTGGTAAATGTGGGTATTACTACCGATTTACATTGGACGAGTTCACTTGCGGCAAGTTTTCTCGTTCTCTTTTAAACTTGCCTCATGCGTTTATACAAACTATTCTGTTTCGGCAAGTTTTGTTTTCAAAACAATGGAAATAATGTCAAAAACGAAAAATAGAAAAGGAATTGCCTGAAAATTGCCGGTACGAGCAATTTTTTCCACTTCCATACACCTTACATGTCTCTCCTACAAAATGAGACTTGCCGCAAGTAAACTCGCCTAATGTAAATTGGGACTTACCGTTCTATTTCATTTCTATTTCATTCATACTACATACCGTCGCAAAATGTATTTATAAATATTTGGAAATTTTTTTAAAGTTTAAATATATCATGATATTGGTAGCGATCAGTAAAATTTTGCAACACTGTCAGTTCGTTTTGAAAAACATTACTCTCTGTAATAGCACTCAAATGAGATTGAATCTTCAACAATAAACAAAACAAACAAAAAACAGCAGAGGCACACGCAGGGGAACTTTGTTAAAAACAAAATTCCAACAACAACCTCACAGGCAACTGTGTTGATGTTCTTTTCAACTCACAGAATTCGATGAATTCTTAGTTATACGTGCTGACATGTTGTAGAATATTTTGATTTTGGTGTTTCTTTGGAAAAGCCGAAAAGTGAGTGTGATTCTCATTCATATGGGAATACTAGACACTTAAAGAGTTCGGTTTTTCGCTAAAAAGGCATCATTTCAAAAACGGAGAAGCCAATTGATAATTCCCTTCGCCGCACACTGGTCGAAACCACTGATTTAGCGGCGTGAAAGTCAAAAAATCGAACTATAAAATTGCTAAATATTTTCCATTGTATCGATTACAGACACTTTGCAGACAAAGATTATGTTTTTTCATTTTTGTTGTTGTAAATATTCACTCAGTTATTCACTATCAAACACAAGAGTTTTTGTTGCATCAGATTTTAAAACATTGTTGCAAAAATTAACTTCATATTTGTTTAAATGTTAAACGCATTCGTAATGAAACTGGACAAGATTTGTATTCAATTAATAGCAGAGGGTGAGATTCAATTTATAAAAATTAGTTTGTGGTCTTGAGGTACATAGTTATATAGCAACAAATTTTCAAAAAATTCAATTTTGTAGTATTTTTATAGGTTTTACGAGCTTGTTCCATGGAGTGCATCTTGTAAACTTGGCCGAACTTAGGTTCGATTATTTTTTGGGGAATGAAATTGGTCTCTCTGGATACGGAATAACCACATTAGGGCTGCAAATATTTGCAAATCTTTAGATGACTGCACTTTTAAAATAAGGGGTTTTTGCATGAAATTCGTACAAATTTAGCTGTGCATTTGTATGGGAGCCAAATAATTCTTGAGAAATATTTGCAAGGAGGAGGTTCTACCCGCGGAGACACTATAATACTATATTATAGCTAAATATGTTATTAAATATTGAATAACACGTAAAAATTCAACGAATCGGGGGTACCATAAAAGGGGCTACATCGAAACATAAAGCTGTGTTGAAAATGTTTTGTAAGAAGATTTTATACGCAGTGAGAACACAGAATGCTAAATTACAGCCAAGTTGGTTTAAAAATGTGGTCATGATATTCAAAATACCTTAAATTTGGAGGTACGGTTACATGGGGGCTATATCAAAACGTACACGTATGTCAATAATTTTTGGGTGAAAATATTTTGCGACCTCTAGGAACCCTAAGTACCAAATTACAGCTAATTTGCTACGAAATTGTGGCTTAAATCCTCAAAATACCGGAAATCTTAAGGTACCGTTAAATGGGGGCTATACCAAAACATCAACCGATATTGTTCATAGTTGGCCCATTATTACCCACAGGTACAAGCTAAGTTTGTGCCAAATTTCAGTGACGTATTTCAATTCGTTTGCAAGTTATTAATTTTGCGCCGCTAGATCAGTGCTTTCGACCACAGTGCGCCGGGATTAAATCATGATATTGGTAGCGATCAGTAAAATTTTGCAACACTGTCAGTTCGTTTTGAAAAACATTACTCTCTGTAATAGAGGGTAATAAATGAAGGGAATACTCCAACTCAAGTAGTTTAAATATATTTTAAAAATACTTGTAAAAAAATAATTTTCAATAAAACATTGATTCTACTACGCTAATTTAAAAAAAAATCATTCTGTTTTTACGTTCCGATTCGTAATAACCCTGGTTTCCCTTCTGTATATTTATGCAACGACAAAAAACAAAATTTTTTTCCGGAATTTCTTTCCGAATTCGGACCGATTTTCGTAAGAAAATTTAAATTTTTCACCCAGTTTTCTGGAATTTTTTCCGATTCGAACCGAATTCTGTCAGAAAATTCAATTTGTTCTCCGAATTTTCCAAGAATTTACTTCCGAACACGGACCGAATTCGTCGCGAAACTCTAATTTTTTTTAAGAATTTCCTTATTAAATTCTTTCCGAATTTGGTGACCACGTCCAAACAACTTTCGTACCAAATTCGGCATCAGAATCGGAATTTTTTTCAGAAATGTGAGTCAATAGCTCATGAAGGGCAATATGGAGCCATTGGTACCAGAGTTTCACTACTTGATTTTTTTGGTCTTTTTGAAGCTTTTTGGAAGATTTAAAACCTAGATACATAATAATACATTTAAGTTAACGAAAAATGCTTGATTTCAAATGTCAGTTCTATAGCGTATACGTTAAATAAAGTCCACTAGGTTTAATACGAGGGTGTATTTGAAATTTATGTACGTAATAAAATTGACATTTGAAATTCAGTGGATTTCGCCAATCTAAACGTACTATAAGATAATGAACTTTATCTTTTATTTAAATTGTATATACATATTTTATTAAAAAAAAAAAAAAACTAAAAATTGTTGACAAATATGGACAGTCACCATACAAAGGGGTCAGATATCGACACTTGACCCCAAGGCTTCCTACAGGGTATTTATAAAAAACTAATTATTTTCGGTTGATTTGAAGTGTTTTTTTATTATTCTGCGGAAAAACAAATTAAAATTTTGAAACTTCACAAAAAAAAAAAAAAAATTGTTTAGGCCAAAAAATTTTCCTGATTGATTGAAACCTTTGTGGAGTGGTTTGATCGAGTTATTGATTGCGATATCGGGTGACTCCTATACGCGACGAGGCAGTTTATCTGCTATTTCATTTCCTTCAATGCTGCAATACTCGGGCCCAACACAAAGTTACGATTGATTTTAGGTTGGAGACCCTTGCGTTCTTGAAATCCAAAACTTCCGTACACTTGATAGAGTGGAGCCTGATTGATTGAGGATATTACTATTTCGATACGCTGAGAGGGTGTATGTATCAGCGCCATCTGACAGGAAGAACGCGTACCTGACGATTAGACAATGAGGATCCTAAGATATGACTGTGTGCTGCAACTATAGGGGTATAAGTCAACGAAATGATTGAGTCATACAAGCAGAAAAAAATACGCTCATAAACAACAACAACACTTTAGCGGCGACTAAGTACTAAAGAGTGTCGGGTTTTCTAGTGCCACGAAACACGACTTCGTCTATATCGGCACTACCATAAACACGAAAATTAGAATAGTATTATTAGAATAGTATTGACAAAAATTTGCTAGTTTGAGCTATGTTAGCAGTTAAAAAAAAAAACACATATCGTCAACTAAAAATAACACTTTACAAAACACTGATACTACCCGTCCTAATGTATGTTTCCAAAGCCTGGGTACTTGCCAAGCAATGTGTTTGAAACAAACACTCTTCGAAAGATCTGAAGCCAATATGCGTTGACGGTGAATATCGACGTCGTATGAATCTCGAGCTGTATCGACTATACAACGACATCAGTATAGTTAAACGATTGCGATGATGAACCATATAAAGAGGCGTATAAATAATATATTCATACGAATTCGTCTCCAGTTAAAATAAATAAATATTTTAGTTCTTGCGACTTATATTGGGTTTATTGCATGTTTTTTCCAACAAGACTTTCCCAATCAACCTCGGAATTAATGTTTTCCCTCTCCAAGGTGCTCGCAATGTTTTTCCAGAATTTGCTTTCCACGGTGAATCTAACCAACAATAACTACTACTTACTACTTACTTTTTTCTTAAGCCTCCAAACACAAAATCCTTACTAAATATGGGTCATCGAAGGTGCATTTTTAAAATTTAATTTTTTTCATTATTTTAACAATACGATACAATAGGGGATCACTACGAGCGAAGGAGAAAGTTGCTTTACTTGTCAACAGCTATGAAAAGATACCGCCACACATGCCTTTATTCAAACACTCACAAATTATAAGAACAAAGGGATGAGTACAAATATGTATCTATGGGCTCCCTGTAAGTCCATAATAAGTTATTACATTAATGTGCTTTAGCAGCTTAGCCAAAGGAATTTTCTCTCATATTTCCATTGTCTTTGTCATTGGGATTTATATTTTTTGGGATCGAAAGCCAGCCTTGTTATGTGCATAAACTGAAACAGAGGATTATGTGCCATTTAACGCCGCTTACAAAGGGCACACGGCTAAACGTACACAAACAAACATACATACATTTGTTACATATAATCCGAAGAGATGTGGGCGTAAACAACCACAAATTCTTCCATTATTCACACAATAATAGTAACAATAACAACAACTGTGATATAAAGATATTCCATTCATGTGACTTAAGATGTGAGTGAGATATCTACGTAGATGGTGATGATGTCCTCTTTGTCACGGTTACTAATAGGCCTACTTCAGTGGTGCCGCATGTTGATCTCTTTGTTAGATGTGAGCATTGCCTTCCTTGGCTCAGCCATCTACTTATATGTTTGAAGACGGACGAGTCACTATCTGTTTGTTGCACCTTTATCTGCCCAAGTGATTAGATGACATTGCCATTGCATCGTCGGATACTAAGTGTCTGTCCATCACCTTCAGGGTTTCTTTTTCGATTTGTTGTTCATTTCAAGAGGTCTGGGTGACGAATAGTGCTTAGTGATCCTGCTTATTGATTCTTGAGGCTAGTTTTTTGTTGCTTTGTGGCATTCGATTGAGTTTATCATGAGCGTTGCATCTTTCATCTGTTTGCCTACCTTAAGAGGCTTCGAAATTTGTCGGTAAAGTTGTTTTTTTATTTTGATTCCTTGGTAGTGGAGTATTTTTTAAGCCCGCTTAATACCTACAATGCGTATGTCAGAACAAACACCTTTTGTGTTGATCTTTGTTCAGTGTCGTTGTTTGGTTTTCTCTTTTGGGGATTTCTTTGGATTGTTGATTTTAGTTCGTTCAGATGCTTTGTATGTATTCGAGTGAGCAGCAGCGCATGCATCTGTTCACAAATAAAAAGTATAACAGCAGAGGGCATTGCGGTAGCACACTTAACGATTGTGGTAAGATTTGGAAGCTGATGAAGGAAGGTATTTATGAAGAAGTGTGGGTCAGAATAAAGTCCGAAATTTTGACATAAAAGTGAAACATCAAAACCGAAAAGTGAAGATGCCATCTTCTGGGGATTGATTCTGCGTTATCATTGTCTTCGCTTCTTCGGGATATCGCCAGCTTGGAAAAGTGCTCTTTGCATAATCAAAGTTTGCAATTTATTTATGATACCAGATAAGCTCGTATATATTCTACAGGAAGATGCAGCAGCGCAAAATTGCAAGCTTAGATCATGAACACATTTCTTATATTAAATGAACGCATTTCCAAGCTGTTGGTATCCAGACAATGATACCACCGAACCAATCCCAGGAGATAGCACGGAATACATTCCGGAATACATAACTAACAAGAGGAACGCATGCACAATGACTACAACTTGACTATGTCCTGTCCACAAAAAAGGAGATAAGAAATTGAAGAGATATTAGTATCCTCACCATCGCGGGTAAATGTTCTCTAGTGAAATTTATGAACATCTGAAGCCTATAGGCATTGAAATGTTAATTTGGACATATCAATACAGATTCAGACCAGACTTAACCACCATTGACCAGAAGTTCAACTCGCGGCATATTCTTGGGAAGACTTAATAGAACCTTTTTTACTATTTTGGTTGACTAGAAGACTGTCTGCGTCAGCGTTATACGCTCTGATATTACAGCAGAGCTCCTACGGATTTGTAACATGACAAAAAATGCAATGCGGTCCTGACTTAAAATGGAAAATAATCTCTCCAAAAAGTTCAGTACTGAACCAGGATTCAGACAGAGTCATAATTTCTCTTACTATAGAAACTTCGAGGCCCAAGTGACACGTGTTAACATATTCTGATTGTGCTCAAATTTCGGCAATCTTAAACTTTAACAATACTAAACATTTTAGGGGGTGCCGCATAAAAAAATCCGGCATCGATTTTTTCCCTTCGCAGCAAAAAAAAAAAAAAATCCTCCCAAAATAATGGGACGTACACAAATATTTCTCCAACCTACCAAAACAGCGCTCTCTGAGCGTTCGTATTACCAAATACGTTGAGTCCCAAATCACATTTTAAACACAAAATCCGCGACCGAAACTTACTTAAATGTTTTCATTCCTAAAACATATAATTTCCCTTTGCAATGAATTGTTTTGTTGGGCTTTTGTTTTTAAAATACAAAACACACACATACAAACAATAACGTTCTGTCAAAGTTGAAAATTTTCAACTTACAAAAAGTATACACTCGACGTATTTCGGTAGTTCTCATAAGAATACATGTGTTCTACCTTTTTCACCACACACGCCCTGGGTATACGTCTGTATGTAGGTATTGACCTTCTAAGGGATTTTTGGCAGCCGTAGCTACTTACAAATCCCCCTACTAACCCATTATTTTAACAAGGGCATGTCGCACTGAATTACTATGACCACTAGAATAACTAGTTATTCTATGGCCACTGGAAGTTGAAAAATAAGCTATTAGCTAAAAAAATATTTTCTATTTTTAGAACAGTTGAGGTGGAATTTATTTTCAATTTCAACACACTTCATATTTTTATACCCTCCACCATAGGATGGGGGTATATTATGTTTGTCACTACGTTTGTAACTACTCGAAATACTCATTGTAGACCCCACAAAGTATATATATTCTTGATCAGCGTGCAATTCTACATCGATATAGCCATGTCCGTCCGTCTGTCCGTCTGTCCGTCTGTGGAAATCACTCTAGCGTCCGAACGGATTGACGTAGGTTGATGAAATTTTGGGAAAATATGTTATATTTACGTAGGACTTTTGGTATTGAAAGCGGGCTATGTAGGTCCACGCTTTCGTATAGCCCCCATACAAAATGACGCGTGACGCGTCGTCGTTTTAAGGAATTTTTATGATATTTGGCCCATTTTACCACCGAATTGATTGTAATTTGGTACTTTGTGTCTCCAGAGGCCAAAAAATATTCCTACCAAAGTTGGGTTATATAGGTCCACGTTTTGGTATAGCCCCATATAAGGCCCCATATAAAGTACGCGTCATTTTAATATATGTTGAATGTATTAGACCCATTTGACCACAGAATTGGTTGTAATTTGTATTTTGTGTCTTCAGAGGCCAGAAAACATTCCTACCAAAGTTGGGTTATATAGGTCCACGTTTTGGTATAGTCCCCACATAAGACCCCTTATAAAGTACGCGTCATTTTAATATATTTTGAATGTATTAGACCCATTTGACCAAAGAATCGGTTGTAACTTTGTATTTTGTGTGTTCCAGAGGCTAAGAAACATTTCTACCATAAAATGTTTATATAGGTCCACGTGTTGATATAGCCCCCATAATACAATATCTCCCGATTTTCGATATTTTGAACGTTTTAGCCTCATTATCACACCGAGATGGCTGAAATTTGGTATTTAGTCTTCTTTAGGCGTATTAAACTTTCCCCCAGAAATTTGTAGGTATAGGTCCACGCCATCATATAGCCCCCATAGAACGGTACCTTCCGAATTTCGGTATTTTGAAGGTTGTGGCCACATTAATCCACCGAAATGGCTGAAATTTGTGGTGGAGGGTATAAAAAGTTCGGCCCGACCGAACTTAACGCTTTTCTTACTTGTTTTATTTTATTTTTTTATTTCGCCCCCTGCTGGATTTGATTTTGCCAACTTCTGATTTGTGACCGAACACATTAAGCAATTAAGCACTTACATGTGCACCAGCAAATGTTCTTTGTTTTATTTTTTTAACAAAAAGTACACTGCCGGCGGTGAGCCACCGTACTCATAACTTAGTAATGTGTAATATAAGTAATTATTTTTGTTTACATTACTTTGTAATGAGTTACATAATGTCCAACGGATCAAAATTTTTGCTGGGTTTGAGTTAAAACCAGCCTAGTGGTCGCACTATCATGGTACCACAAAATACTTCTAGACAAGTTACCGTAATGAAATCTGTATTTTCTACATATAAAAAATGTTCTCAGTGCGTGCAAAACCTCTCTGCAAGAAATTAAAAATCTGGGTCCACGTTTTCCTAACCTGGGTTAGGTTGTCTATTCAAAGATTTTCTTCTGTTTCTTTTTTAAAATAATGGTAAACACCCTGACTTTTTGTGCTCTCTACATTGAACACAACTGCTCTAAGAAAATGTCATTCCTTGGCTGGATGTTATTCGTTGTGGTGCATTCCGACGCTTTTCAAGTGTCGTTATCATGGACCGTGAAGTAGATGCCGGTACCCGTTGTCTTTTGCTTGTTCATAAACTTTGTTTAACGCCACATTATGTCAATTTACTGTCGTTCAACAATCATTTAGCCCTCATCCAAAGGGTAATGACGACCGGTCAACTGACCAGCTCAAACATTCCGTCTGCCGCAGGCCAACTTCTTGTAGTCTGTGAGTTGCATTGTTGCCATTGTGTGATTTGAATACAACTTTTGTTTAGAGGTTCAAGTACATGAATTTCTATTTGATTTTGAGAAGCCTAATCCTCTTGATTTTAAAACAAAAAACATATTCAAAGATTTGTTTAAGATGTTGGCCGGTAGGTAGGTAGGCTGTGTTTGATTTAAAGAAAAATTGCCGCATAGCAAACAAATCATGTTTATGTTCGGTTTGATTGATTTGTCTATTATTGACAATGATCAAATGAAACGGCAAGAAATAAAAAAAAATTGTTGACGTATTTTTGAATAGTCTTTGTGGAATTTTGGAAGTCTTAAACTTTTTGAAAATTACCGTTAAACTTACAAAAACAAAAATTAATGTTTTTGCTTCCACATTAAATTAGGTGGATAACCACATGTAAATACATATTCATCCGAACTCTCGTCAATAAAAAATTCCAAAAATAGGCGTTTTCGAAAATATAAAAAATCTGGTCTTCTATAGACTATGCCAATTAATCCCTTGCTCGATCTAAGTATACTTTAGAGCCCAGTAGGTTGTGTAATCTTTATCTCAACAAGATCAAGGACAGTTTTAAATCAAATCCAAAATCCTTCTATGAATTTTTAAACTTGAAATGAAAAGTTTCTTCTAAACCTACTATTTTGAAATTCAACGATCAGTAGTTTGTAAAAGACTCTTATAACACTGAAGGCTTTAAACTTTTTTTTCGCTACAATCTATTCAAGTGCAGTTTGGTTGTTGCTTTTTCACTCATACATTCACACATGTTTTCGTTTTGATTGTATTTTGTTGGTTTTCACTGGTCCACATTATTAACTCCTTTAACACAACTGTTTAATTATTCTTATATTATACCTTTAGAGAAATCTGGCTGTCTATCAAAAGCTTCGAATTATGGAGGCCCTGAAAAATTAAGCGCAATTCCTATATTGTTTGAAAAACTAATAACGGATGTAATTTCCAACAATATTCAACCCATGCTAAGTCCACGTCAGCATGGTTTTCTCAACAATAACAAATCTTATTCAACGTTATCAGACTGATACAATCTATACCAGGGATAGCCAAGCACTACAAATACAATTTTTCTGTTTGTGTGACTCACACGCACGAGAATTATTCTCCCTCTCTCTGTAGCCACGGTCTGTTTATTTCTTGTTCGAAAACGAAGATGATCGGTGGTGAGAGTAAGATTGAAACTCATCACAAGTGACATTGTGTTTGTGCACACAGCAAGCGACCAAGGGCGCCGTGGTGGCTAAGGCAGATCTATACAGACTTTAGCAAAGCTTTTGACAGAGTCAACCATAAGCTTTTGCTATATAAATTAGATTATATAGGCTTCAATGCATGCTATCCACATCTTATTTGCATCTTATATATCGCAAATAGTTCTGTTTGATGGATGTCTATCAAAATCGATTATTGTTCCGTCGTGTGTTCCACAGGGTCCAAGGTGAACCGGTTATCTTTCTTTTGTTCATATACGATTTGCCAAGTTCAATAATGCTAATGTACGCTGAAGATGCTAAGTTATTCATTAATCATAATTCTGTGAAGCAAGCAGATTTACTTCAAAATTATTTAAACAACCTTTTTCAGTGGTGTAAAACAAATTGTACGGATTTAAATTTGAATAAATGTAAACATTAGGGTAATGACTTTTCGATATTTTTTCTCCAAAATGATTTCCTGTAACACTGATGCCTATTAATCATAAGGTTTGTTCCTTTGAAATATACTTACTTAATTAGCTGGCCCATTACAGAACATTTGTTCCATAGGCTGAACTAAGAAAAGATCTCCAATTCTCTCTATTTGTTGCTTCGCACTCCGGAATACCGCGCCTTTTTATTTCATCATCCACTTGTTTGCGCCATCTATTCCTTGGCCAGCCAATTCTGCGTGCACCGCCAAGCGGTTCGTATTTATACGCCTTTTGCACATACAGTTCGTGGTTCATGAGACGGCGATATTCACCGTCAATGCAGATTGGTCCGTAGATCTTTCGAACAATTTTTCTCTCAAGCACACCAAGCACTGCCATGCCTACTTGCGCAAGTACCCAGGCTTCGGAGCCATACATCAGCACGGGTAGTATCAGTGTTTTGTAGAGTGTTATTTTTGTTTGACGAAATGTGGCTTTGTTTTTAAACTGCTTATTTAAACCAAAGTAGCATCTGTTGGCCAATACAATTCTTCTTTTTTTTATTTGAAAATTTTGCCTTTTTTTAGGCGAAGATCATTTTTTAGTATTAATTTTTAATGAATTTCTCATTGGAATCGAGCTTGATGATCAATGAATAATGCAAGTGAAAAAGGAAGCCGACGACGATTCGAACCCACACACCCACCACTATGTGACATGCATGTTTCGACTTTGGTAAAGTAAAGTCTCCTCAGACATATCGGATGTGGAGCGGCTTCGATGTCCTCGAACTTTTCTTCTTTCAACTGCATTTTTGTTTTGTTTTTTTTTACAACAACAATGGGGATTTTCCCATTTAGTTGTGCTTTCATGACAAACGTTTAGCGCTGCCTTTGAAAGTAATGAGTTTGGCTCTGAACGCTAACACGCCGTGACAACACTTTTTTCTTGTGTTTTTCAAGGACGTGGGTTCAAACCCCAGCCTGGCTCAGCTGATTTTGTTTTTTATTTGAAAATTTTGCATTTTTAGGCGAATATCATTTTTTAGTATTAATTTTTAATGAATTTCTCATTGGAATCGAGCTTGATGATCAATGAATAATGCAAGTGAAAAAGGAAGGAAAAGGACGATTCGAACCCACACACCCACCACTATGTGACATGCATGTTTCGACTTTGGTAAAGTCTCCTCAGACATATCGGATGTGGAGCGGCTTCGATGTCCTCGAACTTTTCTTCTTTCAAATGCATTTTTGTTTTGTTTTTTTTTTTATTTCACAACTGATGTCGTTTGTTGTGTTTTCGGAGGTGCCGGGTAGACGAAGTCTTTTATTTATTTATTTATTGAGTACCTACAAAACAAGATATACATCTTATAATTAAAGTGCAGGATTATTTATGCTATGAAATATGCAACTTAAAATACAAAAGATGAAAAAATTTTATGTAAAGAACATTTTAAAATCTGTTAAAAGAAAAAGTTATACAAAATGGACAAACTCATATAAAATGCAATTATTTAACTGTGGAATAAACTAAAGATAATTTTTTCAAAAACAAACGCGTTGCTGGTGCTTTGAATCTAATGTGGTAGAGTATTCCAAGGACGTATTGTATAAATATAAAAGTGACATTCCAAACCTGGACTCCGCCTTCTGACGGGTTTTAATATTTTTCCTCTATTAGACCGGGCAAATGTTAGTTTGTCAAAGAGATTTTTCGGTTTTTGCTTATTAATAATTTTGTGCAAAAATACTCAAAATTATAGGAACCAACTTCAACAGTTGGTCCGAGATCAATGGACATTGCGCGTCGACACCATCAAATTTGTCTCACCGTTTACAGCCAGACCCACTTTAGCAGATTCTCCTTCGACTTCCATAAAGGTATCGGTTACTCCTTTTACTGATCGTCCCATGATGTCTATATCATCAGCATAAGCAAGTAACATGTGGCTATTGGTGTAGATTGTGCAACTTCTTTTGATGTTTGCATCTCGTATAACCTTTTCCAGCAGGATGTTGAAGGGATCACACGAAAGGCTGTCTCCTTGTCTGAAACCTCTTTTGGTACAAAACTCTTCGGAGAGGTTCTTTCCTATTTTAACTGAGGATCTCGTGTCAGTTAAAGTCAGTTTACAAAGCCGGATGAGCTTTGCCGGGATACCAAATTCAGACATGGCTTGGAATACCTTTGAACGCAGCGGGCTGTCGAAGGCTGATTTATAATCGACAAAAAATGGTAGGTGTCGATCTGCATCTCTTGGTAAATATCTGGTCAATGGTAGACTTGCCAGGTCTAAAGCCGCATTGGTATGGTTCAATTATCTCGTTGACCATAGACTTTAGTCGTTCGCACAATATCCCTAACACGATCTTGCAGGCGATAGGGAGTAGACTTATGACCCTATAGTTAGAGCATACAGTCTTATCTCCTTTCTTGTTGACGGGGCACAGGATATTCAGGTTCCAATCGTCGGGTACTCGTTCTTCCTGCCAGATGGTCCTAACTAGCTGAAGAATACACCTTATTAGCGTGTCGCCTCCGGTTTTGAACAGCTCGGCTGGTAAGCCATCAGCTCCTGCTGCCTTATTACCCAGCAAAATGTTAAGGAAGGGGTTCCATGCGATGACGTGATTTCATTGCATCTTTTACATTACGAAGTTGTGAAAGATACGATCTTTTTTTGCGAAGGAAGTCGTGAAAGATCCGATATTTTCATCAGTATTTGAAATAATTAAGATTAACTAAGATTTATTATTTACAATAGCCTTGATGTTGTTGGAGACTCGAAATCACAACCAAACGTTGTTAAAACTCTCGTCGTAATGATAATGTCATTACAAAGGGTTGGTGAAAATGAACATGCCAAAGCATTGGTGGAAATGACATGCCAAAGCTTTGGTGAAAATGACATGTCAAAGTATTGGTGTAAATGACACGTTTTGAATCCAAAAATGAATAGCATCTTTTGGGGTCCCCGCTCATATAAAATTCACCGGTGAAGATGCTAAAAAGATTACATGCCAGATCACTTGCACCCATGATTGGATAGCATCTTTGGCATCGAACATTTTGCTGGGTATTCTTCAGTCCATTTATTGCTGTCTTTACATCATCTTGGCTGGGCGGTATACATTCAATATCATCTTTTGCGATTGGGTATGTGGTATCTTCGCCGTCTTCACTGCTATTGGATACCAACAGTTTTTGAAAAATGTTCTTTCCATATCCTGAGCACACTATCTGTATCAGTTACCAAATTGAAATATAAAACAACCATGGGATACCCTATACCACTATCCCTGGACAATCGCTTTCCACGGAACTTCTTTTAAATGATTGTGAAAATTTAATTATCAAATATCAGAGATGTAATGTATAATACTTATGACCAAAACCAAAAAGTTATCTAGCATGACAAAGACATTTTTGTAGCAGGAAAGGAAAATTTAGTTCACACAAACTAAAATGTAATGAAACCCACTTGTGTAGTACTACTACTTCCGTTGTTTAACCGCTACGTTATTGAAATTTTTACCAATTTCACACAAAATTTTCAGTCATTTAATCACGTTGGTTTGTACGCTTCTTCTTCATCATAAACTCAAACTTTGTTTAAAATTTTGCGGGTTATTATTTTGACCTACAGAGCCGCTACAAAATTGGTTAAAATTTTGTTTTCGGTCCATTTCATCCCCTGAACATTTCACGATCACAACCAAAAACTAATCATTTCTATTCTGGCCAGAACCCAACCTCCTTAAAAAATTCGTACAATCTGTCCATAATTGCGGCCTTAAGCTTGTTTACAACTTTTAATGGACGGACACACATCGCTAAATCGCTTTATCTCGTCGAGATATGAATTTTGGCATACCAAATAAGGGGTCTAGGACGAATATTTCGTGGTGTTACATAAACTATTGGAGAGACAATATGTAGCATTGGATAAAAATGTGGTTCTCTACACAAAAACCCATTACATATTAGGCAGTAGGCCCGTTATCTAGCAAACACTTTATTGCAATTTACATCAGAGGAAAGGTCAGTAGTTTTTTTTCCATATGTAGGCTACTTTGTGAAATATATATGTCCTCAAGGAATTAAAATATCGACCAAAAATAAAATTTTTATATTTTTTATACAAAAGTAATGGTCCATTTCACCCGCTAAAAAATATCAGATCATCATTCAAAATTGTACTCATCTTTTTCGACCTATACTCTTACCTGGTGCGAAATTTCGTGACTATTGATGTATAATTGCGACTTCTAGCGAGTTTATTATTACACTACAAACAAATAACGGAATATATTAGGCTGAAACTCTGTTATCTGATCATGCACACCAACATAATTGGCATCAATTGAAAGGTCAAGCGTTCCACTTTCAAGTATATCTCACTTGTCCGGAATGTCACTTCCAGGAATTAAGATATAAGCTGTATATTAAAATTTTTCACAATTTTCACACAAAAGTTTTGGTCCATTTAACCCTCTAAATATTATCCGATCGCCATCTCAAATTGCAAGCTTCCCCTTTGTGATATACTCTTACCTTATTTAAAATTACGCGTTTATCGGACTATTATTGAGACCTACAACGCCGCTACAAAATTGGATAAATATTATGTTTTTGGTCCATTTCACCCGCTAAATATTTCACGATCATCACCAATAAGAATAGGGATCTATTCTGATCTGAACCCGACCTCCATACAAAATTTCGTGACGATCGGTCCATAATTGCGGCCTGGAGCGTGTTTACAATTTATAATGGACAGACGGACGGACGGACTGACGGACGGACACACATCTCAAAATCGCTTTATCTCGTCGAGATATGAAAAATGGTATACCACATTGGGGGTCTCCGACGAATATTTCGCGGTGTTACATGAATTTTTACCAAAACAAACTTATAATACCCTTTTCCACATTGTGGTATAGGGTATAAAAAATGTATGAAATGAAAAAAAATTCTCAGAAATGATTTGCTTTTGCAAGAATGAATAAATGTAGGCCTACTTATAACTAAAATATGCACGAACCACTTTGAAAATTTTTGCATTTTTTGTTGTTGTTAAAAAATTATATCTTTGAAAAAAGCGTTTACGACATTTTTATGATTCTGAGAATTAATGAAAATAAGTGAGAAACAAATGTTAAGTCAGCGTGGTATCTCATGCGGCTCATAAGTTTATATTCAATTATATATCTGCTTACAGTGGCTCGGTCAGCAGATGTGGGAACATTCGAAAAAAATACGTGGAAACCGCTCTACTTGAGGTTTTTGGACACGTTGAGAAGAATGCGGAAAATTGGGCGGCTTTTCACAATATATAGGGTGCCTTCAATATTGTGAAGCTTAGTTCCATCCATACTGCTCTCAACACACAGGAATTTCCATTGTCGTTGTGGAATGGTGATGAGATCCTAAAAAGTAGAATCATGAACTCGCGCATAGGAAAGAGTTTCGGAAAAATAAATAAGATGGTTTCCGATAAAATAAATTATATTTCTATTAACGCTACATATGTAAGTTCAAAATAAACAATGCCTTACTCATAATCCTTGCTCAAACGGAAATAAAGTGCTGCTCAGAAAAAAAGAATAAAGTACAAACAACACTGTGACGCCATTTAATAGCCCACTACAATCGAGGGAGAATCTTTCGTGTGGACGGTCCATGCCATGAAGAGAAACATTAAAGCTTTAAAGAAGGCGAACGAGACAAGATGACTGCCGCTGATAGTGTAAATTATTGCGATTAGCTGCACAAATTACTCTCTGTGGCGAGACACCAACCGACTATAAAACTTGCCAGTCATACAAAGTGTTTAACGCTTTACGTTTATCTGACATTTCTTTTTGTTTCCAAGGCAAATGTCGATCAAACGTCTTTTTCTTCTTCATGGCGGCGGCGAATGGAAGGCGGACAAGCGAATTGACAGAAGGATGGAAAGACGAATGAATGGATAGAAAATAAGTGCGTGGTAAAAGGTATTACCTTAGCCACTTACTTCCACATTCATAAAAAAGAGAGGAGTTTTCGCTGTTGGCCTGGCGGCATTTAAACATAAATTTATTGTAATTTAATGGCGACTGTTATGGCTAATGGAGTCGGTATTCAAGTTATCCCTATTAAAGTTTTATTTGGTTAATATTTGACGAATAACGAGGTGTATGTAAAGAGAGAAAAAAAAGTTTTTTATGGTATTTTGCTAGCCTTCTTTTGACTTTCTGGTTGGTTACAATGGAAAAAATGTACATAGATAATTTCTTTTAAATCTTAAATTAATTGCTGAAATTTATGAGCAATGTGTATGATGAGAATTTACTTTTGGAAACACAGTCGCAGAATTACTATTACTATGTCTTTATAAAGATTATTTTGTATTAAAAGTATTTTTTGTTTTATAAAATGATTCGTTATTGATAATTATTTGTTATAGTGAAGTTCGACTGAGATCATTAATCTTCTCAAGAAGAAAGAATTCCACATAGTTCACATAAGTTATTTTCCATTATTATTTTGACCTTAGCTTGCATTCATAAATGCGTGAAAATTTATAGGCCATATATAGAAATTCAACTGCCAGTTTTAATGTCGGCGACTCATGCATTAACCTCCCGTGTTTCCTAAAATCTCTTTTGCAGTTCGATACACTCTTGACCATTATCAGTCATGTGCGTTATACTGCCTTACCAGTAAGGTAAGGATATTAAATTTTAAGTAATAAACTAAGATAAAAGAACTTGTTTAAAATCCCTCTTTGGGAAGCTTCAACAAACCAATAAGCGTAATTAATATTGATAAATTTTATAACTTCACATTTGAATAATAATTACAGAATAACACCAAATTTATGAATATTAATAAATTTGTTTTTTTATATATAAAATTTTTATTATCATTTAATGAAGGTTATGATGGTTTATTAAACAGCTTTTTATTCCATGCAAAACGATGGAAGGTGGACACGTTGTTATATTCAATGTCGATCTAAAAATGTCTGTTCATGTGCACATAAATATATATGTATTCTTGTAACTACCAAACTACATAGGAGCAGTTAACTTATACTTAATTTTTTATTCTTAAAAATAGTCAAATAGTCATTAAGCTCAACTAATAAGCAAATAAAACTACTAACAAATTATCTTAACCTATACCGGAAAATTGGGTGACGTAGGGGATGAAAGATACCAAGGAACGGTCCTGACCGGCTATAACATGGCAAAGTCCAGGATTTATCTTGGTCCCTCTTTCATCTCAAGTGGACACTGACCTCCCCGTGGTGTCACATGGGGTAGCTGCCTTTAACACCCGTTAATGGTAGTGAGCTAAAATGTGCCGCGTGTTCACCCATAAGAACGTTAAAAACTTGGGTTTGGGCGCAGGGTTAGTAACCCTCCACTAGAAAAAGCAGCTTACTATGAAAAAACAAAAGAAAAGAAAAACAAATCCCTCTAAAGTTGACGACCCCCGCAAACGTTTTAAGGACCATGATCTGCGAATCTGCACCCTGGAATGTTCGCACTCTTTATAGAGAAGGTGTACAAGGCCGACATTACTGCCATACAGGAAATACGATGGAATGGGAAAGGCGTCACAACAACACCTAAAGGTGACGCACTGTAATATAGGTGCCATGACATAAAGCATAAGTTTGGTTGCGGATTTGTAGTTGGTCGGAGGTTAAAACACCTGGTCTCCAGCTTCACACCAGTGAATGAAAGACTTGCTACAATTCGAACAAAAGCAAAATTCTTCAACATCAGCTTTATTTGCGCTCATTAGAGTTTCGGAATTCCCGACTTTTTTTCATTCCCGGGAAATCGGGAATACAAATTTCTCATCCCCGGGAAACCTGGGAATTCCCGGGACTACAAGTAATCGAGTTTGTGGGGCATAGACGTGACAGAGAGCATACATAAAGGAAATAAATACTCCTTATATGTATAGTTGTATCATTAGTTATCTCTTTGGAACAATATGGAACAATATTAACGACGATACGCCAAAATCTTGAAAGTACCAATACATCATATATGGCAGCTGTTCAAGCCAACCAATTTTTTCTGACTAATTTGCTGTTTCCCACGACCATCCTCGCAAATGCTTCCTTCATATCAAAGATTGCTGTGCGACTCTATTTTTTAGGTCAATGATATGGGGAGTTCTTTTTATGGTTCGAAGGGTGTGTCGATCATAGAATAAATCTGTTGATAAAGGATTTTTACAAGGTTGACTTTTGTGTACAAAGCTTCACAATTGCACCACGTTGGCACCAAAGATATAGAGGCGTACTTATATGAACATACATACTATAGTTATTACTGACTTCCATTCCTAATATACACGATTTGTCACTTACACATTATACAGTTTTTAATATTATATACAATAATTTTGGAGAAAACAACAATTCGAATCGATCACAGAGTTTATATCTTAGCAAATTAATATACTCCATGAATGCCTTTAATAAAAATATGTACTAGAACAACAAGGAAATGGCTCCAAAAAGTTCAGAATTATGTGAGGTTATACAGATTTCGAATTCCAGAAAAAAACAATAATTATTGAGAGGACCAAAATGTATGTACTTTACACGAATTATCGCGATTTTTACTATGGACCCTAAATTTGTTACAAATGATCGGGAATTACGAATTATCGGGACATGAATAATAATAATTATATAA
Organism: Musca autumnalis; assembly: GCF_047663935.1. NCBI lineage: Eukaryota > Metazoa > Arthropoda > Insecta > Diptera > Muscidae > Musca > Musca autumnalis. The sequence goes on from NW_027411755.1 coordinate 115,825,124, forward strand.
TAATTATATATGAAAAATACAAATACCCGTATTCCCGGTTATTTCAAAAAATGTCCCGGGAAATCCCGTCCGAAAAAAATCGAGAATTTCCGACCAGAAACTCTAGCGCTCATGCTCCCACTGAAGACAAGGATGAACAGACCAAAGATATATTTTATGAGCGCTTAGAAAAAACATATGACCGTTGTTCTGCCCATGACATTAAAATTATTTTAGGCGTTTTTAATGCCAAAATTGGAAAGGAAAATATCTTTGGCCCAACAGTCGGAAAATTCAGTCTCCACAGTGAAACATCTGACAATGGTATGAGGCTGATAGACTTCGCAGCGACAAAAAACAGTAGGTGGCAGCACCATTTTCAACATCTCGACATCCATAAGGGCACCTGGCTGTCTCCAGATCAATAAACAAGAAATCAAAATTATCACGTTGTGATAGATGGAAGGCATTCATCGAGCGTGTTGGATGTGCGTTCGTTCCGAGGAGCAAACATAGACTCGGACCACTAACTTGTTGCAGCAAAGGTACGCACCCAGTTAAACGTAGCAAACAAAGTACGAACAGACAAAACACGAAAGTTAGACATCGGTAAGATGCAATCACAACAGATAACCACAGCATATTCCACTCAACTAGCCCAATTGCGCTCCTCATCCCGATAACATATCAGCTCAATGGCAAAGTATTGCCCACTCCATGCAAACAGCCGCAAAATCCATACTTGGATTCCAAAGACCTCCACAAAGGAATTCATGGTATGACCAGGAGTGTCGTGCTGCTACCGAAGAGAAAAATGCGGCATATAAAGCTACTTTACAATCAGTAGCAACGCGTAGCGCACGAGAGAGATATCGGGAGAAAAGGAGAGAGGAGAAACGTATTTTCCGCAGAGATATGGAAAAGCGGGAGTGTGAAATAATCGAGATGTACAGGAACCAGAATGAAGCTTTTGGACTTCTACCAAAGACTGAAACATCAAACTGTTGGCTTTGGTACAGGCACATCCAACTGTAGAGACCAGCAAGGTAATTTGGTAACTGATACAGATAGTGTGCTCAGGGTATGGAAAGAACATTTTTCAAAACTGTTGGTATCCAATAGCAGCGAAGGCGACAAAGATACCACAGACCCAATACCAAAAGATGGTATTAAATGTATACCGCCCAGCCAAGATGAGGTATAGACATCAATAAACCGGCTTAAGAATAATAAGGCAGCAGGAGCCGATGGCTTACCAGCCGAGCTGTTTAAAACCAGAACCGACACGCTGATAAGGTGTATTCATCAGCTAGTTAGAACCATCTGGCAGGAAAAACGAGTAATCGACGATTGGAACCTGAGTATCCTATTCCCCTCCCACAAGAAAGGAGATAAGACTGTATGCTCTAACTATAGGGGCATAAGTCTACTCCCTATTGCCTACAAAATCGTGTCAGGGATATTGTGCGAACGACTATGGTCAACGAGATAATTGGACCATTACCAATGCGGCTTTAGTCCTGGCAAGACCACCATTGACAAGATATTTACCCTGCTGCAAATCCTGGAGAAGACCTAAGAGATGCAGATCGACACCTACCACCTTTTGTCGATTATAAAGTAGCCTTCCACAGCTCGCTGCGTTCAAAGGTATTCCAAGCCATGTCTGATTTTGGTATCACCGCAAAGCTCATCCGGCTTTGTAAAATGACTTTAACTGACACGAGGTCCTCAGTTAAAATAGGAAAGAACCTTTCCGAAGGGTTTTGTACCAAAAGGGGTTTCTGACAAGGAGATAGGCTTTCGTGTGATCTCTTCAACATGTTGCTGGAAAAGGTATACGAGAGGCAAACGTCAAAAGAAGTGGCACAATCTACACCAATAGCCACATGTTACTTCCTTATGCTGATGATATAGACATCATGGGACGATCACTAAAAGAAGTGACTGATACCTTTATGAAGGTCGAAGGAGAATCTGCTAAAGTGGGTCTGGCGGTAAACGGTGAGAAATCAAGTTAATGGTGTCGACGCGCAATGTGTCCATTGAGCTCGAACCAACTGTGGAAGTTAGTTCCTATAATTTTGAGGTAGTAAAAGACTTCGTCTACCTCGGCACCTTCGTAAACATAACAAACGACATCAGTTGTGAAATAAAAGAAGAATTGTATTGGCCAACAGATGCTACTTTGGTTTAAGTAAGCAGTTTAAAAACAAAGCCACATGCCACAAACAGAAATAATGCTCTACAAAACACTGATACTACCCGTGCTGATGTATAGTTCCGAGCCCTGGGTACTTGCGCAAGCAGACATGGCAGTGCTTGGCGTGTTTGAGAGAAAAAATCTTCGAAAGATCTACGGACCGATCTGCGTTGACGGTGAATATCGACGTCGTATGAACCACGAGCTGTATCTGCTATACAACGATATCAGTATAGTTTAAACGTATCGAGATGCAGCGATTGCGTTGGCTAGGCCATATTTTAAGAATGAGCGAAGATGAACCAACTAAAAAGGCGTATAAATACGGACCGCTTGGCTGTGCACGCAGAATTGGCAGGCCAAGGAGTAGATGGCGCAAACAAGTGGATGAAGAGATGAAAAAGCGCGGTATTCCAGAGCAACAAATAGAGAGAAGTGGAGATCTTTTCTTAGTTCGGCCAATGCACAATGATCCCAAATCCAAATTTTCTGGACAAAACTATTTCAACGTCCATTTTGTATTGAAATTAATTATTATTTATAATAATTCTTACGTTTTATCGACCAAAATGACCAAAAACTGCCAAAATTTGTTGAACAGGGTGTCCCGTTGTGTGAGGTCTAAACCAAAACATTAACCTATGTTAATAATTTTTGGTACGAAGGATTCATATCTTCCAAGAGGTCAATGTACCAAATTTCAGGCGTATCGGTCATAAAGTGTCGCGAAAATCCACAAAATATCTAAAATCGGACGGTGCTTTTATGTGGGGGCTATGACAAAAAATTTACCTATTTTCAAAAAACTTACACACACTTGTTCTCTACACTCTGAAACCCTCAAATATTAAATTTAAGAAAAATCGGTTGATAGATGTGGGTATTACCGTTCTATTTCAATTGGATACTACGTACAATCACAACAGGTATTTACAAAAAATTCTCCCATCTTAAATAGAAAAATCCACTTTATTTTAACTGTGGCAAATTTGAGCACGATTTGACTTCTGAATTTATTAGTACAGATTCCTGCTATCTTCCATATTCGACTTGCAGGTGAACACATTTGGACATTTTTTTAAAAGTTTAAATATATTTAAAAAATATTTGTAAAAAATAATCTTCAATATATATAAAAACATTGATTTTATTACGCTAATTTTACAAATTTCATCGTTCTTTTTGTAAATATTATGAAAGTACTCATTAACAGCTTCCCGATTCATAATAACTTTGGTCTCACTTCTGTATATTTATGCAGCGACACAATACAACAAAAATTGTATATTTTACAGCACAAGGTATGTTTTATTTTTTACATAAAAAAGTGTCAACTTTGGTACTGCGCCAATCAACGAATACTAACGTTATTTACAAAAAGTAATTATTTCAGATGACTTGATGTTTTTTTATTATTCTGTGCAAAAAAATTAAAATTTCGAAACTTCAAAAATAGGGTTTTGGCCAAAAATTTCCTGATTGAAACCTATGTGCTATGGAATAAATGTTGTGTAATGGGCCAGCTAAGTAAGTAAGTATACCGGAAAATTTTGATAAGAAAACACCAGACTCCACTCGGCAGCAAATTTCACTGGCTTTCTTATACATGTACATCACTTTTAAGATGAAGGAGGTGAAGGAGTTATGCCGAGGATCTGAATGGCTGACAAGTATCTCAGAACGTCTTGTCGCTAGCAACTCAGTCTCGAATCCAGATCGCGGGTCGGGGGTACTTATTAGTGGCCTAGTCTGCGCAAGCCATCACTGCGTATGATGGTCCATATATAGAGAAAAATACAAATAGAAACAGTAAAAACACAAATAACAATTAAAAAAAGTATCAGTCTTATTTGCCGACAGAGATATACCCTCAGCCTATGTGAATTTTAAACTTCCATCTACGGAAAGATCGAATTTATTTAGGATCTTTTCTAAATTTTGTGGCCCTTTTTGGAAATTTGAACTTGCTGACACAGTATGCCAGGAAGCATGGACTTGTCCACGGTAAACATAATTTCGCTGTAAACAGGCCCACAACGAACAGCACCAGTATATATTTCCAAAGGATCTTCGAATATACCCTAACTGCACTTAGACACAAATGTTGAACTGTTGTGGGTGAGGTGCACTAAGGAGAGGACCGATATTGGCCATTTTAGAAGTTAAACTAAATTTGGACAAAATATTAGGAGATCCAAAGTTTGGACCAAATTGGTTGCCACGTTCAAGAGAAATCGTGCATACCATTTAAGTGACATATTTTTAAATATTGGGAGCAGGTACCGCAAATTGTGGACCGATATTGCCCATCTGTTTGGACAAAATATGACGAAGGTAAAAATTTGGACCAAATAGTTGATCAGTTCGAGAGTTATCGTGCCACTACATATGGCGCCATGGTCGTAACAGAGGCAGCAATTGCAAGTTGCTTCAAAAAATTAAAGCGATTTGAGAGCAGGCCTTGAAGTGAACTTATTCAAAATTTTGTGTGGGAGGTACCCGAAAGAGTGAACAAATATAGTCCATATTCGAACCTTATCTATATCTGTTAGATATATTAGGATGTGTAAAGTATGGACTAAATCGTTCACTTCTTTCAAGAGTTATCGTGCGCACAATTTTCCGAACATTTTTGAACTTTTGTGGGGAGGTACCTGAAGGAGTGGACCGATGTGGCTTATCTTCGAACTTAAACTAAGCTTGGACAAAATATGGAGGAAGAAAGTTATGGAACATGGTTTTACAATCGAAGATTTTGATGTAACCCATATCGACTCTAGTGAGGTGCATCATGGTTACAGTGTCATCAAACGCAGCCTATGTCTGTCTGATCCCCGCCTAGGAAATTCCAATCAGACCTCGTAAAAAAAGGCTACAAAACCATGTTTCTGAAAAATAGCGGTAAGCCTAGATCGTGTTTAACCCTCCTTTGGACACCTGAGACTGGCCAGACCTTTTTCATTGTATTTTGCATTTTAAACTGGGTTACGATAAAGCTATGGACTTGAGACTTCACGAAATTTATGAAATTTTTTTACCTTTCCAATGAAAGAAACATGGAGTAAAAAGGATCAACAGAAAAGGAGCTACAAGGATTTTTGACGTACATATCACATTCGTAACACATGAGTCTGGTCAGGCCCCACCCATTTTTTATTGAAAAATTTTGGAAATGTTTCCTAAAATTAGATTTTTTCTTACATTATTTGGCAAATTGAATACCGTTTTATGAAATTTGTCGCATTTCACCCTACTATGTCTTCAAAATTGAAATAAAAATGTCGCAAAAGTAGGAGATGGTTGTGAAATCAGTGAATGTACCCAAACCTAAAAAAGTCCTTTGCAAACAGTGTTAAACTTTTATGTTAGACAATTGTACGCATAACAGGACAAATAAACCCATTACTTAGCTTTTCTGCTCTTTTTGTGGGGTGGATTGGTTCAAATATAGGATATATGAATTAGAAGAAAATCCTTTGGATATATGCCTTAATTGTTCTCTTGATATCATCGTTATTGCACTGTAATAAGCTGTAAAGTTATAAATAGACCCTATTCATTCTGAATAATAGCCCAAAACAAAATATAATGCTTCAAAATGAAATATGAATAGGATTTTCGAGCATAGAGACAAGAAAAATGCGAATTTTTTACTTCATAGGCATACAAATGTTCGCTTTTACTAACTTCATAATATTAATCAAATTTTTAGTTTTTCGGCATACTTTTTGACAAATAAGGATTATTTATGAAATATTAGGGTCCTTCAAACATATTCAAAAACTTTTTGTAAGAAAATGTTTAAGTTTACTAAGAAATTATATAGGTCTGGCCAGACTCATGTGTTACGAATATGACAAACAATATGGGTGTCCAACATTGGTTGATTGTTAAAAACTCATAAACGCTTTCTTATGTCCCCAGTTTAGTGCAGCGAACTTCACCGTGGCAAGAGTGAATTTGGAGAATGGTAAACAGTCCTTATCGCCTCTTGCTACATGTCCCGCTCGAGAAAAGCAACCAAGTGAGGTCTGGAGTACCGTGAGGGACATTAATCCTCACAACACCATCATAACTAGACATCGGATTTTGTATATTTGCATATTTTTATTAATAAAGATACAAAAATTCTGATTGGACTAAATTCGTTTTGAAGAAAACTGAATGCAATGACAGGCTCATATTTTTTATTTTTTTGCATATTTGCATATTTTGCATATGCACAAAATATGCAAAAATATGCAAAATATGCAAAAAATATGCAAAATATGCAAGTAATTTTTTGACAAAAATCATCAAATTAAATTTGGAAAGTCATCAAAAAGTGTTCTAAATTAAGTTTATTGCCGTTAAACCTCGATTTCTTAGCAGATTATCATGTTATTAATTATTATTCCGCCACAGCAATAAATCTGGACTAAAAGACTTAGAAAATTTGCTATAACCCGCCTTCTTATTACAACATAAGTTGCTTTCTAATACAAATTTGTTCAAAAACTCAATCAGAAATGTCAAAATGTATGTATCCAAATATGTTGATAGTTTTTGCTCGGCCAAAATTGTGTGACAGAATAACAAATGAGCCAAAAATTCAGACTAAGAAAATATTGAATATTACATAAAATCTTTCATATTTTATTAAAAACATATAACAAATATATACGGTGCCATCATTAATATTTCCCTCTGAATTTCACGGAAAATATTTTAAAAATTGAAATTCTTTTAAAATCAATATTTGTTAAAAGTTGAAAACTACTAATTTCGCTTCATTATGGCGTATTCTAGTCGAATCGACAAAAATATTCCCTTTTTGAGCATAAATACGGAAATAAAAATTGTGAAATTGGGGAAAGGAAACAAATTCTGCACGGAATTTTTATTTATGATTGCACTGATAACTATATTTTAATACCCTAAGGGTATTATGTCTTAATGAATGAGTTTGCAACATGCAAAATGAAACGAAATAGGCCCACAGTTCCTTTTGATGATCTGCATAGATTCGCACTTATCCATCTCGCCATGTCTTTTTGAAAACAAAGCACAGGTTACATTTATAGACCACTTCGCATAAAAATTGGGGATTTTTGGCCCTAGGGCGATCCCTATTTTGGTAAGAATTGATTCAGATTTGGATATTGCTCCCATATATACAGTACATTCGCGATAATCCCTACACCACAGGTTTCGGCGGTGTCCGAATTATCAAATTGTTCGGATTAACGAATTGTAAGGAAAATAAATTATTTTATATTATCAAATCACTCGTGGAAGTTATATAATAATACTTTTTTTAAATTGTAATTGCTAATAACGAACACTTAAATGAAAGTGCTCTACGTGTAAAAACTAGTGAGATTTTTCTACTCGACAATCCGGAAAAAGAAAAAGAAAAAGCCCAATCAGATTGTGAATGTAGTGCTAGAAATATGGCGTTTTTAAAGTTTACATTAGGATGTAAGCAACCTAGAGACAGATGTGGAATTTCATCGTTTTGCAAATTAATATTCCTTGCCTTTTAGGTGTATAGTGCATTTGGCAACTTTAATGACAATATTGCGCGAATATTATTCTTAATATATTTATTTATATCCTATACAACAAGACTAATGTGTCATGAAAGGTTTGTCCTTGTACTCGATAATTTTTACTAAATGTTGCTGAAACATTTTTTTACCAACTTATCCATTAAACAACTGTCAAAATTCGATGCATTGGTAATAATTAGTACAAATTATCGAGTACACGGACAGGTATAAATTAAAAAATTGTGTATACAAAAGGGTTATGTCTTTTCGACTGTGTTATCAAAATTGTTTTCCTGTAGCAGGAATGAATGAACTATATTTTTTAGCATTCAAAATACTTTTCTAGCATAAATAGGTGAGTGGTTATGCCATTTTAAAGACAATTCCAATGTTTTTGACTTATTTTACCACTACCACTCTATTGTGTGGTTTTTATAAGTGATGTCATTTTGCACTAATCATTGAACGTTCTTCATTTTTCTTATTATTCATCGTGGATGGGTATAACAATAATACATTACTTTTCGCCGAGGAGTGAACATTTTCCAATTCTGCATTAAGCGGTTGTATGCGTACAATATAGATCGATATTATAAAAGTATGTATTTTTAGTGCATTAAACTAAAACCATGTCATCAATATTACAGCGGGAGTTAGAGCATTTTTCCAAAGAACCTTTTTGACCATAAAGAACAAAAATTGCCAATTTATGTCTGTATATACTGAATAAAGGACTAAACACTATAAAATATATTAAAGTCTAATATGTGGATATTCAAAACGTATACTTCTAATTATAGTTATATTCCAGAACCTGGAATCGTAAATGGTACTTTAGTACTTTTCCCCATTTTGCTCTAAAAAACAAACCTTTTTTCCAAAAACTAGAAAAAATTGTGCTTTTAACTAAACAAAAATAGCGATGACTAACTCTAGCTCCTTTGTTTTCTGCTAGACAATTTTGGCCGATTAGAAACCATCACCATATTTGGACACGTTGATTGTGACATTTCTGATTGAGTTTTTGAAATATTTCCATTATCTATCTACATTTGTATAGGAAGCTAATTATGATGTAATAGGAATGCTGGCTTATTTGACATTTTCTTACCTTGTGAAAACTGATTTAAGTCTTGTTAGTCTAGATTTATTGCTGTGGCGGAATATCTGGAGAGTCTCAACAACATAATAATCTGCAAAAAGCTATGTTAAACGTCAAAAAACTTAATTTAGAATGCTTTTTTGATGATTTTCCAAATTTAATTGACGATTTTTGTCAAAAAAACACTTGAATATTTAGCATATTTTGCATATTTTTTGCATATTTTTGATATGACCCCAAATATCGAAAATTTGACACTCAAAACGCCTAGATCCAAAATTTGAGTCCAATCGGTTAAGAAATAAAAAACATGCTAAAATCCGATGTCTAATCATAAGTGGCCGCGATGCCAACTCAAGACATACAAGGTGGGTTCAGGAGAGCAATCAATCGCCTTAAAAACAATAAAAGAGTAGGAGTAGGAGACCTGTAAAATCCGCCAGTGATCCTCTACAATTTACAATTGGCGTTTTGTCTCCTTTTTCTGCCGTGCACGTTTTGTAATGAGTGGAGTAGTCATCGACTTCTGGCGCTTACTATAGCTGCATTATTTTCTCAAGTTCATGCTTCCTTTTTATACCCTACACCACTATGTGGGGAGGGTATTATAAGTTGGTTTTGGCCAAAAAGTTTGTAACGCATCGAAATAATGGTCGTAGACCCATACTTATATATACCAAAATGAATGTCTCGACGAGCTGAGTCGATCTGGCTATGTGTGTCCGTCCGTCAGTCCGTCCGTCCGTCCGTCCGTCTGTCCGTCTGTCCGTCTGTCCATCTAAACCTTGTAATCACGCTACAGGCCGCAATTTTGATCGGATCGTCACGAAATTTTGGATGTTGATGGGGGTCCCGGAGGGGAAGAAGCCTATTGATTTTGGTGATGGTCCGATAATATTTAGGGGTCGGAAAGGGCAAAAAACTTAGGTGGATAAAAAGACAACGTTTTTTTCCAAAGCGAATATCTCAGCTTCTATATGGGGTATACCAAAAGCAAACCTGACAATGAAACCAGAAAATATCACCTTTCTAATGATGTAAAGTAGGTGCTCGTAGGTGATCAAACAACGAAGATATCGCAATAGTAGCAAATAAAACCCCAATTTTCATTTTTGCGATTTTAATTATATTGACGAATATCACAGCTTTGGTTGAAAATTTTCCAAAAGCAAAGCCTGACTATGAAAGTAGAAGATCCCGTCTTTACAATGGTGCAAACTAGTTCGGCGTAGGTAACCAAATAACGGAGATATCGCAATAGTCGGTAATACATTCCATTTTTTTATTTTTTTTGGAATCACGCTACAGGTCGCAATATTGATCGGATCGTCACGAAAATTTCAGGGTTAATGGGGGTCTCACAGATGAAGAAGCATCTTGATTTTGGTGATGGTCGGATAATATTTAGGGGTCGGAATGGGCAAACACTTATTTGGAGAAAAGTCAACATTTTATTTCAAAGCCAATATCTCTGTTTCTTTAAGAGGTATATCAAAAGCAAAACCTGGAAAGGAAAGTAGAAAATATCACCTTTACAACGGTGTAAGACAGGTTGTCGTAGGTGGTCAAATAGCAAAGATATGGCAATAGCCGATAATGCATCCCATTTTCCGATTTTTTTGTAATCACGCTACAGGTCGCAATTTTGATCGGATGGTCACGAAATTTTGGGGGTTAATGGGGGTCCCAAAAAGAAAGAAGCCTATTGATTTTGATGATGGTCGGATAATATTCAGGGGTCGGAGTGGGCAAACACTTATTTGGAGAAAGGTCAACGTTTTATTTCAAAGCCAATATCTCTGTTTTTTAAGAGGTATATCAAAAGCAGAACCTGGCAAGGAAAGTAGAAAATATCACCTTCACAATGTAAAGTAGGTTGTCGTAGCTGCTCAAACAACAGAGATATCGCAATAGTCGGTAATGCATCCCATTTTCCGATTTGTTTGTAATCACGCTACAGGTCGCAATTTTAATCGGATCGTCACGATTTTTTTTGGGAGTTGATGCGGGTCCCACATAGGAAGAAGCCTATTGATTTTGGTGATAGCCGGATAATATTTAGGGGTCGGAATGGGGAAAAACTCATTTGGAGACAAATTCAAAGTTTTATTCTTTGTGAATATATTGGCTTCTAGTAGGGGTATTCCAACGACAAAGCCTGTCAATGGAAGAAGAAAATATTACCTTTACATTGGTGTAAAGCAGGTTGGCGAAGGTGATCAAACAAGGGAGGTATCACAATAGTCGGTTATGCATCCAATTCTTCCATTTTTTTGCAATCAAGCTACAGGTTGTAATTTTGATGGGATGGTCACGAAATTTTGGTTGCTTATGGGGGTCCCAGGGACAAAGAGGCATATTATTTTTGGTGGTAGTCGGTTTATATTCCCTAAAAGAAATGTTTACCAGTGAAAAGCTTATGCACAGGGGTAGTGGTGTAGGGTATCACATGGTCGGCCCCGTCCCGACTATAGCCTTTGCTCACTTGTTACATATGAAAATATGTATGGGTAATGTTCCCAAAATTATTATTTCAGAGACTCTGCTGCCTACAAAGGTATTTTACCACTACTTATTAAACCACCCTCATTAGAGAATATGATTTTATGTCGAGTCATTTAAATAGCCAATCATGCAAGCTGAGCCTTGAAGTGGACTACAGCAATTGCCTCATTCACCTGGTTATAATGCGGCTAATATACAACACAAATTGTTACCACTTTTCTTTGGCGGGGTTACAAGAGGCAAGATCTAAAGGGGCGTCATTATGCTCCGCTTTATATTCGTCTCTCTATCCATCCTAATGTTCGAAGATCAAACAAAGTTTCAATGACTATAGATTTTTCACCATATTATTTATACTGTAATCTCTGTTTGGAGATCTTTATTTTGATGATCGTACATACATACATATAAAGACATCAACAACAACACTTTTAAAAGTACGAATATAAAATCAATTTTCCGACATAAATCCCATTTAAACACCTGATCGACAGTATGCGGCAAGACTAAAGAGATCGACTGTTTACGAAAAACAAGGAAATGACTTTATTATGGTCCCACATGAGAATGACTAAATTTAAGTTGTTTAATTTCAGCTAATTACTCATGTTGGCTTCATACAAATATACAAATTTGAAACAATAGAATTCACTCTAGTACACACGTCAATAACTGTGCAGATTTCTCCAGTGAAACTGTTTCAATATGTTGCCAACATTTTTGGAGAATGGTGCTTTCTTCACTACCATACCAGTATTACCATTAATGAGTTGTGTTACCAGCATTTAAAAATAATAGCATCGTTATTAACGATTCAACCGCCAAGTGTCCATTGAAATTAAGTTTTAACGTCATTCCGCAATAACTTTTGAGTCATTAAATCATGCCGCCGGCTTCTAACAACCCGCACGACGACGAATCATTAAGTTTAAATTGCAGTTTTTAGTGTTATTTTACACCTTCATTCTAAATTCTGATTATACGGTTAATCGGTTACTTAAAACCGTTTCCAAAACCGGTTTTAATATCAGAATATCCGGTTCAAAAATTTAGATAACCGGATCTATCCTTCAATAAAATTTGTTATTAACGTGTTCATCATTACAAGAGCTATTTATGGTAAGTATTTCAGAAGCACCACAGACCAATAACGAATATACATACATAAAAACAAAACATAGTTTTCTGAACAAAAATCGGGTAAATGTCAAAAAGGACCATGAAAACGGGGAAATATCGATTGGTCATCAATGAGAACCGTACCTAAAATCTTCTGAACAACATTTTTGTAGAATATTTGTATGCTGTAAAATCTCGTCTTGTGGTACTTTTACTACGGTTCAAAAAATAAAGAATGAAAAGGACATAAAAGGAATGGAGTTAGAGGGATGAAATATTCTAAAAAAGATTAACCATTCGATTTGACTGAAGACATGTAATGTCAAAATGAAGCCACATTAAGGCTTTAGAGAGATATAAAGCTATTTTCTGACAAATTGAGGGGCCAAAATTAAACCATTAATCACGCAATATCTCGGAAACTTGACCTATGGTGAAAATTTCCTTTTGGGTTCTTTGTACACTCATCAAGGGCTTTCATCTCCAAAAGGGATTTCCACCCATTGAATTTGAGTCCCATTTTGTAGCACAGTGTCATTTATCGATATTTTCCGAAAAATGTGCACCTTCTCGAGGCCATAACTGCCTGAAGGAGCGTTCCAATGCTTTTGAGATGTACTAGAGAGTTCTTTATTATTGCCTTGGCTACAATTGTTGTCTTTGTGTTGGATCGAAAATCTGAGTGGTTTGGTTGTTATATGGCAAAATATACAAAAATCCTTGAAAAAAAACTTCAAATCAAAATCCGGGGGCTCGATTTTCACCGTAGACATATGGTCTAGTTGACTTTTTTGCTCAGTACAATCCCAAGAATCAGAATCTTCAGGCGCCCGTGATAGTGTTCAAATCGCCCCACTCTACTGTATAGGTAGAATATCAAATTTTTGACAGGAAACCGGACAGCAGTTCCACTATATAAACTTTTAGACAGTGCAATTGCTATTTATGGTTTTAATCTTTATCTATCATGATTTTGTAATGTAATGTAATATATTTTACTAGCAAAGTGCCCGCTACTTCGTATGCGGAAAGGATATAAAAGCAAATAAACAATATATAATATGGAAATGGCGAATTTTAATCAACATTTATTTTTATTTTAGCACTATTCGTCTCCGATTATGTCCGAAAAAGATCAGCCGTACCTCATCCTTAACCATTAACAGCGAGCCCAACGTTGCACACCAATACTCACCCTAACTCTAAAACGTACAGATTCCAGCACTGACCCTACACCCAACAACAAATTGAGTGTCATTAAGTACTTTTCGTATACTTATGACACGTTTTTCGAAGACATATCTCAACCCTACACTGACTTTAATACAAAATAAAAACACTAATCGTAATTCCAAATCTCAAGATTCCAGGTGTATCCCTTCATCCAATTCCAAACTGTACCAAACATAGTACCATTTCGTACTCTTCGTACCCATAAGTAAGATTTTCGAAAACTACCTCAATCCTTCAATTTAACGGTCATCCTAATTCCACATTTCAGGATTCCAGCTCTATCCGTTCATCCAAATTGTACCAAATTTAGTACCATTTAATACTTTTCGTAACCATAAGTACGAATTTCCAAAAGTTCCTCACTCTTACACTCGAACAGTAACCTTAATTCAAAATTTCAGGATTCCAGCACTATCCGTTCACTCAAATCTAAAATTTCCCAAATTTTGTGCTTTATGTACCCAAAAGTACGAATTTCCACAATTACCTCAATTCAACAATCCGACAGTAATCCTTATTCTAAATTTCAGGAGTCCAGCTTTATTTGCTCACCCAAATCCAATTTGTACCAAATTTAGTTCCGTTCATCTAAATCCAAATTATACCAAATTTAGTACTTTTAGTACCCGTAAGTACGAATCTCCAAAACTAATTCAATCATACAACCCTACAGTAATCTTAATTCAAAACATCAGGAGTCCAGAGTTATTCGCTCACCCAAATTTAGTACCATTTAGAACTTTTCCTTCCCATAAATTCGAATTTCCAAAACTACCTCAATCCTACAATCCAACAGAAATATCAATATCATCAATATCATTGTACCAAATCAGAAATCCAAATTGTACCAAATTTATTTCGATTTAGTACTTTTCGTACCCATAACCAAAAATTTCCAAAACTACCTCAGTGCTATGTTCAAACAGTAAGCTTAATTCCGAATTTCAGAATTCCAGATATACCCAATCACTCAAATCTAAATTTGGTACCATTTAGTACAATTCGTATCCAAAGTACGAATTTCCACACCTACCTCTATCCTACACGGCAACAATAATCTTAATTCCAAATTTCACGATTACAGCTGCATCCGATCACCGTAATCCAAATTGTACCAAATTTGGTACCATTTAGTACTTTTCGTACCCATAACTAAAAATTTCAAAAACTTCATCAATTCTACACACACAGCAATCCTTATTCCGAATCTCGGGATTCCAGCTATATCCGTTCACCCAAAACCAAATTGTACCAGATTTGGTACCATTTAGTATTTTTCGTACCCATAAGTAGAAATTTTCAAAACTACCTCAGTGCTATGTTTAAACAATAAGCTTAATTCCGCATTTCAGGATTCCAGATACATCCGATAACTCAAATCCAAATTTGGTACCATTTAGTACTATTCGTATCCAAAGTACGAATTTCCAAACCAACCTCTATCAACACTCCAACAGCAAGTTTAATTCCGATTTTCACGATTCCAAATGTATCCTATCACTGAAATCCAAATTGTACCAATTTAGTACCATTTAGTACTTTTCCTACCCATAACTAAAAATTTCTAAAACTTTATCAATCCTACACTCCAACAGTACTCCTTTTTCCAAATCTCTGGATTCCAGCTATATCCGTTCACTCAAATACAAATTGTACGAAATTTGGTACTATTTATTACTATTCGTACCCATGAGTACGAATTTCAACAACTACTTCAATCCTACACGACAACAGTGAGCTTAAGTCCAAATTTCAGGTTTACAGCTGCATCCGATCACCGTAATCCAAATTGTACCAAATTTAGTACCATTTAGTACTTTTCCTACCCATAACTAAAAATTTCTAAAACTTTATCAATCCTACACTCCAACAGTACTCCTTTTTCCAAATCTCTGGATTCCAGCTATATCCGTTCACTCAAAACAAATTGTACGAAATTTGGTACTATTTAGTACTATTCGTACCCATGAGTACGAATTTCAACAACTACTTCAATCCTACACGACAACAGTGAGCTTAAGTCCAAATTTCAGGATTACAGCTGCATCCAATCACCGTAATCCAAATTGTACCAAATTTAGTACCATTTAGTACTTTTTGTTCCCATAGGTCCGAATTTCCAAACCTACCTCTAACCAACACTCCAACAGTAATCTTAATTTCGAATTTCAGGATTCCAAATGTATCCGATCACCCAAATCCAAAGTGTACCAAATTTGGTACTTTTCGTAGCCATAAGTACGAATTTTCAAAAGTATCCCAATCCCACACCCCAATAGTAATCATGATTTCAAATTTCACTATTCCTGTTCTATACTATCACTCACATCCAAATTGTACAAGATTTGGTACCATTTAGTACTTTTCGTACCCATAACCAACAATTTCCAAAACTACCTCAATCCTACACTCCAACAGTAATCTTAATTCCAAATTTCAGAATTCCTGCTATATCCGTTCACCTAAATCCAAATTGTACAAAATTTGGTACCACTCAGTACTTTTTGTACCCACAAGTACGAATTTAGTACTTTTCGTTGCCATAAGTACGAATTTCCAAAAGTATCCCAATCCCACACTCCAATAGTAATCTTATTTCCAAATTTCACTTTTCCAGCTCTATCCGATCACTTAAATTCATATTGTACCAAATTTGGTACCATTTAGTACTTTTCGTACCCAAAAGTACGAATTTCCAAAATACTTCTATCCTACACTCCGACAGTAATCCAATTTCTAAAATTCAGGATTCCAGCTCCATCCGTTCCCCCAAATCCAAATTGTACTTTATTTAATACTATTTAGTACCTTTCGTACCCATATGTACGAATTTCGAAAACTACCTCCATATCTCAAACCTACACTCCAACAGTAATTCCAAATTTCAGAATTCCAACTTTATCGGTTCGCCCAAATTCAAATTGTACCAAATTTAGTACCATTTAGTACAATTCGTACACATGAGTACACATTTTCAAAACCACCTCCTTATATCAACTCGTCTTCTAAGCCTTGATTTTCATTCCAAATTTCAAGATTTTAGCTCTATCCGTTCACGTAATACCAAATGGTACTAAATTTAGTAACTTTTAGTACTTTTCGTACACTTATAGTTCGAATTTCCAAAAACCCTTTGATATACCTTTCTAACTCTCCATCAGTGAACCTCATTCCAAATTTCAGAATTCTAGCTCTTCGCGTTTGCCTAATACTAAGGGTACCATATTTAGTACCTTTTAGTACTTTTCGTACCGTTCCAGTTCGAATTTCCAAAAATCCAGCCTTATCTGACACCCTGGGACCAAGAGTGACACTCCCTCAAAATTTCAAGATTCTAGCTCCAGCCGTTTAGCCTGGGCGTTGATTGTGAATCAGTCAGTCAGTCAGTGAGTCAGTGAGTCATCATTACTGAACTCTTTTATAAGTATAGATTATTTAAAAAATTTGTGTATTACATTTAATAGCTTATTTTAAAGTTAGTGTGCAAAAAAGGCAATTTAGATTAAATAGACAATGGTTTTAAAATAAACCGTCTTTCATTTGCGTTTGTGCGTTAATATAAGTTTATACTGAGTTGTATTCGCTTATTAGAATCTTTCTATAATTTAAACAAATTTTCAAGTACATCACCAGCTGTCTCAAGTAATGTGCTTCACAACCATCCAGAATGTTAATCACATCTTCTTCTGATAATACTGCAGATTGAAAAATTCTCATTCTAAATTCTCACAAGATGGGACACTCTCCTAAGAAATGCTGATGTCTATTTCCTTGGAAATTTGCTGGTTATGTAGCAGCTCTGACGCAGTATGTATGTACTTCAACAACGCTGTGCGATGGTTCTATCATGATTTTAAATCGAGTAAACAGGTTATGCTTTCAAGCTGTAGTGTATGAATCTCTGGAATTGATTGCATTCTGTCAAAGCTCTACAAAGTCACATTAAATTTTAATATACGCCAAACATTTGTTAGACTTCGCAGAATGACACTGGGTGATAGATCATCTACACAGAAATTAAAAAATCATTTATTATTTTAAGATTAAAGCGGCGTATTAACATTAATGTGACCTGCTTTAAAATTTAACGTACGTACATATCATGTGTCGGAAGTTAAACTTCAAGCTAATCAACATACAGTAGCAACTTTGTAGTGTTATAAGGAAACTGAAATGAGTTTTAAAAGTGAGCGAAGATTCCGCACAAATCACTTTAATTTTTTTTTTTTGAAAATATTGTATGAAGTGAAAAAAATTTTTCTCAAAAAATTATTTCCTGTTGCACGAATGAACGGTCTTTTGCCTATTATTGACTTAACTAACTTTTAGTTCACATAAATATTGAAAAAGCTCCCGCACAAACCACTTTTGGTTTTTATGATATATGAAATAATGTTACATATAATGTAAAATGATATACATATATGTTTGAAATATGTATTGTAAAAGGTAGAGGAGGCACCCGGCCCCTCCGAAATTGGACAAAATATGCAGCCCATTTTGACCATTGGACATCCCGGTATATTCTCTGAAATGTTCAGGAAAATCAGCATAGTAGTTTCAGAGTTATAACATATTTTAAAAAGTGGGTGTGGTCGGGTCTTTAGACCGCAAATAAGTACTTAGGGTCGTAGATTCGACCACCGTTGCCTTGTAAGTAAAATTTCTAACCGATACGTTCGTCAGTTTTGCAAAAAAAGTTTTTAAAAAATAGGACCTAGGGCAAATTCAACCACTGGTCATCCCTATACATTCTCTGAAATTTTCAACGGTTTTTGATATATAACATATTTCAAAAAGTGGGCGTGGTCGAGTTTTTTAGGCTCCAAATTAGTACCTAGGGTCGGAGACACCACTACCATTGCCTCGCAAATTAATTTTCTCATCGAAACTTTCGTCAGTTTTGCTAAAATAGCGTTTTTAAAAAATAGGGCATAGGGGAGGTTCCCGCCCCCTCCGAAATTCAACAAAATATATAACATATTTTCACCACGGGTGCTCCCTGTACATTATTTGAAATTTTCAGGAAAATCAGTTGAGTAGTTTTTGAATATATAACATATTTAAAAATGGGCGTGCTAAAATAGCGTTTTAAAAAATCGGGTTCAGCCGTTTTTAGTCTATACGGAAACACTTTTAGGCATCCTTCTGCGAATACAGAAGCTCGTCGTCAAAAGTTCTAGTCCTGTAAAGCTTGATATTCAGTTAAATATAGCACATTAGGGAAATAAAATAGTTTATATCGTGTAAACAGTACGGCAACTTATTACACCGTTTTTTAAAGACAACAATCCTGCCTATAAGGAAAACATAGGATATTTGCCATTAACATACAATTTTAAAATATAAATATTACTAGAAATATTTATAATCCTCAGAGAACTCGAATGTCGACTACAGAACGATTACTTCCGCTAAGTGAATAAATAACTAGCGAAAAAGTATCAGTCGGCTTTGCTCACAGAAATGTACATTGTTTTGAGATAAACGTTGACAGAGATATGGGTTGTTTTTTCCAATTCATTACTATGACAACAATCCGAATAAAGTATAAAATTTATCTTAACCAGTTCAAAAAAAGTGGACAAATATAGTACATCTTCAATTTTGATGTAAGTTTGGAAGGACAATTACGATGTGCAAAGATTTACAAATGGAGGTCTCCCTTTGAGAATTAATGTTGGTGGCCGTAGTATTTTTACAGTTTTATGGTAATTATCTCAGTCAGTATGGACTTACTGTCGTAATATGAGCCGAAAGACCTGTAAAACTTTAAAAACGACACTAGAAATGCCCTAAACAGTTTTGAGAATTTTTTAAATTTTGGGAGGGGTTGGCCGAGAGGGAAATATTACGATGCGCAAAAGGTTGGACTAATGTCAATCACACATTTCGATAGTTATCGTGCCCATCAGGAACTATAGATGGTCACCGTTGATTTTTTATAGCTGTAGGATTATTATACCAAGGAGCATGGACTTGGCCACTAAAAATTATGTCTCTGTAAACAGGATCACGAGAAGTACTTTCGGTAAAAATTTGTGAACGATCCTTGAACAGCCATTAAACAGCACTTAAACAAAAATGTTGAACTGTTGTGAGGGTATCTCCTTCCCGAATGTGTTTTCCAACATAGACCTTCTTGGAACTCGATGTACGTTTGGAGTAAATTTCACGACTCGCAAAGATCCGTGCTCAGAGCTTTTTGGACATTATCTCATTATCATTATCTCTCTCGCACAACCTGCTGCAACAATTTCATCGCGATCGGAGAAATGTTTCAAATTGCACTTGCGCCAAAAATGTTGAAAATTTGTGTGAGAGGAAATACGAATTTTCTCGTTAAAAGAAAATACGACACACACAAAGCCTTTGGAAAATAAAGATTCCGGTGCTATATGCGATTCACATTACTCTGGTACAATTGAAACCATATGTAACTGATCCAGTCTAATTTTGTGATTGACATATTGCAATAAATTCAATATTTATATCTCATTAAATTTACTTCAGGAAAAATCATAAACAAATACATATTCAAAATTGATAATAAAAACAAATTCAATCAAGTCACCAGCAATTTGTTTTAGTAAAAAGTCATAAGCCAACATAAAACATGCGGTTGCCAAACGCCACTTCCTTTAAATAAACTTTAAAAAAATAGTATAAAAAAAGGTTGAAGGTATTAGCCTCATTATCACACTAAAATGACTGAAATTTGGTATTAAGTCTTCGTTGGTGGTATAAAACTTTCCCCCAGAATTTTGTCTGTATAGGTCCACGCCTACATATAGCCCCCATAGAACGGTACCTCCCGATTTTCGCTATTTTAAGGTTGTGGGCACAAGAATGCACCGAAGTGGCTGAAATTTGTTATTTAGTCTTCCATGGGGATATAACATATTCCAGAAGAGAATAATCATTATAGGTCCACGTGTTTCTATACCCCCATAGAAGCGTACCTTCTGATTTTCAGTATTTTGAAGATTTTAGCCACGTTATCCTACCAAAATGTCGATAATTTTGTATTTAGTCTTCATTGGGGGTATAAAACATTCTCCCAGAAATTTGTCACTATAGATCGACGTTTTGATGTATCTCCCTTAAAACCGTACCTCCTGAATTTCGGTATTTTGAAGGTTAGCCACATGGTTTTACCGAAATTGCTGAAATTTATTTTTTCTACTTTATAAACGAAAGTAATTGTTACATTTTACTCGAGATGGAGGGTATAACAAGTTCGGCTCGGCCGAAATTAACGCTTTTCTTACTTGTTATTACACGTTTACGATGAAAAGAAGTAATTTATGGTAACAAATTTGAAGTTTAAAATTTCATGAGTAGACCGTATTACATTTTGATACAAAAACAAGTAAGAAAAGCGTTAAGTTTGGCCGGGCCGAACTTTTTATACCCTCCACCACAAATTTCAGCCATTTCGGTGGATTAATGTGACCACAACCTTCAAAAAAACCGAAATTCGGAAGGTACCGTTCTATGGGGGCTATATGATGGCGTGGACCTATACCTACAAATTTCTGGGGGAAAGTTTTATAAGCCTAAAAAATACTAAATACCAAATTTCAGCCATCTCGGTGTGATAATGAGGCTAAAACCTTCAAAATATCGAAAATCGGGAGATATCGTATTATGGGGGCTATATCAACACGTGGACCTATATAAACATTTTATGGTAGAAATGTTTCTTAGCCTCTGGAAACACAAATACAAAGTTACAACCGATTCTTTGGTAAAATGGGTCGAATACATTCAAAATATAGTAAAATGACGCGTACTTTATAAGGGGCCTTATGTGGGGGCTATACCAAAACGTGGACCTATATAACCCAACTTTGGTAGGAATGTTTTTTGGCCTCTGGAGACACAAAATACCAAATTACAACCAATTCTGTGGTCAAATGGGTCTAATACATTCAAAATATATTAAAATGACGCGTACTTTATATGGGGCCTTATATGGGGGCTATATCAAAACGTGGACCTATATAACCCAACTTTGGTAGGAATGTTTTTTGGCCTCTGGAGACTCAAAGTACCAAATTACAACCAATTCGGTGGTAAAATGGGCCAAATATCTTAAAAATTCCTTAAAACGACGACGCGTCACGCGTCATTTTGTATGGGGGCTATACGAAAGCGTGGACCTACATAGCCCGCTTTCAATACCAAAAGTCCTACGTACATATAATATATTTTCCCAAAGTTTCATCAACCTACGTCAATCCGTTCGGACGCTAGAGTGATTTCCACAGACGGACAGACGGACAGACGGACAGACGGACGGACATGGCTATATCGATGTAGAATTGCACGCTGATCAAGAATATATATACTTTGTGGGGTCTACAATGATTATTTCGAGTAGTTACAAACGTAGTGACAAACTTAATATACCCCCATCCTATGGTGGAGGGTATAAAAAGTAAAAATACAGCAGATTGTAACTTCTACCTTCTATAAATGTTCCTTGTATGTTTGAAATTCATTTTTTTCGGAAATGGTGTCAAATATTAGCTTCAACATTAGAACGTACTCCATATAGAATGCATTTATTGTAAACATAAATAATATGCATCATCTCGTTTGCAGGCTGTGGCTGCACCTTTGGTCTTTCTTCACTAATGGAACTGGCTAATTTTTATGTTGTTCCAATACCATTAGCTTAGCATTACTAACCAGATGTAGTTGGTGTTAATAGACACAAGCTAGGACAATGAATGCATCTTCACCTTCAGATCTGAGTGCGTGTGTGCTGGATGTGCAGTAGCTACAACATTATCCACCCTCCATTCATGGCCTTGTCTGCTGACTGGTGTTGTTTTTGCTTCTCTTCTTAATAGATTTTTTATTTATGATCATTTTGATAGACGGCTGGCGAATGTGTTTGTTGTATAAATTCATACACTTTTCCATTTTCATTGCCTTTTATCCCCCCTCCCTCACCTAGGCAAATGTAAGAAGACTACATAAATAAACATACAAAAACAAAAACCAATGTAAAATAAAGAATGAGGAGTAATGAAATGAAATGTGTGTCTGATCAAAAAAATGGAATATCATCGGCATCAACCGCAGAGTGATTTTATGAGAAAATGTGTGGAATTTTAAAAGGTTCACACCATTCACATGTCATCGAAAAAGTGAAAGTAAATGCTAAGACGACGGTACACGTCAAACAGACAGGCCGACAAAAAATATATGCGTAAATTGTCGAATAGGACAGAGTAACAGATTTGTTGAATGAATGTTTAGCTCCAAATTATGTTTATACCAACGACAGATACATGCTAGCATGTCATATTCCTGTCACGCATTCACCTTGCTTTAAAATTTAGCAAATTTTAATATGTACTAAGTTCAGATGTCCTTGTTTAAGGGTTTCCTCATGTTGTCTATAATTGATATAATAAACAAGTAAACAAGTATCAGTCGACTTTGCCGACAGAGATATACCCTCAGCCTGTGTGAATTGAATCTTTCGTCAATAGACAATATCGAACCGAATACGGGCTACGCAACCAAAGTCCCTTTCCCAGTTCTTTTCAGATTTCAAGGCCCTTTTTGGACGACAAAAATATAAATTTGTATAAAACCTCAAAAGTGGTGCGCAGGAGGTACCTGAAGGAATGGATCAATATAGCCCATTTCAGTCATTTCAGTTAGTCACCGTATAACTTTGAGTGTTCGGACCACAGGAACTTGTGCCGTTGTAACGGGGAAAGCGAATAGAAGTTATTGCAAAAAATAAAAAATTGAGATCAGCTCTTTAACTGCATATTTCTTTAATTTTGTGTGAGAAGTTTCCGAAATATTGGATCTGTCTGATAGAAATACTACGAACTGCAAAGTATGGACCAAATCGCACCATTTTAGGGAAAACTTGAACTTTTGTGGTGAGGTTCCCGATATGACCCATCATCGAACTTAAGTTATGTTTGGACAAAATATTACGAGCCCAAATTTAGAAATCTCTCCTGACATGCCAAGGTGGAGAAAGCAAAAACACAAAATTTGCGGCAAGGATACTCTTGGCGATAACGCCCAATGAGGTACTCCATCGACAAAATTTTCCCCTGATGATAAACTGGTGAAATGTCGTCCTCCTGACGAAGGTGGTCATCTGATGTCATATGGGGGCATCCTGTTGCATTCCTCAGGGTGACATTTTGGCAGGTTTGCTTTATAAGAGGTCAACAAGGTTTCTCTCGGTGTCGACACTTATTGTTTAACTATCAAAGGAGTCACACTCCTATTGCTTTCATATCGTTGTTGGCACACTCAAAAGGTAACGTTTCTTATTCGAAGAAACTCGTTATTAACAACGATAAATCATTAATATATTCGAACTAATACGTTTGCTTTTATTTCTTCTTCTTTATTCAGGATTCTCTCGTCGGTGTCACGCCAACATGATCATTTATGAGAGAAGAATATACCATCTCTGGAATTGATAGACGTTTGGATAAATTATATTACGAGTAATCTTTTCATTTTTCATCAACTATATTAGTAGGTGACCATATAAAGTTGTCGGGTCTATATCACAGAAAGTATGTACTTCCATAAAGAACTATTTCGTTGTAATAGGGACCAAAAAGTCTACTTGCAGATATGTCTTAATCGATTCCAAAGGTGTATTTTTAACCTATCAAAGTGTAAAAAATAATCCTTATTTACATATAAGGCTGAGCATATACTAATAAACTGATATACTTGCCATAATAAATGGAACATAACCAATTACAAAATATTTAGGTAAATACTTGGTAGCTTGGTAGGGGAATCACTGTGGTGCAATGGTATGCACGCTCGCCTTGTACGCTGAAGGTCGTGGGTTCGATTCCCCGACCAGGCAACATCAAATTTTGTTTGAAAATTGTTTCTATGCAATAGAACATTTTGACAAAACGTTTATTTTATTTTTTTCCAAATCAAAAACATTTAATTACTTTCCCTGCAATCGATGGGAGTGTGCATCTGTACACCTTCTGTGGTGTAGTGACAGAAGCTGCATTATCTATGTTTAATGGATGGTCAGAAGGTCACTTCTTATTGCATACATCACATGTGTGTGTGTGATATAAAACAATAAATGGGGTAGAATTCATTAAAAATTTAAATCGCTGTTTTATTTTTTATAATAACATATGTATGTAGGGATATATTTTGGTTGGTAATGCTTTGTAAGGAAATTCTTAGCGCAATAAAAAGAAAAACTAGATGAAGATTGAGATTTAAAATTTAACATGAAGGATGTTCGTGGATCCACGTTAGAGTGATTTGAGTTTACGTATTCATATATTCATATGAATATGAATCGGTGGGCACTCATTGACTGAAGGAAGTCTCCCTCATACCTTCGGGGATGTTGCGGAATATATGTACGTATGTGGACGTGAAGCATACGTACATATCGCTCATTTACTCAAAGAGTGACACATTTCAAAAAATCCACTTTCGAGAAAAACTCGTTTTAAGTTGGCGAATGAAATTTGACTTCCCCCCTTAAAAATGTTCTTGCACAAAAACTATTTTTTATCGCCGAGTTCGAATGGCGTGTCTTAAGACACCGCTTGTAGAGAAGTTTTTCATGCCTGGAATGCTTAGGAAATGACGCCTACATTACACTGAGAGGATTTGCCACCAGAGATTGAATCCAGTCCTTTTGAGTACAAGGCGGGTGGGCTTACCCTGCACCATGCTCATGCTCCCATTGAATGGAATTTCTCATAGTGGAGAGTGCACTCCGAAGTCCGAACGGCACGACCTAAGAGAAGTTTTGCATGGCTAAGATACTCAGGACATGTCGCCTATATTTCGAACCCGGTTTTTTAACTTAAAAATAAAACTTAATTTAAAATTTATCGACAAAAATCGTTATCGTTAACTACCGATATTCGTCGTTAATTCTGTCGTTAAGGAGTTACAGAATCGCACTACAGAATCTTGTGGTATTTTACTACGGTTTAAGAAGAAAAAAGCGAAAAGCACATAGAAGGAATTTAGTTAGAAGGATTAACGATTCGGCATTAGATTTGACTAAAGATCTGTGATCTCAAAAAAAAAAAGCTACAATAACCTTGTTTCACAGTGCTTTTTTACAAACATTTAGTGGGCATTACTTATAATGAGTGGTTTTACTTTTCAGTATGTTTAATGATAAAAAGAAAATCTATTTTATAAGCGGAACAATCACCAGAGAACCGATTTTAGAAAATTGGTTAGATGCTTGGGACTTCGCTAGGTATCATTATACCCTACACCACATTGTGTTAAGGGTATTATGTTTTTATGAATTTGTATGTAACATACAAAAGTAAACGAGATATACCCATAGTTCCTTCTATGGATGGATGTATGTAAATACATAGAATCGCTTTCTAAGCCGATTTATGCATGTCCATCCGTCCGTCCGTTCGCAGTGTACAGGTCGCATTTACAGTCCGATTAAGCTGAAAATTTAGGAATATAATTTTTTTTAGCCATAGGAAGAACGCTTTTGCTGAAAATCGGTTCAGATTTGGATATAGCGCTCATATATATGTTCGTCCGATTTCATGTATTTGTGCCCAATTCTGATAAAAAAATGTCATCGAATTCAAACTAGAAGTTAGTTTGCCAAATTATATTAAAATCGGTTCAGATTTCGATATAGCTCCCATATACATGTTCGCCCTATTTCATGTGTTTGGTGCAAGAAGCAACCAAATTCTGCCCATTTTTATGAAATTTAGAAATTGTCACCGGATTCATACCATATTATCAAATTATACTGAAATCGGTTTAGGTATAGCTCCCATATATATGTATGTTCGCCAGTTTGAAGTACTTGGCGCACCAAACACAAATTCTGTTCAATTTTCAGTTATGTTGCAGCCGATTTGATGTATTTGACATACCAAACGGAACACTGGCCAGACATTTTGATGAAACTTGGAAAATGCCATATAATTTGGTCTAGACAAAATTTACGCAAATTATATTGGTGTAGGGTATCATATAGTCGGCCCCGTTCGACTTTGATCCTTTCCTTACCGGTTTTCCAATACCTTTTCTTTAATAAGGCAATCAATATATTCAGATTTTAGTTATTAGAACACGTTATTCAAATTTTCAATATTTCGGATTTTCATAGACAATAGAAAAATTAATATACTGTGAATGCAAGCAAAAACATATTTGTATAGTATATCACAAATAGAAGATTATATTACAAACAAATAGAAAATTCATTTATTTATTAATCAACATTTATACATATTTTGTCATGAAGTGACTCTGTGGAGAATCACTCGTAAATGATTCGTACATTCATCCATTCGTAGTGCTCTCAAAACTAACTCCGGAAATACTTGATGCTTTCTGGCGTTTTTGCAGTAAGTCAGCATTGTGTTGTTGCAAGTTTGCAACCAACACAGGAGACCTTTCTAAATGCAAATGTACTGTGCAACCCTAATGGATTTCCGTACGAATTTCATAAACTCTGAATGGGCGGAAAATATGTGAAAAAGTTGATGATGAATCAAGGGACAAACGATTGATACAATTTGTACACATGTATGTACATATGTACGAGATTACATAAGTATTGTATTGCATTGCGATGCATTTATCCATCAAATGTGTATGACTGAATCTATGTTCGTGGAAAGTTGACAATTAAACTTTAAATAAATTCAGTGTATATAAAAAACTGAATTGCCACTGGAGACAATTGCATACATTTTTATTTTTGGTTTTCAATTGCAGTTTGTTTTTGACATGCAACAAATGCCATATATTTCAGGCTCCATTGCGATTGTTGCAAATGTCAAGTCGCCATAGTGCAGTTATTTTCACAGGAAGCATTTTCGGTTAGCTTTTCGGTGAACAATGAATGACACAATGTGACTATGGTGAATTACGATTGTCCTTCCTAGGTTAAAGAAAATGGTTATGTAAAAATCATTGCATATATAACAATATCTGCAACCATTTATATGGGCCATTCACAAAAAATCAAAATTTCGTATTAAAACTTTAAACAAAATGAAGAAATTTTATATAACATTTTTCGGGATAACAGCAATTCCCTTGCCGCTTACTTTTCATCCACGGTATTCACAAATGGCTGAAATAACTTGCGGGTTATTGAACGCATGCGAATGATATTTTGTACGTTGGTGAGTACGTTCAGCCATACTCGGCTTTACTTCTGCCTGTTTCCAGAATTACTAAATCATTTCCGTAGGTGTTGTTTGTTGAATGGGCGTTCCACCACTTGGGGTTGGGATTGGGATTTTATGGCTTCTGTTTGGTTGTTGGACCAACAGCACATTCATTTCTTGGTAACAAAAACCAGTCAGCCCCAACAACAAAGACAACACCAGCAACAACGGAAAGAAAAATGGCAACGACAACAATTACATTGCACATCTGAGAGTGTTGAAAGCTTTTGTGAAATATTTTATGAAATTATGATTATAGCTTTTTGTTACAATAATAACAACAACGGCTGAATGCCAAGCAACCAATGAACATATTTACTTACATTTATATATACATATGTACGTATGTATATTATGTATGTAGAAATTATGGTCTGTGACAACGATAACAAAAACAGCCACAAAAGGACTTCAAACTTTCAGAAGAACAGAACTGTGTGTATTTAGAAATAATTTCCTCAGCAACAGTAATTTTCGTGTAAACCCCTTTGAGGTTGCCGTATATTGTAGGCCTTCCACTATATGAATAATAAAAATGTTGATCTATTTGCATTAAAAATATTTACATCTGCAAATTACATTCAAACTATCGTATTACTTATGTTAAAAATTCATAAAGGCTTGCGTGCCACTGTTTAGGGATACAAAACGTCGGTTGTTGTTGTTGTAGCAGCATATAATGCTGGGTTGGCAGCCGCTGGCCGAAACACTTTTGGTTTCGGGTCAATCCGGTACGTAAGAACCCGCTGCCGTGGGATTGTACAAAACGTCGGTGTGATGCTTAAGTGTGATTTCTAGGGTTTCCGGTATGCTCTTTCTAAATTTTTGGTCGCCTTTCTCTTTCGACGCGAAAGGTTAAACTGTTTTCAGTTATGAAATTAATATTTTAAAAACTTAGAAGTTTAAAAATACATTTCACAAATCAGAACTTTAGTTTTCGACTTAGAAGTACTTAATTTATTGAGGCAAGGATGGAAAATTGTATTTCAAATTGAAATACATGTTTTTGTTTTTTTAAACGCACACGCAAAGTTATAGGTTTTGGCCTTATAAAGGAAATAAATGTAAAATGAAAAATATTATCTTTATAATATTTTTTTTTTTTTCATAGATCAAGAATCCATTCCCTGAACATCCATATTTCAAAAATGGGAAGTCTATTTTTGTTTCTGGGAAAAAACGAAAGCTTATTTTTTAAGATAACAGCTCTCTGTAACACATTTTAGTTTACGGAAAAATATTTTGAAATATTGTTCAAAAGGTTGTTTTTTATCAAATCACCTTTTGTGTAAAATTGTATTCAATTTCTCTTAAATAAAAACTAATAAAACATATTAATTTTGCTTTTTTGTAATACCCTAACCTCAAAGTACATAATTCTAAATGACTGTACCAAGATCAACTCACGTGAATTCAAATCGACCATGTAGAGATAGATGGACGGGACTCATTAAAAGTGTGCGGTTGATTTGAGGAGTAAACATCGTCAAAATACGAACTACCACAACTCGAAAGCTGGACATCGGAAACTGCTTAATAAAAGCATTCTCCGATGCAAAAAACATTTTAGCGCATTGGCAAATAGGCCATACAAATAGGTCTCCACCATGAAACCCATGGTCGCAAGCTCTCAATGGTACATCATTATAGAGAGGCAAAAGAAGGTAATCTGGTAAAAAGCCATATAAAGTGCTCAGGTTATGGAAAGAAAGCTTTTCCAAACTGTTGGTATCCCGTAGTGGCGATGTTGTATGTAAATACCACAGAAATAATCCCGGAGGAAGAAAGAATATGGCTTGGAGGAGTGACGTCAAGACAGCACTGAGACATAATAAGAGGAACGCACACCCGATGAGTGGTACAAAGCATCCCGTCCACAAAAAAGGTCATAAGACAGGGCACTAATTTTAAAACCATCGGCCACAAATAATATCCAGCCTATTGTGTGAATATCTATAGCCAGTATTCCAAACCATTTTTGAAAGTGGTATTCCAGAAAAGGTGGGTCTTAGTAAGATGACATCTAAAGCCAATGAAAAAATGTCATCTTATCAATATGGCCTTAGATCTGGTAATTATATATTCACCTTTAGTAATATTCTGGAGAAGACTCATGAGGAGCAGATCGGCTCTTCCCACCTTTTTGACGACCATTAGGCTAGCATTTGAAGGCCTTTACGTCCAACGTTATTGCAAACCATGCCTCAATTTAGAATTCCAGCAAAGCTCATGCAGCTTTTTATACCATCAACATTTAGGCTTTGATACGATGAAAATGTGCCTCATCGAAATAATGGTTTTAGATTCCACGACAATTTTGAATTTAGTTCAGCCCGTTCGTCAATGTGGCTGGAGCGCCCGGTAAGACTCGAACGGATTAACCGATTTGGTCCAAAATTTGGCCTCCCCTATATTTCATCCAGACATAGATTATATGGCCTCTATCGGTCCACTCCTTCGTGTATCTCCCCCACAAATTTTTACAAAAGTGCAGTTTACTTGGCCTTGTGCCTCGGGAAATATGGCTTCTTCAGAATAATAAAGACTACCAAATGTACAAAGGATTGGAAGGATGTCCCTAAACTGTATCTGAATGCAAAATGTTGAATTTACGCTGTCTACTGCAACAAAATCCTATTTGACCATATTTTTTTAATCTCCACCAGCGTAAAATTCTAAATCGATATAACCACGCCCGTCTGTCCGTCTGTTGAAATCAAGATACGCCTCTCAATAATTAAAATAGAGCTTTATAATTTGGTAGAGAAATTTCTACTACCCCTAGGATGTTTGGTATTGAAAATGGGATGTATCGGTCCTCTTTTTGATATAGAAACCATAGATCGGAATCTTCCGATTTTCGGTATATTCAAGGTGTCGGCCACAATATCTTATCAAAATTGCTGAAATTAGGTATTAAGTCCTCTTTGGGGCTATAAAATTTTCTCGCCAAATTTGTCAGTACAGTTCCACGTGTTGATATAGCCCTTATAGAACGGCACTTCGCGATTTTCGGTATTTTCAAGGATTTAGCAACATTATCTTACCGAAATGTCTAAAAATTTGGTTTTAGTCTTCTTTGAGGATACAAAACTTTCTTTCACCAGTAGTGCGATTCTCTAACTCATTTTTTGAGTTACCGACAAATGTCGGTAAAATTAAAATGCTTATAATTTTGGTAGTTAACGATATTTTTCGGTAACTTAGTGACCAATAAAAAGTAGTCGTAAAGTTCTACCGATAGCAACAGTGTTGTCAACTTTTATTTGAACTTTTCATTTATAATTTTGCGTTTTAATGTTACCGATTTTTGTTACAGAATTCCACTGCAGAAAATTTTCAGTATAGGTCCACGTTTTGATATAGCTCCCATAGAACGGTACCTTCTGATTTTCGGTAAAATTCGGCATATAGTCTTCATTGGGTATATACAGCGTTTCAGTAAAGAATTGTCGGTATAGGACCACATTTTGATATAGCCCACATAGAATGGTACCTCCCGATTTTCTGTATTTTCAAAGCTTTAGCCATATTATTCTACAGAAATGAGAAAAATTTGGTATATAGCCTTCGTTAGGGATATACCATATGCAGATAATTGTCGGTATAGATCCAATTTTTGATATAGAAAAGTACTTCCCGATTTTCGATATTTTGAAGATGTTAGCTACATTTCCTACCGAAATGACTGAAATTCGGTATTCAGTATTCGATATGGGTATTAACATGCCTACAGAGTATTGTTACGTTTTAATATAACCCCCAGATATGAGGTATTCCGGTATCTCGGTTTGGAAGTTACTACACGGTGCGCCTTAACTAACTTTAAATGTGAGGTGCTTACACCTGGGAATTTTTTGCGGATTCTGATGAGAAAAATCAAAAAATAAAAACATCGCTGGTGGGATTTTTAAGCAAATCCCGAAAAAATTTCACGTTTTTAGGCTTTTTATGGTTTCATGATTCTGCTTGGAAACCGAAATCTTATCGAAATAACACTAAAGAAAGTTTTTGCGGATTCTGAAACATCAATGCTCATAGATGAGAAAAATCCAAAAACAAGAGAAAAATCCCTCGAGGGATTTTTTTTTTAACAAATCGAGATCAAAGTTCACATTTGTAGTGTTTGTTAGGTTTTCAGGATTTTGCTTGGTAATGGTATAATCTAGGAAAACCCGTAAATGCCAATCTTGTGGAGAATTATTACAGCTACAATATTTTCTTTAGTCCCATTTAGATAAGACTTGCGGTTTCCAAGCAAAATCGTGAAAACCTACAAATGTGAACTTTGACCCCGATTTACATATATAAAAAGTCCCTCCAGCGATTTTTGCTTGTATTACGATTTTTCTCATCTATGAAAAGTGCTGTTTCAGAATCCGCAAAAACTTCCCAGGTATATGCGGTTTTCATTCAAAGTTCGTTAAGGCGCACCCTGCATGACATTGTTTTATCAGGAGGCGATACTGTCAATGCATTGTCCCAATTTGAACATCTACATATATCTCAAAAACGGGAAAACCTATGAAAATGTCATAATGGTCAATCTTGTAGAGAATTGTCACTGATACAATATTTTATTAGTCCCATTTCCATAGGACCTGCGATTTTCAAGCAAAATCGTGAAAATCTATAAAACCCTAAAAATGTGAACATTGATCGCGATTTAACAAAAAAATCCCTCCGTCGATTTTTTGTTTTTTGATTTTTCTACTGTATGAACATTGTTTCAGAATCCGCAAAAACTTCCCATGTATAAGCACTTTCCATTTAATGTTAGCAAAGACTCACCGGGACTACGGTACCGCTCTATGTAAAGATTTTTAAAGGATTATTTTACTGTAGATACGTAACGAGTGAAAACTGCGAAAGGAGCTTAGTACTTTCATCAACGAAATAAAAAAATTGTTCCATTTTATAATATAAAAAGTTTGGCCCGGCCTAACTTAATCCTCTCACTCGTTTTATAACCTTTACTACAAAAACCAGGTTGTCAAAATATAGAACTTCTTCGACGATCATCTAAGTTTGGAAGAAATATTATGTGTGCCAAATTTGGTACTTCGGTCGAAATTAATAATGTTTCCCAGTCATTTTAGTTTATGACAGTGGGGATTTTTTACCTTTCAAGGCAGTATTTCAGAGGAATAAAATAAAGTGCATAAATCCTAATTTGCCCATAAGCTGGGGACGTAATGAATTTTTTAAGAGGTTGTTTACACTATCTTTCAATGTCATATGTGCTGAAATTTTAGATCATCATACAGTCGCTAATGTGAGCAATATTGGCGATTTCCCCTACTCCGTTTACTTTTTGCGTCCGCACCAGCAAAAATGGAGTGAAATTACGTCTCCACATTGCCTGCGCGGGTAGATATAGAATGTTTTTATTTCGGGTTATATAAATTGATAGCTAGTGTAAACTACCTCAAATGGAATAAACAGGGGAGGTAGACCAACCGAAAATGGAATGAGAATGATGTATTGAAAAGTGTGGTACGAGTATTCAAAATTGGAAGACAAGCTACGGGATCGGAGGAGGTTGGAAATCAATTCTTAATTCAGCTTATGTGACAAATGTTCTATATCATTCAACCTATGTAGATAAGTGGCTACATCTTCAAGATTTAAACCAGCTATGATCACAACATTCATCAGTATTTTACTTGAATTCCGTTTTAGTTTAAATAATAAAATTAAATTCTGTTTGCTTTCACTTCTCTTTAAAACCTCAGAATGGAAAACATTTGGATGGAGATATAAGGAATAAACAAAAATCTACGTAAATATATACAGACATGCCGAAAATGGTTCTTTTTTCTTCAAAAAATCTTAGTAAGCATTTTAGTTGTCCATTGAAACAAAATGTCGAGAAAAAAACGAAAAAAAATAAAATGTTTCCATTGCCAGTCACGCAAAACGAATCAGCCGCATTGAAGCATAACGAATCCTTCAGAAAACAACATAAAACGAATGAATGTGCTGCTGTGAACCTACAGCACCTTATCTACAACTCCTCCTCCGCCCGTAGAAACCATGCTTCAATCACAGCCAAGTCATTGTTTGATATTCGTTCCGTACGAATACAAATGAAAGCGGTTCATTCCTAAACACACAAACATACATTCATTTACTCTCGAGCACATTTACACGACTTTAGGGAGCTCTTGTTTTACGTCCATGTCCTGCAACTTTGGTTATGTGCAGTAAATAATCATAAAAAAGGATCTCGACAAGGAAAACATGAGATTCATGTAATTATGCACTAAACACATGGATTTTAACATGAATCTTCTTCACGACATCATCATCGTTAGCTAAAAGTGGTAGCTATAGCACGACTACAACAATAACGCCAACGAATGGAAAAGTTATTTGGTTAAAACTTTCAAGTAGAACCATTCAAATGCTGAGGTGATGTTCAGCAAAACAAACAAAACGTCTTAAGAAGGGGAAAAACGTAACAAAAGAAAAAAACGGAATCACAATAACAACATCTTTCAAACGACTATAACCTGAAACTTAAGGCAAACATGCCGATAAAAGAGAAACAGAACGAAAAAGAAAACAGAAAATGTGAAAAATTTTGGTATTGTTGTAACAGTGACAGGAGATTGTACTATTTTTAATGGAATCCTGCGGTTATTGTGTGTTTTAGGCAAAATTCTTCGTATCCGTGGTGTGTAAACGGTTTAACTATTTTCTCTCAAAAAAGAATATACGGTCATACTATCGGGGCATCATTTTATTGATTTGAAGATGACATCTAATCTGTTTCGCTTCCGTATCGCATTCTTCATAAAACCAGTACAACAGATATTTATTTTCAACATTTTTTACTTTGAAAATATAGAATCTCACAACACTGTGCATTTTTTAAAGAAATAAACTTTTTCTTCTGATTATGGACAAACATTTGCAAGGATAAGTTAGTAAGAAATGTATTTGTGGCACGAATGAAGATGAAGCAGAAATTGTAATGTGGAATAATTTCAGAATAAAAGTGTGCTCAAATCGGCGCATAAAAATAGTCTTTAATGAACGTTGAACTAACAAACAAAAATACTAGAGTTGTGTCGTCCCG
Source organism: Musca autumnalis (assembly GCF_047663935.1). Taxonomy (NCBI): domain Eukaryota; kingdom Metazoa; phylum Arthropoda; class Insecta; order Diptera; family Muscidae; genus Musca; species Musca autumnalis. The sequence continues at coordinate 115,860,108 of NW_027411755.1, forward strand.
TAACGAACTAGTTCAAAGGAACTACTCTACAAAAGGAACGACCGGTATTATGTCCGACTATGCGGTTCAGCTAATTCCTTTTGCTACTGCGTTTGTTTTTCTCCCATTCCTTTTGCTCTTCTCTTTCAGTTAGTTCCATCAGTTCATTTAACATCAGTTGTCTCTCTGTCTTTTTATTGAATAAGAAATGTCATAGTGTCATTTCGTTTCTCATATCTTACTAAACTGATCTTTGCCGAATAAAAAAAAAATTATAAACATTCAGTAAAAAGCAATTGGATTATTTTTTAATTTGCAAAACGTGCCGATTGTAAATTTATGTCAAATAGTTCTAATCTACATCAAGAAAGCCGAAAACAATTTACTTTTCCTTACTTTTTCCTTTGCCAACAATAAAAGTTTTGTTTTCTTTTGTTTTGATGACGAAGAAACACGAACGATATGAACTAAATGAACGAGTATGAGTGTGGGTATACATATAAATGTTGGTACTAAAAGGAACTATGGAACTAACTGAACGACCTAGTTCCTTTTGCGGAACGGAACGGAAAAGATCGAACCGCAAAAGGAACGAGATTGCCCAACTCTAAAAAAGACAATGCGGATAATGGGATGGCTTCTATTGGCAGACTCTTTGTCAATTTTTCCAAAGGTGACTGTGACGGCTCGTGTTGATCGACCTATTATGTCTATGTCATCTGCGTAGGCCAATAATATTATTTCTATTGCTATTTGAACATCTCGTATGACCTTTTCTAGTATGATGTTAAATAGGTCACACGATAGATTGTCACCTTGTCTGAAAGCTAGTTTTGTGTTAAAAGGCTCGGAGAGGTTCTTTCCTAATATAACTGCTAATCTTGTCTCAGCCAAGGTCATCCTGCATAATCGTATTATTATCGCTCGGAACACCTTGGATCTAAGTAGGCTATCGAAAGCGGCATATAGTCTATGAACATGTGGTACGTGTCGATTTTTTTTTTTGTGGGGTTTCTCTAGTATTTGCTGATGTGTGAAAATTTGGTCAATTATTGATATACTGTCATTTAGGTGGCCCGGTACAGAACATTCGTTTTATATTCCGATCTACGAAAAGATTCCCAACAAAAACATGGAATTCATGAATTTGCCGGGAGATTTAATACTGGTTATTGTTCGATCGTATATATTTTCAGTTATCAGGTTATGGTTCCTCTGTATCCAGACTCAAAATTCTGTAACTGGGACTGGTTGCGTCCATAAAATTATGTGTTTGTTTTAATGTTGGTTGATTTACATGATGAATATAACCTTCATAGACTCAATTAGTATGTTTAATATACCGTTATAAACCACAACACTCAGGTAGTGATTGCTATTCCGTTATAATATATCGGCAAATATACTGAAATACTCAGGAAATGTAGCCAACATTACTGAGGGGTATTTTGCCACCGTTGAAAAATGTTTGATATTGCCTCGCCGGGTAATCGAACCCACGACCTTCAGGGTGCAAGGCGGGTGTGCATACCATTGCACCACGGTGGCACCCTATATATAACCTGCCTGAAAAATTGAGAAACTTTAGAAGGTCTCCCAGACCTGGTTGGGTTATCTCGTGAAGTAACGGTCGCCCTTGAGTTTTCAATTTTCGTTGCATATGTGTAGGGCAGGAACTGTAGAGGTGTTCAAGCGTTTCCGCAGCTGTGGCAGTAGTTGTAGTGTGGTATGAAGGCTCTTTGCACGGTTACCAAAGGCCCGGTGACGGGTTAGAACCACAATTAGTCTTGTCAGGCTCCGTCGGTTTTGGCTAATAAGGGACTTTGTACGATTGATGTTGTAAGTTGGCCATGTAGATTTTAATATCTTACATTTTTCAGTCTTGTCTTATCAGTAGGCCTATTCTGTAACTTTTATCGATTAAACAGTTGTCAAAATTTCTTTGGTTTTTGTAACAACTACAAAACAAACAAATGAAATTGTTGTAAAATAAACAATGAGTAAAGTTGTTTTAATATTTTTAAGACACACTGTGCATCTACAATAAAAAAAAAACAATTTTATTAAAAACAAATTAATAAAACAACCCGTAATTGTTTATTTATGTAGTAACAAAGGAAAAGAGAAACAAACCGCAGTAACGCTCCACTCCGCTCTTTTATCGAGAGAACTAGGACATCCTTGTTCTCTTTCGACAAGACATTTCAGCAGCATTGGGCCGTCGCATTCTATCCAGGGTAACCACGTTCTGGCACGAGGTCTCATGGGGATTTCCTAGGCCGGGATCAGCCTTAGGCTGATGTCGTCCCAAACATCGCTGAGATTAGCCGTGCATTTTTCCAAAAACGCCTTTGAAAACTCGTCCATGCATTTGATGACCCTGTAACCTCGTCGAAATGGGACACAGGAGAATATTTTTTGTAAACACATGTTCCATAACTTGTTCTGAGAACTTAATTTCTAATTTATCCCATTCCGCTGTGGTGATAGACAGGGATGCCAACTTTTCCGAGGTAAAAATCGCTACAGCCACATACGCACCATAGGTCTGTATCGATTTTTACCTTAAAACAGTTGACATTCCTGCTAAAACAGTGGTAGTAGCGGGAAAACACCAACTTGGCACCCCTGGTGATAGGGGCAGCTTTCACTTCATGTCGTTAGCCAGAGCAACCATCAGGTTAACGACATCGTGGAAGAGTCGTTTTATTGTTAAAGAGGCAGTTGAAGTGTGTTTTTGTTTCTTCCTTTTAGCGAAATTTATGTCGTCTGTCGGGAAACATTCTCGCTTTGAGATAGATGGACGATGGTAGTTTTGCAAGATTTTGGCTCTCACGCAGTCCTGGTTCGTGCACAGTACCATTTAAAGAATCCTTGGCGATTTTGTCCCGAATAAACTTTTGTTACAGGGCTTTCCAGTGCTGACCGCATTTTGCCGGCTAGATGCTAAGGGGTCATCCTCGGAAGAGTTACTAGACTGCATAAAATCTTACATATAATGCGATTTGAAAAAATCCTCACGCACAAAATGATTTTAAAATGTTGATGTATCAGCATTTAAGATGATTTTTGTTACATAACATAAGATCACCAAATACACAAGGAAGTTAAATATTCATGTTGTCATTCGAGAGGATGAATCTCATTGGAGGTTGCCTTGTTTCGGCACAAGTCGTATAAATCTTGATCAGGCATCGGAATATACGCAAGATAAGAAAGAATGACACGATAGTTCCATCCTGTACTGCAGATGTTTGCGATCTGCTTAAACTTTACAAAATAGATCTCGCTCCTTTCAGTGAAGCCTCTCGAGCCGCCCGTTTCCATAATATCAGTTTTCCCTTGCTGGAGGCTGCTTTGCACAACGAAGTACTCGATGTTTGGTGCTTTATTCGACCTATCTACATATGTAGAACGAATTGATGAGATCCTGAAGAGTAGAATCATCAACTCGTGCATAGGAGAGAGTTCCGTGACGAAAACGGTTAACATAGCACAACGCAGGGGAAAGTTCTCTCACCTCAGATTTGGCTTCTGATGATAAGCAACATTCCTAGTTTAACTATAATCGTACGATCGATTCGACATTTTCGCCATAGGTAGATATCGATGCCCTGATTACAAAATATAAAATTTTGCCGACGTTCATAACCGGTTATCCGGTTATTTTAATCGAAAATCTGGGTAAAAAACCGGATATATAGCCGGGTTTTCTGAACCGATATTGTTATCAAACAAAAGCTTAGGAAAACACCTATCCAAAGATGTATCATTTGAAGCTGTATATAAACCGGTTACAATTCTAGAGCAAATTTCGGCTACGTGGACAAAATTTTCCTTAAAATTCTAAGTTTTCTTAAGTAGCCGGCTTTCGGCCGGGAATTTAAGACTTTCTCCTATGGGCAGGTGCAAATTTCCGCTACGAGGACAAAAGTTTCTTTAAATTTTAATAATTACCAGAACTTTTAAGCAAAATTACAGTTTTTTCTTAATTCACCGATATAATATTCGCTTGACAAGGCAAGGGAGTATCGAGGAGCGGACAACTACATTGGGAAAAGTTGAGGACTTAGAGGACAAGGCATACACTGGCTGTATGTAATTCTTGTTCTACACGCCTTAACATACGGTGGACTTGCTTGATGGTAAGCACTTGGGTATAAAGCGTTGCTGTCTAATCTATCGAGTTTGAAGAGGTCTGCGTCAATACTGATTACCGACATAATTAAAATCACTCCTCTGGTCGCCCCCGGCGTAATCCTGGATCTCCAACCTTGGGACATCCTAATCCAGTTTCAGCCTGCGAGGATGGCTCCAAATGTCATTTGAAAGTCTTAAAGAAAATTTATAGTCAGCTTGAATTAAGTGACAGGTGTTTCGTAAGGACTGACTCTTCATTCGTCAGGATTGACTATTTAGCCGTTATTATACCCTACACCACTATGTGGGGAGGGTATTATAAGTTGGTTTTGGCCTAAAAGTTTGTAACGCATCGAAATAATGGTCGTAGACCCATACTTATATATACCAAAATGAATGTCTCGACGAGCTGAGTCCGTGTGTCCGTCCGTCTGTCCATCTAAACCTTGTAATCACGCTACAGGTCGCAATTTTGATCGGATAGTCACGAAATTATGATGGTTAATGGGGGTCTCACAGAGGAAGAAGCCTATTGGTTTTGGTGATGGTCGGCTAATATTTAGGATCCGGAATGGGCAAAAAACTTATTTGGATAAAAAGACAACGTTTTTTTCCAAAGCGAATATCTCAGCTTCTATAAGGGGTATTAAGCAGGGTGTTAAGCAGGTTCTCTTAGCTGATCAAACAAAGAAGATAGTCGCAAATGAAACCCAACTTTTTAATTTTGCGATTTTAATTATAATGACGAATATCACAGCTTTGGGGCTTTCCACAAGCAAAGCTATGAAAGTAGAAGATCCCATCTTTCCAATGATGCGAACTAGGTCGGCGTAGGTGACCAAATAACGGAGATATCGCAATAGTGGGTAATACATACATCCCATTTTTCAATTTTTGGAAATCACGCTACAGGTCTCAATTTTGATCGGATCGTCACGAAATTTTGAGGGTTAATGGGGGTCTTACAGATGGTGATGGTCGGCTAATATTTAGGATCCGGAATGGGCAAAAAACTTATTTGGATAAAAAGACAACGTTTTTTCCAAAGCGAATATCTCAGCTTCTATAAGGTAGAAAATATCAATATCAAAATGACGTAAAGTAGGTTCCCGTATGTGATCAAACAACCAAGATCTCACAATAGTCGCAAATAAAACCCAACTTTTAATTTTTGCGATTTTAATAATAATGACGCATATCACACCTATGCACACTGGTCCCAAATCCAATTTTTGTGGCCAAAACTATTTGTAGGCTCCTTTTTATTAATATTTAGTTTTATTTATAATTACTATCACAAAATATTAATTCAGAATTATTTTCACCCTGAATTTCCAAAAAACCATTAAAATATATTAAACAGGGTGAACCCATTGTATGAGGACTAAACTAAAACTTTGACCTATGTTTATCATCTTTGGTGCGAAGGGTTTATATCTTTTAAGAAATCAAAATGCAAAATTACAGCTAAATCGGCTTTAAAATATGGCTAAAATTGTCAAATTACCTTAAGTTGGGGGTACCCTTATATGGGGGCTATAGCCCGACGTGGACCTATGTATGTCGACAATTTTTGGTTGAAATATTCTCTGGGCTCCAAAATAAAAAGACCAAGTTTTCAGGAAAATCGGTTCAAAATTGTGTTTCTTAGAATTTATTTTGTACCAGCCGAATATGAAATATTTCGGAATTTGATGTAGCCTAAAAAAATTGTACATCATATATCGCAACGAATCGCACCTTGGAATGGTTTTTTTTTGTTAAAGTATACACATCAAAGTATTTATGATTTTTTTCTAACATCGACCACTAGCGATCAAAATTATTTTGGTCCATAACAATTTTACCATTGAAACAAAATGTAAGAATTTAAAAGTGTTCCAGAAATATGTTGACAGCTTTGTTCTTAGACCGAATTTTTCTTCTGTTCTTTTTGGAAAATGATTCTATTTACATTCTTCTTTCTTCTCCATATTTGAGTTTTACCTTTACACTTTTACTTATTGCGATTTTATAACCCACAAATTATCACAAAATACTGCGCACTCAACTCGATTAATAGTAGAAAATCCCATCTTTACAATTATGCAAAGTAGGTTGGCGTTTTCCTTTTTGCGATTTTAATTATAACGACGAATATGACAGCTTTGGTTAGGGAGCTTCCAAAAGCAAAGCCTGACTATGAAAGAAGAATATCCCACCTTTACAATGAAGCAAAGTACGTTGGCGTAGGTGGCCAAATAAGGGAGATATCGCAATAATCGGTAATACATCCCATTTTTCCACTTTTTAGGAAATCACGCTACAGGTCGTAATTTTGATCGGATCGTCACGAAATTTTTGGAGTTAATGGGGGTCCCACAGAGAAAGAAGCCTATTGATTTTGATAATGGTCGGATAAAATTCAGGAATCGGAATATGCAAAAAGCTTATGTGGAGAAAAGTCAACGTTTTTTCTTATGAGAATATCTTCGCTTTTGGTAGGAGTATTCCAAAAGCCCGCCAATGGAAGAAGAAAAGATCTCCTTTATATTGATGCAAAGTATGTTGGCGTAAGTGGGCAAACAACCGAGATTTCACAAAAGTCAGTAATATATCCAATTTTACAATTCTTTGTAATGACGCTACAGGTTGGAATTTTGATCGGATAGTCACGAAATTTTCAACGGAAAAGCCTCTTAATGGAAGAAGAATATAGTGCCTTTACATTGGTGTAAAGTAGGTTGGCGAAGGTGGTCAAACAAGGGAGATATCACAATAGTCGGTAATGCATTCAATTCTTCATTTTTTTGCATTCACGCTACAGGTCGCAATTTTGATTGGATGGTCACGAAATGTTGGTTGCTTATGGGGGTCCCAGAGAGAAAGAGGCATATTATGTTTGGTAGTAGTCGGATTATATTCCCTAAAGAAATGTTTACCAGTGAAAAGCTTAGGCACAGGGGTAGTGGTGTAGGGTACCACATGGTCGGCCCCGTCCCGACTGTAGCCTTTGCTCACTTGTTAGTAGATAAGGCACTGGCGGCGGCGCTTACTGCGAGAACCCATTGATTAAACACTCATATTAGGAAAGCAGCAGAAGATAATCTTAGATGACTGGTGACTATATACATATGTCTATAGTAAAGCAGTCTCAAGGATCTCAAGTCCTGGACCATAAATTATCGAACTATGCTTCATTGCAGGAAAGCTCTGCACGATATATGCAATATCAATGGACATTGTTGGGTTCCGGGTCAAGGTAATATAATTCGAAACGAATTAGCAGACGAATTAACTAGTGGCTCTATCGACCAACCAATTTATGAAACTATCCGGCCACGAAAGTGATACTCATCGGAAAACTTCGAGAAATTGCATCGAATATGGTATTTGGAACCTGGATGTAGGATATCCAAAGCAATCTGGCCTATGGTCTCTCATCGTAGAACGACCTCCCTCCTATCACTAGACAAGTTAGAGATGAATTAGAGTAGAGTGAGACCTCTAACTTCGAAATGGAATGACAGTGGATTTGACAATGCAATGCAAGAGACTGTCAAACATCTACTTTCTCAAAAATTATACACTTACCATTCGTCTCTCGTATTAATAGACAAATTGACAAATATCACTATTTACAGATGTTTATTAGGAGGGAAAACATATTTCAAATAAGAATATGGTGGTCGACGCCATGTTGTTCAAAATAGCAAAACAAATGAAAGTTTTCTACCTTTTTTCGCCCCAACATTTCTACAATCATTGAAAATATTTTGTATGGTGCAATGGTCCCAAAGGACTTTAGTTGTTTTTATTTCATTTTTTTTTAGATGAAAGCCATAACATTTTGTTGGAAAAACTTGGGGGAAATAGCGAATTTCGGTACCTTCTCAATTGTTATTGTTATGCGTTCCTGTGCAAATTTAAATTCTACGGCATGAATCTGTGACTGGAGAGCTTGTTGGCTTTCCATAAAGCATTGAAGCAGTAAAATGGGTGCCGACAGCATAATGGCTCCAAACTGTGAGTACAAAAGATTCTTTTGTTAGTTGCTGTTGATGCTGTTGGCTCGAATGTTGTTCTACCAAATAGGTCTTCATTGTTTTCCGGCTGTTATGTGTTTTTTTATTTCTTCTCAACAATGTGAATACAGATGGCGAAACGTTGTTGGCCGTCTTTGTTATTGGGCGTAGTTTTAACAAAAGGATTTTTGTTTCTTATCCCATCCAACGAACCGCCATCATCATCGTCATCCAACAACCATTTGTTCAGCTTGAACAATTTGTGGCATGTCGTGAATGTTATCTTTTTTTGCTGTTGTTGTTGTTCACCCGGCCAAATGAGTTTGTCATTGTATGCATGGCTTCGGAAAGTTGAATTTTATTTTTTGCTTCAAATTTTAAGATGTTCAGCAAAACCAACACATTTTTTTAAACATTGTACTTCCAGACAAAGATTTTACTTAGATATCTGATATATCGCTCATTTACTCAAAGAGTGGCATAACTCAAAAAATTCGTTTTCTGAGTTAGCAATTTCTGTTTATTTTACTACTTCTACTTTATCTTGTGTCAAATTTTCATGCTGATATCTTTAAAACTCGACGGGTTACAGCTCATTTACTACGAGTTGCCAATAATTCAGCATGCAAGTTTTTCGAGGTTATGAAGCACTAAAACACTTCAAATCATGATTGATCCTGCACAGAAATTTAGCACTGATATCTAGCTAGCTGTCTGCAAAATATGGTCCAAGTAGTGATTTTAGTTTTTGTGTAATAATCTTTTTAAGTTGGGAAGTCAAATTTCAATCGCCAACTTAAAACGCGTTTTTCTCGAAACTTGATTTTTTGAATTGTGTCCCTCTTTGAGTAAATGAGCGATATGTATTGATTTTGTTCCCAACATTGAGAGGTAGGAAATATGGGATTATGTGGCCGAGACAGAAGAATATGTGTATATGCGAAGAAATCGAAATATATTGGAATCGTAATGGTGTCTGAAATTTTATGCATATAGTATTGTAGTTGTAGCAGCATAGAAACCTACGTAGAAGCATATGTTTGATGCTGGATTGTCAGCCAAAAAACAAAAAAAAAACCCTGTGTCCTTGATGTATATTTAAATCTGAAACAATTTTTTTTTTCAAAATCGGTAAAGTCATCAGTGTACTCTTAAATTTGAAAGATATCCTATGGAAATTAACAACTCTATAGCCAAATCGGCGAAAGACACATCGGTGCGCACCATAAATCTCGCACGGGATTTGGTCCAAACTTTGAAAATCGTAATATTTTACCACACATAGATGAGCTTCGAATATGGACTATGTCCGTCCACACCTTCGTCATGACATTTTTGTAGGATGTTATGCTAGCGATCGCTTTCACTAGAGTACATATTCGGGTATCCGATTTGGCCGAAACGTTGCACATCGTAGTATTTTTTTCCAAAAGTCTATAGAATTTTTTCTAATATGGTCTATATTGGAAAACATATTCCGTACCTCCCTCACAAAAGTTCAACAATTCCCAGAGAAAATTTCAAAATTGGTAGCAAAAGTGAGGTTTACCCTGCGTTTACACATGACATGACAGTTGAGGACATGTATTGATTGTCAAAACCCCAAAACTTGCCTGTGTGACGTAGGCGTCCAGACAACTGCAAAAACAGTTGTAGAATTAGGAATGAAAATCGTCTATTTCTTTTTGGTTTCCGTTCACATATTTTGTTTTCACATCAATCACATTTCAATTATTATCTCACTTATTTTTACAAAAATTTCAAAATTTTGTTAACCAAGCTCTCTGTGAAAAAATTATGGACAGCTGGGAGACGGCCGACAAATGTATGTATGTGCTACCAGAGTTGTATTTGCAGACAGACTGTCTTGTGTAAACGCTTAGTTAGAGACATGTCTAGGATAGTTTTGAAATGTTTACAGCAACTAGTCCGAACGGCTCATATTACGACAATATAATTATTATCGAGAGTAAGTCCATACTAACTGAAATGATTACCCTGATGCTGCAAAAACCCTAAGAGCTTAAAGTGAGTCTCCCCCAACAGAGTTCAAACATTTAGGCTTAAGAACGGGTTCAGATTTTATACCCTCCAGTATAATATGGAGGGTATAATTATATTTGTCATTCCGTATGTATCACATCGAAATATTCGACGAATATCCTATAAAGTTTATATTGGGATTTCTAAGTGAAATCGGACACTTTTCAAAAAGTGGTTTTTGATTTCTTTTATTTTTGCTGTGGTGATGCTGCTGCATCAGCAAAACATTTCAGTATATTTTCGGATTTTTTTTTGATAAAGGGTTGCAAAGTTATGGCGCCTTGAAAATATCGAGTTCTGTAAAAACTGTAAAAAGAAATACTCATAACTTCTTTTATATTATATTTGTATTTTTATATTTTCTTCAGAATTATTTAAATGCTAAGAAGAATTTGAATGACTAAACCTATAGTGGACACAAACAACATTCATTCAGTAATATCCACTAATTCTGTTACAATAATTGCTGAACCAGTTTCGAAATTAAACAAGTAAGAAAAGCGTTAAGTTCGGTCGGGCCGAACTTTTTATACCCTCCACCACAAATTTCAGCCATTTCGGTGGATTAATGTGGCCACAACCTTCAAAATACCAAAATTCGGAAGGTACCGTTCTATGGGGGCTATATGATGGCTTGGACCTACACCTACAAATTTCTGGGGGAAAGTTTTATACGTCTAAAGAAGACTAAATACCAAATTTCAGCCATCTCGGTGTGATAATGAGGCTAAAACCTTCAAAATATCGAAAATCGGGAGATATCGTATTATGGGGGCTATATCAACACGTGGGCCTATATAAACATTTTATGGTAGAACTGTTTCTTAGCCTCTGGAAACACAAAATACAAAGTTACAACCGATTCTTTGGTCAACTGGGTCTAATACATTCAAAATATATTAAAATGACGGGTACTTTATAAGGGGCCTTATGTGGGGGCTATACCAAAACGTGAACCTATATAACCCAACTTTGGTAGGAATGTTTTATGGACTCTGAAGTCACAAAATACCAAATTACAACCAATTCTGTGGTCAAATGGGTCTAATACATTCAAAATATATTAAAATGACGCGTACTTTATATGGGTCCTTATATGGGGGCTATACCAAAACGTGGATCTATATAACCCAACTTTGGTAGGATTATTTTTTGGCCTCTGGAGACACAAAGTACCAAATTACAACCAATTCGGTGCTAAAATGGCCAAATATCTTAAAAATTCCTTAAAACGACGACGCGTCACGCGTCATTTTGTATGGGGGCTATACGAGAGCGTGGACCTACATAGCCCGCTTTCAATACCAAAAGTCCTACGTAAATATAACATATTTTCCCAAAATTTCATCAACCTACGTCAATCCGTTCGGACGCTAGAGTGATTTCCACAGACGCACAGACAGACAGACGGACGGACATGGCTATATCGATGTAGAATTGCACGCTGATCAAGAGTCATTTGTCGAAGAATAACGTCTACGCGTTATTACTAAAAGGCCTCTGTCGCCACTACCACCGATTACAAAAGGTAATCTATTTTGTTGTTTGAAAAGAATCACAAATAAACTTCCAGCATATTATTATATTTAAACTGATACTGCTTGTGTTTTTATTTCTTTGGTTCTTTTCTCCCTCCACTGCTCAACATACGGTAATCCTGAGTTATCGAAGAAACAACCCTATGGATTTCCCCTCCCTCACCTAAACATGTGGGGTCTACAATGGTTATTTCGAGTAGTTACAAACGTAGTGACAAACTTAATACACCCCCATCCTATGGTGGAGGGTATAAAAACAAGCAGTTTTAAAGATGCTCAAGATAAATTCCTAAATAAAACAACAAAACAAATGTAAAAAAAAAAATTTATTTTTTATTTTAAACTAGGGGACCCGGCGAACTTCGTCTCGCAGTTTGTTAGGTACAGAACTTTATGGCTTTGGTTCAAACCTATAATACTATTATTGCTATCACCTTGTACAATGGCAAATATTTCTTTGTTTTGAACTGTTTAGGACGATCTTTGAAGCAGATGCACATTAGACAATTGTACTTTCGACAATTGTCAGTTTGACGAAGAGAGAAAGTACTGAGAGGCAAAGTGTTTCTATTTTCCTCGACTCTCTCTTCTAGAAACTGACAATAGCCGCGAAAAAATTAGGTAACTCTAAATCGGGACTAAGATATATTTTTTAAGCAAATAACACGTTTTGCGTTGTAAATAAAAATATTTGGTAGCGCAGTTGAAGCAAAATAATATCATAATTCTTGTTTCCACCACTGAACACGATATTTCACTAAAGCTATTGAATATGAATTTGAATTTAATGCTGAATATAGTGCTTATTTCAATTTGCGTTTTAATCAATTAACCCATTTTAACCTATTTACCCATTTTGATCCGATCGTTATCAGGTAACCACCTTCGTCTGTTTTTATATCCTCCACCATAGTATGGGGGGTATATTAAGTTTGTTTTGCTGTTTGTAACACATCGAACTAATCTTTTGCACATGTGTTCTTGATCAGGATAAAATTGTAAGACGATCTAGCCATGACCGTCTGTTGTAATCACTGTAGCGTTCGCAATAATTGAGCTAGAGCGCTATATTTTTGCACTCGAGCGTTTTTTTTTCCATAGGCAGGTCAAGTTCGAAGATGGGTTATATCGGAACACTTTTTGGTATAGCCCCCATATAACGCTACCACACGATTTTCGGTATTTTGGGGATTTTAACTACATTTTTTGAAAAACATCTCCACCAAAAACCGTCAACATAGGTCCATGTTTTGGTATAGCCTCCATATAACGGTACCTCCCGATTATCGGTATTTTGTGGATATTAGCTAAAATTTTTAACCGAACTACCTGTAATTTGACAGTTGAGGTTCCTAGTAATCACAAAACATCTCCACCAAAAACTGTCAACATAGGTCCATGTTTTGGTAGAGCCCCTATATAACGGTACCTCCCGATTTTCTGTATTTTGTGGATTTTAATTACATTTCTTGACCGAACTATCTGTAATTTCAGGTTTGGGGTTCCCAGTGGTTCCCAAAGTATATCCACTAAAAACAGTCAAGGTCCATGTTTTGGTGTAGCCCCCATATAGCGGTACCTCCCGATTTTTGCTATTTTGAGTATTTTAGCTAAAATTTTTGATCGAACTACCTGTAATTTGACCGTTGAGGTTTCTAGTAATCACAAAATATCTCCACCAAAAACTGTCAACATAGGTCCATGTTTAGGTATAGCCCCCTTTATAACTGTACCTCCCGATTTTCACTTTGATATAGCCACATATAAGGTTCCTGAATACATTTTTTATGTTTTTTACCTTATTTAGGTATCAGAAGTCACAAAATATCTTCGTCTAAAATTGTGGACAGGAAAGATTATAATTATTCCGTTTTAGTTCAGAATATTTTATGGTGGAGGGTATAAAAAGTTCGGCCCGGCCGAACTTAACGTTTTTTTTACTTATTTTTTCTGACTTCTCTATTTATTGTGAGCTCCCGAATTCTACTTGCACTGCAAATTCGGTATTAGATGCAATGGCTCTGGTAACATGGACAGAGCTATTCTATTAGTTGTCGTTCTTTGTGTGTTTCGGATGCTTGAAGTCTTGTCACACTAACACGTGACTGTTGTCGATTACTTGGTCACCCTATATTTAATTTCGACGTAAATAACATAGTCTAATTAATATCACAAACTAATTAACGATTAATAACTATTTACCTACTTATGTCGCCGATAAAGAATATTTGTCAGATAATTCGACCAAAAAAGCTCCAGTACCTCCGATTTCTTGTTTTTTTTCCAATTTTGAATATCATCCTTTTTCGAATGACATACATACAGTGTACCAACGGTACCAATGTACATATGTATGTTTGTATGTATGTATTTGGCCGTTTGTAATTGCCTTCCAGCTCTGCGGGAACTAAATTGATTGAATTCATACTCCTTTTACAGTGGGGCCATCATTTTTTTGTATCATGACAGAATCTAAACAGTATCAAAATATATCTGGTACAGCTTATAATATATATATATATTATATAATATTATACCGCATACATCGGAAGTTTATCTTTCGAAGATGTTTTTACCTACGGTTTAAAAGTATACATATATGCCACAACTTCACTTCCAACGAAATTACCTCGGAGCTCTTGATGTTTCAATTAACCCACCAATTTTGTGGATTTGTACCTTTTTTCTCAAAACTGTGGAAACCACTTTTGGCATTATCATCTTAATCTTTTCAAATGGTATCTGACCGAAACCACCACTAATCTTTAAAAACTCTAAACTAAGACTTTTTAACCATTTTCGCTGTTAATTTCCTAAAAAGACGCTTGAAAATAAATGAAAATCGATTTGATTGTGAATAAAAAATTCTATACAACTTTCAAAAATTGACAAAACAGAGGTGTACAATGACCCTCACAGTAGGTGCAAATACAATTTTCGCCAAAAACTGTCCAAATAAGTGCCAAGATTTACTCCAAACTCGAAGCTCGATAGAAATTTGTGGAAAAATTGACTTTATTGAAAAAATATTTTTGCAAATTTTTCGCAAATTTTCGCGATTTTTTTAGGTTTTATCCTTTTCTGCCATGAGACCATTCCGAATTGGTGCGAATTGTCAAAATCTGTTCAGCCGTTCTTGAGTTATAAGCGTAGTAACTAACATCATCCTTTTTTATATATATAGATAACAAAAGTTTCTCCCTGGTGTAAAGGAAAAATTGTATTGACAAATTTTAAAAAATTAAGAAAAATAGTCATTATTCGAACCCCACTATCAAATAGAACTTATAATTTGTGTAATTAATCATAGTTTAAATCAGAAAAATTTGAAGAAAATGAAGAGCACAATCATTGGTGAAAATTGATTTTTAAATTAAATCGTGAAAATTTCACCCACGCCCGCTGTGCATTTTTTTCTATTTTTTACCAGATGGCTGATAAATAAAAAACAAAAAATAAACAAAAAAAAATATGTTTTCTATTTGAACCAATATTGAAGAAGTTATGAGTATTTATACCAAGGCTGCTCAAAGGGCGCCCTTCTGCTGTGGGTGTGTGTCAATTTCTCACTCACACAATTAAAAAAGAGAGCTTTTGTTTTTGAAATGAACATTTTCAATACACAATTTTTTTCCATTACACAAGACAACCCAACAAGCCAACATTAGTCGAAAAAAAACATCATATTTGAATTATAAATTCTTGTGTAGCTACTGGAGAAGAAACGAAACTTGATTCTCTTTAAAATAATGAATGTTTATGCTAATTACGAGCCCTAACCACTATTAATTCGTACACCAGGTATTTTTTCACTCTTTAACATCAAACGCCAGAATAAAAGTTTAATTATTATAATAACACCTATATGTTTATACTTTTCTGAAAGATCATTTTATTTCCTCTAAACTGACATAGAAATAATATTAAACTCGGTGTTAAAATTCTAAAAATATTAATTATTGCTGCAAATTATTTGACCACTATTTATTCGTTCAGTTTATAAATTGAGCTCAAGCTAAACGAAAAAGCAAAATTTAATCAAAAACAATTAAATATATCGTCACAGTGAGAGAATAGGAATGAAAAGGAGTCAAATAAGATAAAATGTTCACTTTATTTTATTTTCATAATTTTTAAAAATGGCACGCGGCAAACCTTTTTGTGGGGGGAAATTTGGATTTTAGTTGTCGATAAATTCAAATCTGGAACGACATATGCACAGATTTCGAATGATCTTAATATTCCAAGATCTACAATACAAAGTAAATATCAGAAAAGAAAATATGAAAAACAGAAAATATGAAAAAAGTGAAAATATTAAGAATTTTCAGCAATAATGTTTCAAACGGAGGCCGTACTTCTAAAATAAGTCCTCGCGATAAAAGAGCTTCGGCAAATATCATTAAACTAAATCGTAGAAGCACTGTTCGAGATATAGCCATAAAGTGGTCTGAAGCAATTGGAAAGCCCTTAGAACATGAGTGGACCCGACTGCATATGAAAAGGTTATAATTTCTATAGGATAAGTTAAAGATTAAGCCGGCATTTCGAAAACAACCTGATAATTTATATAATTTTTTAGGCCAAGGAAAAGGTATTGCTTACAGCGTTTAAAATGAAATAAACGCTTATTATGGACTAAAAAGAGAAGATTTTGAGTACAACGGCAATGGGACAGCATTATCTTTAGTGACGAATCCAAGTTTGATATATGTCTGTTTTGGTGATGTAAGAAAAAGGGTAGTATGTAAAAGCGCCGAGGCATACAATAAAAACTGCTTAAAACGTACAGTAAAGTTTTTAATTAGCGTTATGGTATGGGGATGTATGTCTACAAAAGGTGTTGGTCGGTCCATTTCATAGATGGAATCGTAAATGCAGAAAAATATATAAAAATCCAGGAAGAAAATCAGATACCATCTGTATCGAAATAGCAGACTATGGGGAATACATATTCTAACAGGATGGTGTTTTTTCCGATACTGCTAAAAATACGAAAAAGTAGCTTGAAGAAAATGGAATCGAGGTCCTGGATTGGCCATCCTCTTCTTCAGACCTTAATCCAATAGAAAATTTGTGGGCTATTATGAAAAGAAAGCTTCAAAATAAACCCCAACGGACTGTTGACGGGTTAAAGTTCAAAATTAAGAAAATTTGGGACTCGATAACCCATAAAGACTGTCAAAAGCTAGTCAGTACCATGCCAAAGTAGGTCGAGACCATTTTAAAAAACAAAGATGGCGTAACATAATTCTATCAGTGATAATTGGTGACTGTACGAATTAATAGTGGTCACAATATTTTTGTTTAAAATAATGAACTTTCGTTTTTGTTTGTTTTTTTAAAGGACCTTTTCTTTATATGTATTTTTATGAATATATGTCTAAAGAGAATAAAATTATCTTTAAGAATAATAAAAATTTGTTTGTGTAGTCATTATAGTTCTGAAGATATGTATATTTTAATATCACATTGTTTAAAAATGCCATGTGTACGAATTAATAGTGGTTAGGGCTCGTATTAGCTTATCCGTGTAATTGAAGAATGTATTTATACGAACTATTTTCGTAAATTTTATAAAATCAGACTGAACGGTATGTTGGGAAACTATCAAAATGTTTGTGTTTCAAAACCAATACAATAACAAAATATGTTTGTAGTTGTATGAGCAGCCCTAATTTATACCCTACACCATCATGTGGGAGGGTATTATAAGTTGGTTTTGGCCAAAAAGTTTGTAACGCATCGAAATATTGGTCATAGACCCATACTTATATATGTACCAAAATGAATGTCTCGACGAGCTGAGTCGGTTTGGCTATGGGTGTGCGTCCGTCTGTCCATCTAAACCTTGGGTCGTCACCAAATTTTGGGTATTGATGGGGGTCACGGAGGGGAAGAAACCTATTGAATTTGGTGATGGTCGGATAATATTTAGGCGTCGGAATGGGATGGGCAAAAAACTTATTTGGAGGAAAAGTCAACGTTTTTTTCCAAAGCGGTGGTCAAACAACGAAGACATCATCAATAAAACCCAACTTTTCATATTTCCAATTTTAGTTATAATGACGAATATCACAGCTTTGGTTGGGGACTTTCCAAAATCAAAGCCTAGCTATGAAAGTAGAAAATCCCGTCTTTAGAATGATCCAAAGTAGTTTGACGTAGGTTGCCAAATAACGGAGATATCGCAATAGTCGGTACTACATCCAATTTTTCCATTTTTTTAAATCACGCTACAGGTCGCAATTTTCATCAGATCGTCACCAAATTTTGGGTGTTGATGGGGGTCCCGGTAATGGTCGGATAAGATTTAGGGGTCGAAATGGGAAAAACTCATTTGGAAGATATCTCCCTAAAAGAAATGTTTACGAGTGAAAAGCTTATGCACCGGGATAGTGTTGTAGGGTATCACATAGTCGGCCCCGTCCCGACTATAGCCTTTGCTTACTTGTTGCTTTATAAAAAATTATATTTAAGGTAAAACAATTCTTGTTATCTAATTAACATCACTAGTTGATCATATATTTTATTAAATTTTGAATTAAAGACAGTGATATACTTTTATGAGTGCTTTTTGACATTGATTATTTCCAAAATAAAAACAAACATGCAAGAATTCGACATGTAATGTTTTATCCTCTGTTTAAAACACCAAACTCGTTAAAGCTGTGGCACATTAAATATTGTTTTATGATCGTAACAAGTCATAATATTTTTATGAGTTTCGGCGTCTTCTTTTGCATTCGGTCGGCTGGCTCTTCATCTTGTGAATCGTTTTCTATATTTCAATACATTTCTTCTCTTCCTTGTATTATCTTCCCAACAAGGTATGTCGTGTTGATGGGTTTCCTGTAAATTTTTTCTTATCATATCATTAATTAATTTACATGCTCGTACTTCGTAATTTGTCATAAATTTATAAATTTATGATTTTAATTAATAAATTTATGAAAAATGTACCGGTCTAGCAGGGTGTTTTTATGGGTGATGTATGCAAATCGGCATACGAGTATTTACCTACTACGAATACTAATGTGCGTTCACTTTTATTTCCGTAAACAGTTGTAACCGACATGCTTGTGAAACAGTGGTTAGGTCCTAAAATCCTAGAGGTTTTCAAAGAAATCATTGGACACCTCCACATGTGGAATTACACAGTGGTGGCACTTACAAGGGAAGGTGCGACAAGAATACTTCTAGATAATATATAGAACTGAAATTTTTATCAATGAGGAAAAACGGGGAAAATCTACACGTTTTGCCGTGGTCCAACATTAGGGTGTCCCAAAAAATAAAAATTACTTGTTAAAGTGAATACCACAAAAACTTTTTTCTTTCGCGAGTTTTGAATGCGGCTCTAAGTTACCATGACAATAGAAATCGCAAACAGCACAAAAAACATCATATTGAACATAAATGAAAAAATTATAATAAAATTACTTAAAAATATTTAAAAAAAATATAAATTCAGCATATAAAAACCGAGTTAAACTTTTGGCCATAACAAATGTCCACAAAAAGTCTAAACAGTTTAGAAATCTACAGACCCTTGGCTTTATTTTGGTACTAGTGGCGATTCTTGCATATGCTTGGAAAGTAACTAAAACTTTAAGAAAATCCATATATCTTTATTAAATATTTTCATGTTGGCCTATATTATAACTAAAATATTTGGTAACCCTTGCAAATAAGAGGAATTTTTATAGGTAGGAAAACGAAGCTTAGGCAATTTACCAAATCATTCAACTTAAGTTAATGCACGAATAATAGTTCTTTGTTTCAGAAATTCGCTTATAATATAACCATTTTTTCTCATTTTAAAATATTTTTTCTACAAAATTAGTTTTGTTTAGAAGCCTTTTTCTCCTTATGAACCGCGAAAAATGGCAAAAATAAGTTGAGTTTGAAATGTTTAGAAGCGATTTGCATCTTTAAATTTTTAAAATTATGACATGGATTTTTTAATTTTTGTCATTGGGCGCATCCACTTTGCATTAGTCAGAATATTGGAGGTAACTGAATACACATCATCGTCGGAGTGCAAATGTATATCAATAACACTGTGCTACAGTGAAAATTTGCAGGGGTTCTAATGCATAAATTCGGTTTTGTGGGAGTCCACAGAAGACGAAAATACCTTTGGTTTCTTTGGGTCACTTCGGTTTTTCATTTTATAACGGTAAATGTAGTGAAAAATGGGCTTTCTTGGATTTTCAACTTTAAACGGACATTACTTTTTTTTTCCACAACCGATTTGCACACACTGTTTTTCACTATAAAGGGAGAGTAATGCCTTTCGAACAAGCCATAGAGTTTTAAAATCGGTTAACAAATGGCTAAGTAATAGTGGTTTAAGTGTGACAAAAACGCTTTAAAAAACAGTAAAATGTTTTTCCTTGTGCTCTAGGCTGCGTAAATGACACCTAACAGTACAATTATTTACAGTTAGCAAATATGAAATTTAGTTGGCTTTCCAAAATGGGAAAAACCAACGAAATCGGTTGAAAAATGAATGCGTTATGGCATTTTTTGTGTTTCAACTTTTTGGTTTTTTTCATATTTTCCTTTATCCGTTTACGCAGCCTAGAGCACAAGGAAAAACATTTTACTGTTTTTAATGCGTTTTTGTCACACTTAAACCACTATTACTTTGTTAACCGATTTTAAAAATCTATGGCTTGTTCGAAAGGCTTTATTCTCCCCTTTATAATGAAAAGCGGTGTGTGCAAATCGGTTTTGGAAAAAAGAAGTAATGTCCGTTTTAATTTGAAAATCCAAGAAACCCAATTTTTCACTACATTTACCGTTATAAAATCAAAACCGGAAGTGACCCAAAGAAACCAAAGGTATCTTCGTCTTCTATGGACTCCCACAAAACCGAATTTGTGCATCAGAAATCCTGCAAAAAAATTTTGTCCACTTTTTTATCACAGTGTAATTAATAATTCAATAACTTTTGCTTGTGACTATAGACCTAAATTTCAGATCGAACACATGTTAAAATCACTGTGCAAATTATTTACTGAAAAGAAAATACTCCATTAAAAATCATTAAGAAAAACTGACAGTTTTGCCCTGACTTACTCGCTTACATTACCTGGTATCAAGAAGGCCAGTAACGTGTTGCTCATAAAGTATTTGAGTTATTAATGACAAATTTATTTCGCTACTGATAAGAAGCTATTTTGCTGTGGACGAAGGTTAAAAGACGGCAAAACATGTACAATGGTTGTGTTGTTTTTCGCGTATGTGGACAAATGGCCAAAGGAATTAATTGCTCTGCGTGTTTGTATTATACGGGCATGTCACAGATTCCGATCGGAATGGTTTCAATTCCGTAATTTCATTTCTATCGTTTTTGTTTTAGCTTCTTCAGATTTCGATGGATTTGGTCATCGTCAATATTTAGCATAAATATGACAGCATTAGACGAAAAAGGATCAAAACAAAACAAAAACACTGTAGAAGTTTAAATTGTGAAAAAATATTCTATTAAAAGTATTTTCTGCGAAAGGAAAGTTAGTTTTTAAAAAATGCCGGGAGTTTCTATTGTTTCTGTAATTGAGGCTCAAAGTAATCAACAGAACGATGAAAAATATGACGGAAAAATTTAAGAGATGCATCGGACTCGTTGTCCTATCCCAGTGCTTTGGTATTGGACAAAATAAGCCCATATCTTCCGAGTTGGTCAATGCCTCCAATATTGCAATTGTGAACAACTCTTCGATTTTTAGCTACTGGTGCTTTTCAAGGTGTAATAGGTAAGAATTACATAGGAATTTCCACTTAATTTTACCAACTGGGCAAAATTACAGGCAAGGACGTTGACGTTCCTGAGGGAATAAGCACAGTTTCCACAATCATGTGGAGAGTTATGAGTGCAATTGAAGATGTAATTTGTACACAGTGGATAAAACTCAGAATGACTGATAGTGAAAAGCGTGAATCCAAAACGCATTTTTTCAGAAATGTCGAATTCCCGGAATATTAAGCTGCAATGATGGCACCCACATCAAATTAAACATGCCCCGGGAAGAGAGTCACGATTCCTGAACAGAAAGGGAACATTCAGCCTTAATGTTATGAATGTAAGGGTCTGTTTTCATGGCAATATTGACTTTGTGTTTGCTTTAAAACAACTACAAAATTTAAAAATCATACACGAGTTTAGTTGTTTTTCTTTCGTTTTCATTTTGGTTCGACATAGTGAAACAGGCTGTAAGTTTTTCAGTATAAAAACATATACCTAGTTATTTAACACTACAACTTCTTTGTAGATTTGCGATTATAAGATGAAAGTGCTTGCTGTGGATGCTTTCAGGCCTGGGTCTTGCCACGATTCCTTTATATGGAACATGAGCCGTGCCGGGGAATACTATTTAAATCAGTACAACCAGGGGGATACAAAATACAGGCTGCTCGGCGATTCTGGTTATGGATTGGAGCCTTTTTTACTTACACCATATAAGGATGTTGCTGCCGGTACAATAGAACATGCATTCAATAAAAGTCATGCGTCCGACCGTAAAATTGTAGAAAGGACAATTAGCGTCTTAAAAAGCCGATGTCGGTGTTTACTCGGCACATTAGTATATTCCCCCAAAAAAGTGGTAGTTATAATAAATGTTTGTTGTGCCCTCCATAACATACGCAGGTAATTAAATGTGAAATGGGAGGAAGAACCTATAATCGAAGAAAGTACAGGTGATGACATAAACCTAGACGGCGAGGAAGAGACATCTCAAAGAAATATGTATAATATTGCAAGACGACCGAGAGACAATATCGCTGCAGGATTGAATTAAATATAAAAATTTTCATAACGGTTGAATTCATTTTTATTTAAATAAAGGAAATTTTTGAAATTGAATATTCATTTAGAAAACTTAAAAGTATTTGTACTTTTCAGTTTTTCAGTAATTTGTGACCAATCTGTTTCTGCAACCCCTCGATCACCTTTGACATATCCCCTGGCAAGGTCCTGGTGGCTCTCCATAAAATCTATAAAGATTTTTTCTTGTGCCGAATTTTTGTGTTTGGCCCTAAATTATTAAAAATTAATTAATACATTAAAATTACATTTTGGAAAATACTTACATTTTGTACGAAGCTCCTTGTTTGAGTTATTTTTTTTTTGTTTTTATACCCTCCACCATAGTATGGAGGGTATATTAAGTTTGTCATTCCGTTTGTAACACATCGAACTAATCATTTGCGACCCTATAAAGTATATATATTCTTGATCATATATATATATAGCGTCCGCAATAATTAAGATAGAGTGCTGAAATTTTGCACCCGAGGGTCCTTTTTCCATAGGCAGGTCAAGTTCGAAGATGGGCTATATCGGTCCACTATTTGGTATAGCCCCCATATAACGGTACCTCCCGATTTTCGGTATTTTGAGAATTATAGCCACAATTTTTTTTTTTTTTAGTTTTTGTGCTTTATCGATCGTTCCCAACGCCACACTTTCCCGCCCCTGCCGACCGAGAGGGCCACCTCCCCTTAACGTAGGGAGCGCGTACACCTCATATTCCGGAATATGGGGGGTTAGTAGACTAGGGAAAACCAGCTACAGCAAAACAACAGCCGGTTATAAAATTACATTTTAAAGACAAACACATCAAAAAATAAACAGGTCTAATCTAACATATTGTCTGGCAACTGTTACAACAATACTAAGAACGTAAGATAAAGTTTTTTATGACATGCAGAGGTTCGGATAAAGAAATCCTATTATATAACTTGTTATATTCATCACATAAAGATCGGAGTGGATTACTTATTTCATAATTAGATTTCGCTAACGTTAATTTTAGTGGTATGTAGTTTCGAGTACTACGTAAAGGTACATTAAAATTTATTTCGCCAATTAAAAACTGTGATTCAATTTGTCCACGCAAGAGTTTAATAATGAATACAGATCTGAGCATTAAACGTCTTTTCTCCAATGTTGGAAGGTCAATTAACTTTAGACGGTTTTCGTATGGTGGAAGAGATTCAGTTGAGCTCCACCCTAAACCTCTAAGAGCAAACAAAAGAAATTGAACCTGTACTGATTCTATCTTATCAGAATCACATTTGTAAAAAGGACTCCAAAGTACACAACCGTATTCTAATGTTGGTCGAACAAGGCTAATGAACAAGCATTTGGTCACGTATGGATCGAACTATCTGCAATTTGACATTTGAGGTTCTCAGTGGTCATGAAACATCTCCACGAAACATCGTCAACAAAGGTCCATGTTTTGGTATAGCCCCCATATATCGGTACGTTCCGATTTTCGGTATTTTGAGAATTTTAGCTACAATTTTTAACCGAACTAGCTGTAATTTGCCATTTGAAGTTCTCATTGGTCATGAAATATATCCACCAAACATAGTCAACATAGGTCCATGTTTTGGTATGGCCCCCTTTTAACCGTACCTCCCGATTTTCGGTATTTTGAACATTTTAGTTAAAAATTTTAACCGAACTAGCTGTAATTTGACATTTGAGGTTCTCAGTGGTTATGAAACATCTCCACGAAACATCGTCAACATAGGTCCATGTTTTGGTATAGCCCCCATATATCGGTAGCTCCCGATTTTCGGTATTTTAAGAATTTTAGCTACAATTTTTATCCGAACTAGCTGTAATTTGCCATTTGAGGTTCTCAGTGGTCATGAAATATCTCTACCAAACAACGTCAACATAGGTCCATGTTTTGGTATAGCCCCTATATAACGGTACCTCCCGATTTTCGGTATTTTGAGAATTTTAGCTACAGTTTTTAACCAAAATAGCTGTAATTTGACATTTTATGATCTCAGTTGTCATAAAACATCTCCGACGAAACATCGTCAACATAGGTCCATGTTTTGGTATAGCCCCCATATAACGGTATCTACCGATTTGCGGGAATTTTCAGTGGTCACGAAATTTCTTCACTAAAATTCGTCAACATGGATCCATTTTTGAGGGTCTACATTGTTTTGATGAAACTACCCTCAATGTGACTCTATAAGTTCCCTGCAGCTATAAAACTTCTCCGCCAAAATTTTAAAGGTAAGTTGACTCTTTGATATAACCCCGTAGGTGGTACTTTTCACCTAGCTGAACACATTTTTTTAGATTAGATTACATAACACTGTGCAACAAAATGGAGGTGAAAGTCTGGGGCACGAAAAATTCCTCTTGGGGAAGAAAGGCCTTGGTGAGTATATTATGAACCCCGAAGGAC
The DNA here is from genome assembly GCF_047663935.1 of Musca autumnalis. NCBI lineage: Eukaryota > Metazoa > Arthropoda > Insecta > Diptera > Muscidae > Musca > Musca autumnalis. The sequence continues at coordinate 115,885,041 of NW_027411755.1, forward strand.
AGATCCGCCGTGAGTCGAACTTCCGCGTTATGGCGTGATGAAATTTTTGTTAGAGACCCTGTGGGCCATCAGGAATTAGCGTTATATATTTGTTCACTGTTGCTTAAGTGCTCTACAAAAACAACAAACAAAGATATAATGCTAATTCATGATGGCTTACAGGGTCTCTTGCAAAAACTTCATCACGCGGAAGTTCGACTCACGGCGCATCTGTCCTTCGGGGTTTTTAATATACATATACCAAGGGCTTTCATCTCCAAAAGGAATTATCTCTGCCCCAACATTTATGTTCACAGTGTAATTTAAGCAAAAGTGGGAGGCAGTAGGAATCTATCCATTGTCGAAAAGTTGTTCCACCTAAAATTGTGAAAGGACCATAATTATTCCATTTTAATTAAGACTATTTTATGGTGGAGGGTATAAAAAGTTCGGCCAAGCCGAACATAACGACTTTTAACTTTTTTTTATCTTTGCTTTAGTCTTCAGTCGTAATGCCAGATTGTTTAGTTTTTGCAGACTATTAATCTTTGTTCGAAGAAAAAATTCGATTTTCACGAAAAAAAATGTGGCAACACTCCGTTAACAAGTGGTTTCGTTGATTGAGAAATAATAAAAATTAGCGAATTTTTTAATTAAAATGATTAAAAAATATGAAAATAAATGTGATTTTGTTAATAAAACAATATTTTTATTATATTTAAGTGTTTTTGCAGTGTTTTAAAGTGACATGTTTCCAAAAAATACAATTCCACTTGAGAAACCGAAAGTGGTTTAATTCCGATTCGGTTTCTGACGAAGCTAAATACAATTCAAATCATATTGTACAATATTATAGTTTTGCGTCAAATTGTGGACTTTTATTTCCTGTATTCAATTTGAAATAACTTATTAGAGAACAGATTATTAATTTTACGATTTAAATATTCTTCAGACACAGACCTGAAAGCATTAGTTCGTTGACTAGAAATCTCACAATTTTGTTTCCGTTTGAAATGCATAAATAATACACTTATCAAAATCTTCTGATACGGAAAGTATTTATAAATGAAACTATTAAAATATTGTGGGAACATTTTTGAAGATCTTTCTTTGTGTTCTCTATTGTGAACAAGAAGTTGAAAATTGATTCATTTGTTGTGCGCCTGGCTTCTAAGGTCTGACTCAATTTTATGCTTGTCTCAGACAGTCAGCCACTCCGTCAGCCAGAGAATAATTAAAGATCTGCCAGCCACTTATGTAAAGTGCTTTACAAAATAAAACGCTTGCAATGCCAAGGGTAAAAATTGACTCAAGTGTGTAATTTATTGATACGACCAATAATAGCAGCAACACTTCAAAATGCCGCCGCATAGCGCCGTCGCTAAATACACTAGGAGTAGTTTCGAATTCAACCAACAGACACACTTAGGCATCTCCATACATATTTGTGTGTTCTATAAAAGACGAAGAAATTAACAAGGAATGACAAAAAAAGAAATATAAAACAATTGTCATCTTTTATATGTAGCAACAACAAAATAAAAGAGGAATCATTTTCTCTCTTCCTTTTTGATTTTATTTCAACATGATCTTAAAACAACAAAGGCTTCCGCCGATATCAAATCGAAATTTTGTTGCAACTTATCAAACAACATTATTATTCTGTCTCCCAGTCAGAAGAAACTTTGCTGATACTACGTTTTAGGAGGGGAAGTCGATCAATGAATGCAAAGCGTTATTCTGGCATTGATTATGATCAAATTAAAGGGGCAGCTGTATCCAAATAGTGTTTGACGCAGACATTTATTTGTTGATATTTGATTTTTTTGAGAACTATGTATATAGTTCTGAATGATTCGAAAAATCCTACGGCCGTCGAACAAGACGCAATGTGGGAAGGATGTTATAAGTTTGTTTTGACTCAAAAGTTTGTTACACATCGAAATAATGTTCGTATATGGTGGGTATAACATCATTACTTCGATTGAATTAGTTGATCCGCCTATGTGTATTCGCCTGTTCATCTAAACCTAGTAACCAAACTACTGGTCGACTTTTTATTCCAACGCGATTACTTCCGCTTCTATTACATGTATTCCAAAACAACAGCCTGTCAAAAAAGCAGAAAATCTCACCTTAACAATCTTTTTTTCCTTTTTTTATTCCTCTTGGGAACATAGAGCATCAACAATATATTTATACAATGATCTATTATGCACAATAGTTTTTATATAATCCCATGATTTATCGATATTTGCCAATTCCTTGAGTACTGTTCTTCTCCAGGACATTTTTGGGCGACCCGGTCTTCTACTGCCCTGCGGACTCCAATCTAGGGCCATTCTCGAGATTGTATTATGCGGCTTCCTCAAAGTGTGGCCAATCCAGTTCCATTTCTGTCTCTTTATCTGCATTGCAATAGGCGTGTCATTGGCTAATCTCCATAAGCATTCAATAGAAATAGTATTTGGCCAGAATATACCACATATGATTCGGAGACATTTGTTGATAAAAGTTTGAAGTCTCTGTATAATTTGCTCGTTATAGAACCAAGTTTCGCTGCCATATAACAATGTAGATTTTACGCAAGCTTTGAAAATTCTCAACTTCGTAGCTCTTGTTATCTGTGTGTTTTTCCACGTTTTTCTCAGCCGACCAAATGCGCTTCTTGCCTTATTAAGTCTGTTTGAGACATCTTCATACTGCCAGCTATGGTCACAATGCTTCCTAAATAGCAGAATGATTCAACGTAAGGAATCGGTTGATTGATCGCATCGTCGTTGCGGTTGTTAAGTCGCATTGCATATGTTTTTTAATGTTGATTTCTAGTCCAACTTCTCTTGCTAGTCGAACTAGATCATTTATTTTGTGCTGCGTGTCGCAGGCCTTGTGTGACAGTAGACAGATATCTTCTGCATATGCTAGGTCCTCGAGCTGCCTATTCAAACCCCATGTTATGCCTCGCCTCTTCCGGCACACCTTTAACATTATGTCATCCAACACTATTGCAAAAAGTAGTGGTGATAATGGACAGCCTTGACGTACACCAACGTTTGTTTTGAATGGGATACTTAGTGTCCCATTATGGAGTACTTGCAAGTCGACGTTGTCGTACATAGCCTTTATTATTGCGATTAATTTGTTCGGAATACCCCGTTTTTCTAGCGATCTCCATATAGCTGCTTTTTTGATAGTGTCGAAGGCCTTTTTAGAGTCGACGAAGAGCAAGTATAAGGGGGTCCGCCATTCCGCTGACTGTTCGATAATTACTCTTAACGTGTTTAATTGATCTGGGCAGCTGCGGTGTTGACGAAAACCAGCCTGTTCATCTCTAAGCTTGTCTACGACGTTAGATAGTCTCGTCAGGATTACTGTTGCAAGTTCTTTGTATACGCTGTTTAGCAGTGTGTTTCCTCTCCAGTTTTCGCAAGTACGAAGGTCGTCTTTTTTGGGGAATTTGGCAATTATTCCTTTTGTCCACGCAGCGTCCGCGTATTCTTCGCTCCCAAATTTTGAGGTGTAGAAGTGGATGATGTTGGCGGTCACTTCAATGTCCAGGGTTTCGGAGTCGAGGTATTTTTGGCTGGACTCCGACTCCAGGAGAGTTTTTTTCACGACTCCGGCTCCAACTCCCACTCCGGGTCGACTCCGAGAGTCAATTCCTATATCACTAAAAATGAATAAAATATGCACAAATTTTTAACTTTTTCCTATATTTTGGCCTATATAGGTTAATGTGTTTTTCCTTACATATTCATTAGTAAGGGCATTCGTTCGAATGTTTTCGAACATATCAATATTGTTTCGGCCGAATCTTACATTGAACAAGTAAGAAAAGCGTTAAATTCGGCCGGGCCGAACTTTTTATACCCTCCACCACAAATTTCAGCCATTCCGGTGGATTAATGTGACCACAACCTTCAAAAAACTGAAAGTCGGAAGGTATGGGGGCTATATGATGGCGTGGACCTATACCTACAAATGTCTGGGGGAAAGTTTTATATATATATAAAGTAGACTAAATACCAAATTTCAGCCATCTCGGTGTGATAATGAGGCTAAAACGTTCAAAATATCGAAAATCGGGAGATATTGTATTATGGGGGCTATATCAACACGTGGACCTATATAAACATTTTATGGTAGAAATGTTTCTTAGCCTCTGGAAACACAAAATACAAAGTTGCAACCGATTCTTTGGTCAAATGGGTCTAATACATTCAAAATATATTAAAATGACGCGTACTTTATAAGAGGCCTTATGTGGGGGCTATACCAAAACGTGGACCTATATAACCCAACTTTGGTAGGAATGTTTTCTGGCCTCTGAAGACACAAAGTACCAAATTACAACCAATTCTGTGGTCAAATGGGTCTAATACGTTCAAAATATATTAAAATGACGCGTACTTTATATGGTGCCTTATATGGGGGCTATACCAAAACGTGGACCTATATAACCCAACTTTGGTAGGAATGCTTTTTGGCCTCTGGTGACACAAAGTACCAAATTACAACCAATTCGGTGGTAAAATGGGACAAATATCTTAAAAATTCCTTAAAACGACGACGCGTCACGCGTCATTTTGTATGGGGGCTATACGATAGCGTGGACCTACATAGCCCGCTTTCAATACCAAAAGTCCTACGTACATATAATATATTTTCCCAAAATTTCATCAACTTACGTCAATCCGTTCGGACGCTAGAGTGATTTCCACAGACGGACAGACGGACGGACATGGCTATATCGATGTAGAATTGCACGCTGATCAAGAATATATATACTTTGTGGGGTCTACAATGATTATTTCGAGTAGTTACAAACGTAGTGACAAACTTAATATACCCCCATCCTATGGTGGAGGGTATAAAAATAGCAAAGTTTGAAAGTTTTTGTCGGTTTTCCTTCTTTTGCAGGAGTATATTCTGGACGGAATTCTTCTGCGTGAGAAAATCTTAAAGCTATGAAAATATGTGAAAATGAAGGGGCAATACAAATCATAAGGGCTACATGCCATAAAATTTATAAACAATTCATGACCAAGTTTCAAACTGGATGTAAGCCAACATTTTAGTGTGCTTAGCCTTGAAAGGAGACCCCCAGTTGTAAAGCTAAATAAAAGCCATTATTCATGATTTTTTTCCCAGAAAATTACGTAACTTTTTGGCTGATTTTTTCTTTCATCTGAAAAAGAAAAATATTACGAAGTTTTGAGGACGACGAAACACTTTTTTATTAAAAAACCAAGATGAGAATACCAATAGACCTTTGTGAGAAGACCAGTAAGACTTCTGACGAAAGAGGTTAAGGTCCAAGAAAGATGTTAAAGGTCATAGAACTTTACTTTTGTGTGCAAAAATGTAAAAAATCAAATGGATCAACAACATAGGGATGAATAGACTACACTTCAGAGGATAGTAAATATCCTGTGAATTGTCCTTTAACCGTTTGCATATATGTTTTCTTATACCTTTCTTTTAAAATAAATAATGACTTTAAAAATGTTTTCTTGTTCCAAATTTAATGTTGTATTTCTTTAACGTGGAAAAAATTTCGCCCGGAGTCGGAGTCGAGTTATTTTTTCGACTCAAACTCCGACTCCGACTCCAGCAAAATTGCTCGACTCCGACTCCGAAACCCTGTCAATGTCCGCTAAGAGTAGTTCTGGGGGTATGTTGTCCTCTCCGGCTGCTTTATTTTTCTTTAGTTTAGCAATAGCTATCATTACTTCCTCTTTGGTCGGGGCTTCAGCATTGACTCCCTCGCTTCTTTCTGTGTTAACAACATTATCAAACGCAGTGGGTTCGTCAGCATCTTCGGTATTCGTAAGTCCTTCAAAATGTTCCCTCCATCTGTAGAGTTATCAGTAGAGTTCCATCTCTTTCCCGCACTGGTTGATGTGTATTTTGTTTTTTTTTATTGTTGATTTTATTTATAAGTTGATGCAATTCACTTGTGTTGTTTGCACCTGCAGCGGCCTCTGCTTCTTTTGCCAAATTTTCCATAAACTTTCTCTTACAATGTTGCAAAGTAAGTCAAATACTAGAAATATAGAAAAAGGCACTGAGGTACAAAATTTGTGTAATTTTATTCCCAATACGGATATCTCTGTTTTTGTTAGATGAGTTCTAAGGAAACCCCCGGTTAATGAAAGAAGACCGTCGGAGCTTTATAATAATAATTTGAATATTTTGCAATTTTTATTTGAATGCCAAATATCTCCACCTGAGATGTATTCACAAAGTGTAACCCGCTTATCAAAGAATACAAGCAGTGCTTTAAATCAGTGTGAAATAGGTTGTCAATAGGTTTTTACTGACAATTTTAAAAGGATAGATGTTGTGCATTAGACCGTCATTGCACTTCTATTGCATTGCATTTCTATTAGCCCAATCACTGCGGTGGTACCATATGGTACCACTTGTAAAGCTTGTAGTCGTTTACTCTATAGAATAACAAATCCACAAATTGAACATATTAATATTAGTATTTTTCTAAAGGAATAACGCTGTCGATTTGTTCTTATGTTTCGGTCATTCGAGTTCCACTTCATGTCCTAAAAGCATGATAAATTCACTGGTTTGATTCGATGTGTGAGAGCTCACATTGTCATGCTGCACAATTATTCGTCTTCTTGTTTGTTTTTCGAATTTCTCCGGAGACTTCAGGCAAATAAATTGTAGAGTGCCACTCAGAATTAACCGTCCTATGTTCTTCAAGCCGTATATAAGCCAAATAGCAGTTTTTCCGAAGAAACAGGTGACCATTTGCTTCGAAGTGCTTGTTCCATGAACAACATTGGTTTCGCCTTCGAGGGGCTGGATCTAACGAGAAAACCCCATTTTTGCGGCCTGGTCTTCCCGCAATATCAAAGTTTGAGGAAGAAAGGTCCAAGGATGCCTCTATTTCATGGTATATAACATGGCGATCCTACATTATCCGTTCAATCACCGCTTATTTTTTTCTGGCTTAACGGCCGTTTCTGGACGACCACACGACCTTCGTATTTTCAAGAGTATGGGCCCCGATTGAATTCAATTAACCAGTTTTTCATAGTGCTATAGAATGGTCCTTTATCGACATACCAAGATTTAATTTGATCGAAGCACTCTTGTTGTGATTATCCACTTCGAAAATTGTGAAAAATGTTCACAAGTAAATTCTCTTTTTTTTTTGCAAATTGATTTTTTCAAATCACTGTAAACAACACAACACGTGGTCGTATGTCATACTGTCTTGAGTATGCTTAGGCTAAAAACTATCAAACTTTCCCAAAAATATCAAATGCCGCCAAGGCCAAAAATTTTTCTAGTAAGTATTGGTCTAAAAATGTACGTCCATAAAATCATTTTAGGTTTAAGGCCCCAACGCCTCCCAAAAATTTTGCGACATGTTTAGGTTGCCACGGTTGCTTTATGAGCATGATGTTCCAAGTTACGTGTGCATGACAGTTTGAGTCTAGAATAACGCCTATGTATTTGACGTGATCTGATAGGGGTGTTTCTTGTCCTCGTACTTGTGGTAAGTTGGAAATTGCATATTTGGTTTTTGTAGCGAATAGCACCATCTCAGGTTTCCCTTGATTCACCTCTGGGCCACTTCGTGTGACCAAAGTATCCACTGATTTCTGGATTTCTTTCATGATGTCCCTCAGTACGGACGGCAACAAACCAGAGAAAAGTATTACTACAAAAAATTGTTGAAGTCGGTGCCAACGATTGCTCGAAAACAAATGAGCTTATTAAATACATAAAAATCTTATCTTTAAGCTAGACAGATTTTTTTATTTGGCCGATTTTTGGACAATGCACGGTCAATTGTTTTCTTTGAAATCAAACCATTTTTTTAAATCGTTTTATTTAATATTCTGTTCCGCTTAAAGACAAGATTATTCAGTTCTTAAGACAACCACAGAAATATACGATGATTTGCCTATTCGATTTCGTGCTATCGTTGGCACCCCAAAACGCTTTTACAAAGAAAGGGTTTCGCAGGTGGCCATTTACCACAAAACTATGCAATATTTTTCAACAATAACAATCGCAAAAGTAGTATAAGATGTGCTCTTTCAGATGAAATAAAGAAATTCTTATAAATATTGGTAGGTTCTTTGAAAAAATTCACGAAAAATGAGTTTTTTGGTCTGCACAACTAGGGATAACCCCTAATGCCCTTGTGGCCAAGTTTGAAGAAGGAGCCAAAGTAGTGAAGAGTTCATCCCTTTCTTGGTGTTCCTTGATTTACGTGCTTTGACAACATGCCATTTTCCAGGGTGTCATCAATGACTCTAATCTGCGACAGTGGTTATCCACCTACAAATGAATGGAAAAAACAACAAAAACAAAAAAAAACAAATAAATTGTCGAAGGGAGTTTTAAATAAATTCATCTGTCCGGGAATGTTCTCTCTTGGAAATATATGGAGGTTTTGAGACATTACGGCTCTCTCGTAATTATCGTGCACTGTGCCAGTTGCAGCGTTCTTGACAATTTTGCCGACAATGAGCTTTGCCTATTTAAATCAATCGGAGCGTTCTGTGAGATAGGCCAAATGTTATGGACAATGAAATAATTGGGTCATATGAATTCGGTTTTAGACCTGGGACCTAATTACGACATTCGATTCGATCGAGTATTTGCTCGAGAATGAAAAAATCAAACTACGAAAACCTATTCACGCCACCAACTGTACATTTAAAAAGGTATATGCATTAGCAATTTGTTACAACAAAGTCAAAAAGTTTTACAAAAATAAATATTTTGTACAGTTTTCTAGCACAACTTCATTCCGAAATTATACCCAAAGTATTATTCAACGATTTCAACAAATATTTAAATTTTTTCGTTAATAATTTTGTTTTTTAGTTTTTGCTTTAAAATAAACCAATTTTTTCCATCTACCTTCTTAATGTTCTTTGGAGAACACATAGGTTTTCATAGTTCGATTTCTTCATTCACGAGCAAATTCTCGATCGAATCGAATGTCGTAATTAGGCCCCTGAAAAAAACTACAATAACCAGAAATTCTCCAGAAAATTCCACTTTGCATATTTTTGTTGACTATAAGACTGGATTCTACAGCCTTCATCTCGGGATGCACCGAGATGCACTGTACATTGTTAACGTTTTTGCATTATTAAACTTAAACGCCCTGAGGCTGTATAAATTTGTGAAACGAATAAAGAAGGGTATATATTTTCTGGTACATCATACAAGATATAACAAACATGATATAACATCATAAACATATGTTTAAATATTTCCACTTATAACACTGTGCAACAAGGTTTCTGTGCGGTGGAAAATTCCTTTTGGAGATGAAAGCCCTTAGTGAGTATATTAAGAACCCAAAAGGAAATTTTCCCCATAGGTCAAGTTTCTGAGATATCGCGCGATGAATTTTTTGAATTTTTACCTATGATGCTTGAGAAAATAGCTTTATATTTCTGTTTACCGTTATTGTAGCTTCGTTTTGAGATTACATATCTTCAGTGAAATCGAAAGGCGAATCTTTTTGTAGAACATTTTATTCTTCTACCTCAATTCCTTTCATGTCCTTTTCGTCCTTTCTTTCTTGAACCGTAGTAAAAGTACCACAAGATGAGATTTTACATCATCCAAATATTCCACAAAAATGTTGCTCAGAGAATTTTAGGTACGGTTCTCATTGACAACTAATCTATATTGTCACGTTTTCATTGTCTGTTTTGACATTTATCCGGTTTTTGTTCAGAAAAACCTATGTTTTGTTTTCCTGTATATTCGTTATTTGTTATGTATTGGTAGGTAGCCATACCCATTGTTTATCGCTTATATTAACATCTGGGATGTATCTGAAATATTTACCATATATAGCTCCCGATATGCTGAACACGTTAATGAAAAATTTTCTTGGAAGATAGATCCGGTTATATAATATTTTGAACCGGATATAGCGATATAAAACCCGGATTTTGTACCGATTTTAAGTAACCGATTAAGCTTATATGTATACCATTAGAAAGCTAATAAAATTGCCAATCAGGGAAAATAAATTTTTTTACAGCATCTTACCTGAGTTCGGTGCTAAAACAAAAAAACCCGTATTCTTGAACCATTTTTAAGGAAAAATATCACTACGCGTAAATATGAAGATAAAAGCTTGGTGGGCATACATTCTTGTTGAACTTTAAGAGCACGACAATAAACCCGTAACATAAATTCCATTTCGCTATAACTCAAAAGTTTGACCCATGGCATAACTGTCCTTCCGGGTTCATAATATTAACATCATCGACTTTCATCGGCAAAAAGAATATTTCACCCACCAAGCTTTTATCTTCATATTTACGCGTAGTGATATTTTTCCTTAAAAATGGTTCAAGAATACGGGTTTTTTGTTTTAGCACAAAACTCAGGTAAGATGCTGTCAAAAAATTTATTTTCCCTGATTGGCAATTTTATTAGCTTTCTAATGGTATACATATAAGCTTAATCGGTTACTTAAAATCGGTACAAAATCCGGGTTTTATATCGCTATATCCGGTTCAAAATATTATATAACCGGATCTATCTTCCAAGAAAATTTTTCATTAACGTGTTCAGCATATCGGGAGCTATATATGGTAAATATTTCAGATACATCCCAGATGTTAATATAAGCGATAAACAATGGGTATGGCTACGTACCAATACATAACAAATAAGGAATATACAGGAAAACAAAACATAGGTTTTTTCTGAACAAAAACCGGATAAATGTCAAAACAGACAATGAAAACGTGACAATATCGATTAGTTGTCAATGAGAACCGTACCTAAAATTCTCTGAGCAACATTTTTGTGGAATATTTGGATGCTGTAAAATCTCATCTTGTGGTACTTTTACTACGGTTCAAGAAAGAAAGGACGAAAAGGACATGAAAGGAATTGAAGTAGAAGAATAAAATGTTCTACAAAAAAATTCGCCATTCGATTTCACTGCAGACATGTAATCTCAAAACGAAGCTACAATAACGGTAAACAGAAATATAAAGCTATTTTCTCAAGCATCATAGGCAAAAATTCAAAAAATTCATCGCGCGATATCTCAGAAACTTGATTTATGGGGAAAATTTCCTTTTGGGTTCTTAATATACTCACTAAGGGCTTTTATCTCCAAAAGGAATTTTCCACCGCACAGACCTTGAGTTCAAATTTGTGGTACAGTGTAATTAGAAAATAAATAGAACAACATTGAACTTTGAACTTGGCATGTGCCTCAAACAAATAACCCATTGATTTGTATCAGATAAATAGATTACCCACACCACAAAATTTACGAAAGGCGGAAATAAATTAGTGATGAGGAAGATGCCAACAATCTTGTAAATTCCATCGTCTACACACTGAGTGACATATTATGTCAAACAATAATCCTCAGCTATTCCATTAATGGATCTTGTTAACACGATCCGATGGTAAATCCGCCACTGCCATCCAATTACATTGGTCGGTCATTGGTTGGGGGTGGGTGTGAGAGTGTGCCACCAAACAGGGGCATTAGAGGTGATGAGACGACGTGTGCTAACAAAACGCAAGCGATCATCTAGCGCACACATGTTGCTAATGGACTCCAAATGGTTGTTGTTGACAGATTTCATTGCCTTTGGATGTGATGTTTGGCATTCCATTCCATTTTCCATCAATAAGTTGTTAAAATGCACTTTAAATGTGAAAACAAAAATATTCAATTAAAAATTAAGTATCTTCCAGCAGCTTCTGTGAGTTAATATTCTTCAAATTAAAGTTACTCAATAATTCTTTTATTGATTTCGTTTTATGAACAGAATTTTAAATGTTATGAACTTAAGATTCAGTCGATTTTTATATTCTACACTACTGCCCGGGTATGGCGGTTTTGTGTAGTTGGCTTGAATCAGCAGTCTTGTTTTAATGATCGAGATACATACTTACATTTAGGAAATACTATAAGAATGTTGGAGTTTTTGTACATATCGATGCAATACTTCCTCAACCTCGTATCTTAAAAAATGCGATTTTGACTTTTTTTATATCATACAATTGCTATTTTTGTATTTTATTACTGCAACCACTTATTATCTCAATATGTTGTCGCGGTTCTCTAAATATTAATAAAATATATTCTCGTATCTCATTCACTCCTATTTTCATAACTGCCCCAAACTCGTATCTTAATACCTGAGCAATGATGTGTGACTGAAAATCAATTCCAGGCAAAACGGCGGTGCTAGGATCTTGAAAATTTGGGTGTGGGTTAGTCTTGGGGCGTAGGTTGTCTGTACTATGTACTAAAATTTGTACCAATTATGTGACTTACTGGTAATCAATGTCGAGGCTTAAAGGCTAAATATAGAATCTAAATATAGAATTTGTGAGTGGCGGTTCCTATTGAAGTGTAGGTGTGTTTGTAAGAGAAAAGTACAAAATGCGCAAAAAATTGTACCTTTAGTATTAGGAGTAAAGCTAGAATTCTGAGCGAAAATTGGGACACGGACGGAGTGCAATGTAGTTGTATTCAAGGGTTTTGGAATTTAGAACAATAAGTTTACTACAAGTACTTAAGTGTACCATTTGGTATTATGCGAACAAATAAAGCTAAAATCTTCGAAATTGTTATGCTAATGAGAAATTCTGTTGAGATATTTTGTTTGTAAGGAGGTGATTTGCTGAAAGGAGGTAATTTGGAAATGTGTACAAATATAAACTAAAATAAGTACTATTTGACATTGAGTGGACGGATAAAAGTGGAATACATACATATGTTTCCACAATACCCCCGAAGTGCAAACCAATTAATATTGGACCTGCTTTTTATCGCCGACCTGCGTACCTTACGACACCACTTTTTAGTAAAGTTTTTCATGGAAATATATACATGAAATACTGAGGAAATTTAAGCCGACAACTTTGACGTTCTGGTCAGGGATTGAACCGCAGACCATCTGAGTGAAAGGTGGACGTGCTTACCACTACATCACAGTGGCTCCCAATGCCTATGCAATAGTTACCATAAAAGCAGGCAGTCTTTATCGTGGTAAGTTGTCGATAAAAGTGGAATGATGACATTTATTATCTACATCAATGATTGTGTGTGTGGTTGAGGTACCAGGAATAAAATAGCCGTATTCTGACACTGCAGCGTTATAGAAGACCAAAAAAAGGAAATACTGGTCTCGGCGTTTGTCGCTATCACATGCACTTTAGCTGTTATGGGCCCCCAAAGATTAGATTTGATTTACTCTCTCAAACTCGTATCTCAATAAATGCATCTCATACTTAAACTAAAAAAGGTTAGTATATTATTCCTATTAATATGCATAGATGTACCTAATTCCCTAATAATTGCCTCTTACACATTTACCCAAAAACGGTTGTGTCAAAAGATAGATCGTTTTTTGTCTCTCCTGAAAAGTTTTATATTTTAAGATACGAGGTTGAGGTAGTAAGGCATCGATATGTATGAGTTGATTTACTGTTTATGACAATATCAAGGCAATAAATGCAGAAATCGGTAGGAAATAACGAAAACAACAGTCAAAATGTACAGATATCCTTTGTTGGTGTCAACGAAATAATTACAAGGTGAATAAACGTACAATAAAATTGTGCAATTCCCCTCAATGTTTTGCAATTAAGGATTTTAATGGCGATGTAATCTCTTGACGGCTAATCCAATTATAACCAGTAAGGAAATGATTAAAGTCGGTCGGGGACGACTATATGATACCCTACACCACTGTGAATATGTAAAATATATATTGGGAGCTATGTCGAAATCTCAACCGATTCCAAAATAATATGGCACATTTATTTCTGGACCAAATCCCGTCACACATTCCAGATATAGGGTGTTTGGTTCATCAAATACCTCAAATCGGCCAAAAATATATATGGCAGCTATATCCAAATCTAAACCGATTTCGATATAATTTGGCATATTTATTCCTTGACCGAATTCAGTGACACATTCCAAATTTCATAGAAATCGGTTATATATAGCTTGTTTTGTGCAGCAAATACGTAAAATCGGGCGAAAATATAAATGGAAACTATATCGAAATAAGAACCGATTTTGATATAATTTGGCTCATTTATTTCTAGACCGAATTCGGTCACACATTCCAAATCGGACTTATATAGCGTGTTTTGTGCAGCAAATACTTGAAATCGGCCGAAGATATATATGGGAGCTATATCCAAATCTGAACCGATTTTCACCAAAAGCAATAGAGTTCCTCTTATGGCTAAAAATGATATTCCCCAATTTTCAACTGGATCGGACAATAAATGCGGACAGACGGACGGACGGACATGCATAAATCGACTCAGAAATTGATTATATGTATATCCCCAAAAGGAACTATGGATATATTTTGTTTTCTTATGCATGTTACATACAAATGCACAAAGATATAATACCCCTTACCACAGTGTGGTGTAGGGTATAAAAATGGCAAGTCCTTCTGAGAATCGTTGAAATCACCTCTCTTAAGTTAAGAACGATGTACAACATCATATACCGCGCAGAGAGACAAGGAAGGCTCAAACTGAAAGCGTCACCTGGCAGACCAATAGTCGTGATCCCACGAATTGAAAGAAAAATGACAAACGATATACCCCAAAATAGTCTCAGAAATTTGGCTTTTCTAACTGAAAACGATTCTGGATTAAGTGTGTCACTCTCAAAGCCCTGGAAAACAAAAATTGTATACATACCGTAAAGTTCGGAAAACTGTTCCTCTTCCAAACATCACTTAGTGGACCGAAATGGGTCTTCAAAGAATAAAGATACAGGATGTACTGTAATGGACCAATTCAAAATTTTCAAAAATTAGACTTCAATCGCTTACTGGTGTTGAGGAGCGGACGGGAGCCATTTACTGAGCTAGCTATCAGCCGGTTTGGGGAGGTTCTTGCTCGCTCAACTCCATCAAATATAGTCCACACACGAAATAAATTTATAGACTCCCTAAGACATACTGATTCGAAAAATAAATAATATACACTGACCTCGATGAAATAGATGACAAAATTCCCCACACTGGTCAACGTTCTGCAAGTGATTCGGAAAACTACAATCAATCAAATACAATTTTGGACTTCCAGATTTTAGGAAATCAGGTGCTATGTTCCCACCCTACCTATGATTTCAACCAGGCACCATATTTTTGGTTAAAATCCCTAATGCACCACTAAGTCACTATTTGATTACACCATGTAAGAAAAAGAATAAAGATTTATCTACTCATATTGAGTTGTATATTTATTACAAAATAATAATTCTTTTAACTTCATAAACTAATCTGAGAATTCAAAAGATGTCTTTTCATAAATGCATTCTTTAGAGTTGGGTCATCTAGTTCCTAGTTCCTGGTACTAGTTCCAAAGCGTATGAGTAACATCATTAAATATAACGTGTGATAGTAAGTATACGCAGTTTGTTCAAAGAAAAAAGGTGGGCCATTGGAACTGCGAAGTGAACGAGATAGTTCCATATAGTTCCTTTGGCACAACTCTAGCATTCTTTTAAATGTACGGCTAAATCTAGTTTTTACTATTGTACTCATAATGAGGAAGTAACTAAAAAAGATAAAAAGTTTTTTTTTTTTTTTTAAGTAATGATCATTCAATCGGTCTTAGCACAAAAGAGATTTGAGGGAAGGAAGGAACAAAAAAAAAAAAAACAAATTTACATACGCCAACAAATTTCTGTGACGATTACACGGCAGGTAAATCTATCAATGCACACAATACTATGTGTGACGTCATCGATGGCGATTTGACAATGTTATGATTTCTTTTAAAACAAACTGACGATCGCGACAGTAATAAAGCAAAGCAAATTGTAAGATTCAAGAACATACATACATACTTATATTCAACTCACCAAACAAGTGCACGGCTGGATGAGGCCTCTTCCATCGTTGTTTTCTTGTTGCTATGCGGGTGTAAAGATCAATTCAATTAGATTTGCTTTGCTTATATGTACGAGCTTTGTCAAAATATGCAAAATCGCTGTTTGTTGTAACAAAATGTTTGATTAGTTATCACTTAGAATATGGGTGACTCCATTAGCTCGGAGACTTCAACGACGAATATTGATAATATAATTGGCGAGAAAAATAAAATCTATAATTGGACGTCTTACTGATAGCGAATAATTATTATGATGATTTTGCTGGTAGATTAATATTAGGTACTATTACTATATTAATGTAAATCCATAAGGTAACCTTGGACGAAACCTGACTCCAGTTTATGACCATTAATTAGGAACAGTTGCAGACTGACAGGTTTTGAGTAAAAAGTGGTCATACGGTTCATCTATGATTTCCCTCATTTACTTCATCATGGCTTGGAAGAGGGTTACTAATTGTATCAGCCTTTGGTGAACTTTAAGACTTTCTAAGATCTGCTTCCGAGGTGTCTGAACCACTGGTGCTGATTTTTGTTCACGTCTTCCAAGAGTGCAAATTAAGAGGTTGGTAGGACGTAGTGTTGGTGTCTACGGAATGACTTCTCAGTAATTTTTGGGGTTGGTAGAGTTACGTCTGATTTTGTTCACTAGGGCGATATTAATGAATGGTTTTCTTGCCCCTTTCTGTCAAAGTACTGACGCAATGACAACGAAGTTGCAGTCAAGGGTTATTGTTGATGATTTCTGATGTAAATATGTTAACACACATTAGAAGAATGGATGTGGATGCAGTGTGCGTGGTATGACGGCTCCGTTGGAGCCCCAAAATCACTGCCAAGAGGTTAGGTATGCTCTGTAAGAAATTAACACTTTCTGTAGAAACAATTTCTAGATTGAAAACTGAGGGCGATTTTACCTTTTTAAATTTTGGTTGCGATTTTAGTAGTTTGCTCAAAATCAATTATCAGCTTGTATGTGGGAGAGAATATATCTGAATCACGAGGACCGCGTGGCCAAATTTTAACAATGGCTGATATGGTAAAATTAATTTTACGCACTTTTCACAGATAATTTATAATAATTATAATTACCTCGGAATATATTATTATTTAGCGAAATAAATTAGGGTTTTGGGTTTTTTAGCGGGTATTCTTTGATAGAAACTTATAAATTTTAAGGAATTTTTATAAACGTGGATGAACTGCTGAACTTTAAGACTTTGCAAACTTATTGGTGTTCTGTATGGCTTGATAGTTCGATGTAAAAGAATGATCTTGAATATCAATTACAACAAGCAAACCCCTTGCCTCTCTTGAAGTACAATAATGAAACAGAAGAGAGCACATCAAACTGTCAAAGTAACTAGTAGTAAGTTATCGATGTTCGTACGCTAATACACAAGGGTGTGTAGTACTGTACAGACAAGTTTATTGTTAAATTCAAATTTCATATTACAGTACATTAACAATTTTTACAAATTTCACACAAAAGTTTTGGTCCATTTAACTTGCTAACTATTATCTGATCATCTTCTAAGATTGCAAGCTTCCTCTTTGTCGTGAACTCAAACCTAATTTAAAATTTCCCGTTTGGATTGGGCTTTTATTGCGACCTACAGAGCAGCTAAAAATCGGGTACAAATTTTGTTTTTGGTCCATTTCACCTGCTAAATATTTCACGATCATCACGAGTTAAAATTGCGATCTATTGTGATGTGAAACCAACCTTCATACCAAATTTCGTGACGATCGGTCCATAATTGCGGCCTGGAGTTTGATTGCAATTTTTAGTGGACAGACGGACGGATGGACACACATCGCTGTATCGCTTTATCTCGTCGAGATATGAAAAATGGTATACCACGAATATTTCGCTGTGTTACATGAATTTTTAGCAAAACAAACTTATAACACCCTTTCCACATTGTGGAGTAGAGTATAAAATTCACAACTTCTTCAATCTTTCAGGTATTTCTGCAAAAGTTGGTCCTAATATTTCGTATGCCCTCGGCCATAAATTGCAGCCTCTAAACGTCTAGGAATTGAATAAATTAATTTCGGAAAGACATATCCCAATGGAATTTTTTTTCCATTCTTCTTTAATGTATTTGATTAAGTCGGTCCCATTAGTGGGCGGCCTTTTCCCGACTTTTTTGTCAGGTGGACCCATAAATTGTTGATGGGATTAATATCTGGACTTTCGGCTGGGGTGTTGATAACAACCAAATTTTAATAAAAAAGGTTTATGTATACGGTAGTTGTCTTGGTAGTATTTATATTGCATTTTTTTTTTTTTGAATTTTCAGGATCAACAAACCTAAATTTCTTGAAGCTGTTGGTAAAATCATGCTAAAAACATCCAAATAAACCGCCTTTGTCATTGTTTCTTCCAAAATCTGGATGTTACCAACACCTCTGCTTGATACACAACCCCATACTATATATCTTGCAAATATTTTGTTCTGGAGTTTTTTGGGAAAGCCGAAAATTGAGCATCATTCTCATTAACATGAGAATACTCGATGCTTAAAGAGTTCAGGTTTTCACAAGAAAAATCATCATTTCAAAACCTGAAAACCCAATTGATAATTCCCTTCGCCGGGATGAAATCATGATATTGGTAGCATTACTCTCAAAGGTAATGATGAAGTTAAGCCAATGGGGGAATACTCCAGACTTAATCTATCGAAAAATGTAAACTTATGTGAAGGACGTGCGAGAAATTGTTGTCCGATGTAGTATATGTAGAAAAGTTGGATAAGTGTGAGGCTCTCCTTATCGCGATCAACAATCACCATAGAATTTTTTTAATGCTTTTAGACCATTATGCCAGTAAACGTAGACTTTCCCACGAAAAACAAGACCACAGCCCTTAAACTGCACTTAAGGGAAAATGTAAAACTTTTGTGAGGGAGGTACCCGAACATGTTGTCCGATATAGACCTTTTGCCAACTTGATGTACATTTGGAAAAAATTGTACGATGTGCAAAGTTTTGTCAAAATCGGACACTCAATTCAAAAGTAGTCGTGTTAATCAGTCATTCCAGTTGGGCTTTTCTTAGAACTATTGGGATTATATCTCTGGAAGTATGTACTTACCCCCGAAAAATTGTATCGTTGCAATATGGGTCGCGATAAAATCAAAACGATCAGAGACATATCCCTAAACTGCCCCTTGTGTAATTTTGTGTGATAGGTTGTCGAAAGAGTGGACCGTAAGTATTGCCCGCCAAGGAACCCCCATTGTATGAAAAGGAGTGTTGTGCTCCTATCGAAGAGAGGACTTCGGTATATAATGATTGCAACTATGCCATCGGTAGCAACAAGTAAAGCATAGGAAAGATATCGGGAGAAAAGGAAGGAGAGAAAAGTATTTTAAAGTGAAAAAAATCAAGATATACAGGAATTAGAATGAAACTGATCTGGTAGCAGTTATAGAGAGTGTGTTCAGGTTATGCAAAACCCAATGCAAGCGAAGACGACGAAAATATCACAGGTTCAATCCCAGACAATTGGATTGAGTGTATATTAGGCCGGGGCGATTTGTATGGAAGGAAAAAAGGCGCCTGGAGTTTCTGATTCTTGGGATTGTACTGAGCAAAAAAGTCAACTAGACCATATGTCTACGGTGAAAATCGAGCCCCCGGATTTTCAGGGATTTTCGGATATTTTGGCATATAACAACCAAACCACTGATATTTTCGATCTAACACAAAGACAACAATTGTAGCCAAGACAATAATAAAGAACTCTCTAGTACATCGCAAAAGCATTGGAACGCTCCTTCAGGCAGTTATGGCCTCGAGAAGGTGCACATTTTTCGGAAAATATCGATAAATGACACTGTGCTACAAAATGGGACTCAAATTCAGTGGGTGGAAAATCCCATTCGGAGATGAAAGCCCTTGGTGAGTGTACTAAGAACCCAAAAGGAAATTTTCAACATAGGTCAAGTTTCCGAGATATCGCGTGATTAATGGTTTAATTTTGGCCCCTTAATTTGCGAGAAAATAGCTTTATATCTCTGTTAAGCGTTATTGTAGCTTCATTTTGAGATTACATGTCTTCAGTCAAATCGAATGGTGAATCTTTTTGTAGAATATTTCATCCCTCTAACTCAATTCCTTCCATGTCCTTTTCGTCCTTTATTTTTTGAACCGTAGTAAAAGTACCGCAAGATGAGATTTTACAGCATCCAAATATTCTACAAAAATGTTGTTCAGAAGATTTTAGGTACGGTTCTCATTGATGACCAATCGATATTTCCCCGTTTTCATGGTCCTTTTTGACATTTACCCGTATTTTGTTGAGAAAACTATGTTTTGTTTTTATGTATATTCGTTATTGGTCTGTGGTGCATCTGAAATACTTACCATAGATAGCTCTTGTAATGACGAACACGTTAATAACAAATTTTATTGAAGGATAGATCCGGTTATCTAAACTTTTGAACAGGATATTCTGATATCAAAACCGATTTTAGAACCCGTTTTAAGTAACCGATTAATCGTATATGTATATCATTGGAAAGCTAATAAAATGATCAATCAAATGACAGTAAGTAGCTGATTACAACTTTCTTGGTTCCAATGTTAGAACAAAAAACCGCTTTCTTAAACCGATTTTGATGTAAAATATCACTGGGTTGACGTGGTTCAAACTTCTGAGTTATGGCGAAATTAATTCATTCTTGATGAACTTTAAGTGCATGATAACAAAACAACATAACACAAATTCATCTCACAATAACTCAGAAGTTCGACCTATGGCATAACTGTCTTTCCAGATTTATTAAATATCTTAATCGACTTTCATCGCCAAAAAGAATTTTTCAACCCAGAGATATTTTACATCAAAATCGGTTTAAGAAAGCGGTTTTTTTTTGTTGTTCTAGCTTCGGAACCAACAAAGTTGTAATCATGTAATCAGCTACTTGCTGTCATTTGATTGACCATTTTATTAGCTTTCCAATGATATACATATACGATTAATCGGTTACTTAAAACCGGTTCCAAAATCGGTTTTGATATCAGAATATCCGGTTCAAAAATTTAGATATCGAAGTATCCTTCAATAAAATTTGTTATTAACGTGTTCGTCATTACAAGAGCTATCTATGGTAAGTATTTCAGATGCACCACAGACCAATAACGAATATACATAAAAACAAAACATAGTTTTCTCAACAAAATACGGGTAAATGTCAAAAAGGACCATGAAAACGGGGAAATATCGATTGGTCATCAATGAGAACCGTACCTAAAATCTTCTGAACAACATTTTTGTAGAATATTTGGATGCTGTAAAATCTCATCTTGCGGTACTTTTACTAAGGTTCAAAAAATAAAGGACGAAAAGGACATGGAAGGAATTGAGTTAGAGGTATGAAATATTCTACAAAAAGATTCACCATTCGATTTGACTGAAGACATGTAATCTCAAAATGAAGCTACAATAACGCTTAACAGAGATATAAAGCTATTTTCTCGCAAATTAAGGGGCCAAAATTAAACCATTAATCACGCGATATCTCGGAAACTTGACCTATGTTGAAAATTTCCTTTTGGGATCTTAGTACACTCACCAAGGGCTTTCATCTCCGAAAGGGATTTTCCACCCACTGAATTTGAGTCCCATTTTGTAGCACAGTGTCATTTATCGATATTTTCCGAAAAATGTGCACCTTCTCGAGGCCATAACTGCCTGAAGGAGCGTTCCAATGCTTTTGCGATGTACTAGAGAGTTCTTTATTATTGTCTTGGCTACAATTGTTGTTTTTGTGTTAGATCGAAAATATCAGTGGTTTGGTTGTTATATGCCAAAATATCCGAAAATCCCTGAAAAAAACTTCAAGTCAAAATCCGGGGGCTCGATTTTCACCGTAGACTTTTGACTAGTTGACTTTTTTGCTCAGTACAATCCCAAGAATCAGAAACTCCAGGCGCCCGTGATGGTGTTCAAATCGCCCCACTCTAGTGTACATCCAGAAATAATTACTGTATTTTAAAAATAGTGTTCATAAAGTCTTGCCCAGGTTCAAATTTCTGCTTTTCATGAACGGCTTTCATAAAGCAATAAAATGCTGGTTTCTTCTAAGAGATTAAAAAAGCAATTTTTGAAAGTGGTTTTGTTTTTATTGACTAACAATCACCACACACCACCAACCAAACCGGATACAAATTTTGCTGCTTTTTATTAATGCTTTTATTTTGTATTATTGCTATTTACCCTTTCTTCTAATGATTTTCACTGTAGTTGTTATCGTCTTGTGAGCATAGCAGAACAATATGAACCATATGTACAGTGAGTGTCGAAAATATTCGGTTTTCAATTTCACCAATAATAACACCTCCGTATTTTACAAGCCCATGCCCAATATCCAAAAAACCAAATACCTAAAAAAATTTTGGTCCTGTGGCAACTAAAAAGTGTATGTAACATTGATCCATGGCAACCCTATAAGCGAGTATAACAAAGAAAACGTTGTTAACCCTGTTTTCTATGTGTCAAAAATTATTATTTCTATATATGAATAGTGGTCATATTTCATTATAAAAACAGCAGAAATAAAAGGAAATTTTGCTTATTTTTGAATATTTAGTCGAATATAGTTGAAATAATGTGCAAAAGTCAGGAAAATATAGAAATAATAATTTTTGACACATAGAAAACAGGGTTAACAACGTTTTCTTTGTTATTCTCGCTTATAGGGTTGCCATGGATCCATGTTACATACACTTTTTAATTGCCACAGGACCAACATTTTTTTAGGTATTTGGTTTTTTGGATATTGGGCATGGGCTTCTAAAATACTGAGGTGAAATAATGTGCAAAAGTCAGGAAAATATAGAAATAATAATTTTTGACACATAGAAAACAGGGTTAACAACGTTTTCTTTGTTATTCTCGCTTATAGGGTTGCCATGGATCCATGTTACATACACTTTTTAATTGCCACAGGACCAACATTTTTTTAGGTATTTGGTTTTTTGGATATTGGGCATGGGCTTCTAATTGGTGAAATTGAAAACCGAATACTTTCGACACTCACTGTACATACATGTTGAGTCTATCAGCACTAGGTTGAGATATTAGATGTTGCCTTTATATTAAAGAAATTAAAGAATTGCAGATGCAAACTATATCGTACAGCCAATCACTTTGTTTTTTCGACACCAAAAGCACTGTAGTTGTTCGGTTTGTCAGTTAAGTAACAACAATTGTAGCGACAGTGGTAGTTTAGCGTAAAGCGTGTGTTATTGCGGTTTGTTGATATACTCGTAGTCTCAATGTGAGACGATGGTGGTTGTGTTGTGGTTTGTTGATACAATGTCAATGGGATGGTGAGACGATAAGACGACCATTCAAAAGAAAACGAAAACAAAGTTGAGTGCATTTTCCAACCAAGAGAGGAAATATGAGAGCAAATAATGAGAATATAGGAAAAATAGGAAAGTGATTTTGCATCTCATGAAGATCTTACATATTCATATTTTTGAAAAAAATAGTGCCTTTCGGATGGGTATAAGAAACTGCATATGTATCTTATGTGAGGTACCTGTATAGTATGAAAAAACTACATCACGAACGAAAATATGTAAAAATTCTTGAAATATTTTTACCGTTCGGCCATAATGAGGTAAAGACAGCGATAAACCGTCGCTAGAATAATAACACCTCATAGGTTCGTTTGCCAGCCATGCTGCTTAAGACTGAAGGCAAGGCGCTGATAAGGTCTATGCATCAGCAAGTTAACACAATTCTTTGTCTGTCCCCCTTCAAGACCAGGAGATAGGACTGCTTGCTCAAATTATATTGGCATAGGTTTGATCCCTGTAAAATAGTGTCCGGAATATTATGTCAACGATTAAAGCCCATTGTCAATGAAATAATTGAGTCATATGAATGTATATATATATATATATATATATATATATATATATATATAGGCTGAAAAACCACTAAACCGACTTTCCTCAAATTTTCAGAGTATATTACTACATTGCCTGAAAGTAACATAGGCTATAAAATGTTTTCAAATTCCAGAGATATTGCATCATAATCGAAAGTACCTCCAAAAATTTAAATTCTGTATGCAAATATCTATAGAACGGTTACAGATTTGGAACGCGTGACGGAATTCGGTTTAGAAATAAATTCGAAAAATTATGTTGAAATCGGTTTAGATTTGATGCGCCAAACATGCTCTATATGCCCGATTTTATACGAAACATTCAAAAAATGATGTTTATATATTAGGGTTATGACTTTTTTACAACCTCATATCCCTGTATCATATTAAGATGAACTTTTACATAAGATTACATAAAATCTTAAGTTTAACGTGATTGGATAAAAAACCTCACGCACAAAATCATTTGAAAAATTTTATTAATGCATTTCTGACATTTTTTGGAGTCACTATAAGTAGGTATTAAAAATATATAAATAATAAAATAAATAATAATTAAAATAAATATACTAACATAACAAGGATCATAAAACACAAAATAAAGTTAAATATTCACATTGTCATTGGAGAGGATGAATCTCAGTGGGAGGTTGTCCTTGTTACGGCAGGAGTTGTATAAGTCTTGCATATCTTTGATCGCGCGCTCACAACCCTGGTTGCTTCGGCAATGGTGATTGGAGATTCATCTTTTTTCCAATGAGTATTCAAGCATTTGAGAGCTTTTGGGTAGAGATATTTCTTCGAAATCTTCAGAGCGGAACAATTGACTACTTAACCAATGATCAGCCCATGAATAAGAAATGAATAAGCAGATTTTGGGCAACCTGCTCCGATTTTCAGGCATCGGTATAAAAGCAAGTAGAGCTAGAATGGCACGAGAGTTCCAGCGTGCATTGCAAATGTTTGGGATCTGCTTAAAATCTATAAAAGGTATCTCACTCTTCTCAGTGAAATGGCGGAAAACACTAGTAAGGTGGAAGAGAAATTTCATGTCGTCTCTCCAGCCACTTGTTTCCTTAATCAAAGTTGTACCATTACTGAAGTCTGCTTTCAATTGAGCATAGTTTTCCATCAAATCCTTCACAAAATGTATTCGATGTTTGGTGATGTTGTAGACGCATGGAGTTCATCGTCCATGACAACCCGAAAAACTCGATCCAGCACGATCCAGCATGTCAACTCATGAACGTGGGTGCGGTTTAACCTTTCGCTTCTTTTTGCCGGTATTCACGCTTGTTGTTTCGGCAACAATCATCACAATTGATCCCCAGAGGATGAACTCCTCTAACACATTCTGGATACCTTCTGCGATTGTTTTAGCTTTCCCATCTTTCAATTTGAGCGTAGTCAATCTAATTTCTTTAAATTCGTTCGTGAGGAACACTGCCTCATATTCATAGCTCTCAAGGTGGTTGCCGTCAAAATGCATGCTGCACTTCTCCAGATAGACCGTGTTTAGCAAGTAGTTCTTCAACCGAGCACCTACCTTGAAGATAGGCCTGTGGATTCCTGACTGACATGGGGTTGTGATTTCAATGCCTTCAGGGGAAAGCTGCTGGAACATCGTAGCTGCTTTATTGGACGAAACTTGTAACAAGGCGTCTTGCAATGCCTGTTTGGTTATGCTTCCTTTTGCACGTTGATGCTGCATTTACATCTTCCCAGGGACTATCTGTACTACTGTCGTAAAAATCCGAGCCACTTTCGGAACAATCAGGTATTGCTGAAGTGTTAAATGTGAGTGCACTCGCTTCTATTGTCTTCTTTCGCTTGGACGGGTGAATGATATTGACACCAGCAGGTTTGCCGCTTGAATAACCAACGCGGTCTTTGCACTCAATTTGCAGAGCTTCTCGTCTTCTTTGCACATCAACTCTCCCTTTACATTAGTGATGTCAAACAGTTCCATCAATGGAATGGAATGGAATGAACGTTACCATTGGCATTAATAGGCAAAAGTTCATTCATTGCTGCTACAGGAAATCATTTTTGAGAAAAAAGGTCAAAAATTCATAACCCTATTATATATAAGATTATGAAGATGAATTTGTCCCAAGAGTTTAATTGTTAAAAAAATTGGTTGTAAATTGGTCGAGTTTCTGATTTCATTTAAATTTTATATATATGTATATAAAGAAGATTTTAGAGGCCCATTCCCTCCGTTTCATTTGAATAGCACATTTCAAATTTTTAGTTGTTACTTCATTTTAGTTGACATTAGTCGAATATCTTGGGATATGTTTGTATATCTTGTTTTGTACCCTTATGAAGTATCTCTCCACAACAAGTGTTGCTTCGATAAAGTCCCGTTATATTTTTTTATATTTTTTTTCAAAAAGCCCAAAACTTGTGCGGTTTGAAGTGTGTCACCGAAATAGTACATTCTTTAATAATTTGAGTACGACTGCAAATTTTGAATGATATTGTTACGATTCTTTAAAATTTAAACGAATAAAAGCCATTTCAAGTTTCAAACGCTAAAATTAGTCAAACGATGTCTTTAATACTGGGGAAATAAGACGTTTTGAAGGCTGTGACTTTTAATTGTCTACAATACGTTAAAAATGTGGCATAAGTTGACAGTTTCTTGTTAGATTTATAAAGAACTAATGAAAAACGAATGATAGAAGTGAGATGGTGCAAAATAAACTTGAACTTCTGAAACTTGGGTACAGTTATTCGTGAAACTTCCAATTCCTATGACTTCTATTCCTTAATGGGGTCCAATGTTGCCGTTAAGTTGATCGTTAAAATATCAGGTGATTTTTATTGCTTTGATTTTTATTTCAACTAAAATTAAGTAACAAATAAAAATTTGAAATGTGCTATTGAAATGAAACGGAGTGTAAATGACATTGAACTTATTATTAAAAGCAACAAAATCATAACTACATGAACCAAAACATTTATCTCAGTGTAAGATCGCAACATGGTTTCTCCACTAAATGATTTCAGCAACGCATTTGCAACATAATTTATGTTAACATCAACATCACGACAGATGTACAACAACGATGTCCAACGTATGGTAAATGTTGTACAACATTGACTAGTTCACAAAGTAGTTTGGCGTCAAACTGATGACAGCCTTTTTTAGGCGGCTGAGAGTCGACTCTTTTGAAGTCTTCATTATGCTGTACATTTGTCACTGTTTCGTATTGCATTTTTTCTTGCACATACTTGGGGCCGAAATGGATGAGAACAAACATCTGTAGTATGTTAATTGTCCGAATGTCTCATAAAATTGCAGAGTTAATTACCCTTATCGCTGCGAACTGATGTAAGGATACCATGGAAGCAACATATGCAGAGTGTATTGATATTCGTTTTTTTTTTGTTTTGTTTATAATTAATTTTGATTAAGACTAGAGTAAATTATGAAAGAGTTAAATATATAACTAGTGTTAGTAAATTGTCATACTTTTGTATAGAATATCCTGAGTAATTACAAAAAGTAATTTTTAGAGATAATATTGCACAAATGCAAACCATAATCCATTTGATCCGGAATTCCTGTTTCCTTTAATACCCATAAATATTTCCATGTCATTTGTAAATATTTGGATTTTATCAAATGTGCAAAACATTTTAAATCCTTTGTTATCCTCTTCGCCCATTGCATTGTGTGTGCATGAAATGGTGTGAAGAGTTAATTCAAAGTTCTTGCAAAAGGATTACACATAACAACACCTACCTCATGTGTGGGCGTTATGTTACTGGAAATAGAGAAACTGTATACATTTGACCATTATCATGAATTCAGATAAGTTGAGCAAAGTGATAAATTTTCATTAATTCCTACCCCACACTTGGCATGCATCATTAATGTCCTTGTAATCCATTTCACTACGCAATTTTACGTATGCATGTATGTTAAAATATTTGAAAGAGAATGTTTTGTGTGTTTGTCAGTCAGTTGGTCTTTGCAGTGGTTAATGCAGAATTCATCAAATGACACGGTCGGTTGTCGCGTGTTGGTCAAAGTCAAAGGTGTCAAAAGGGAGTTGACACTCACAACGTGGACACAATAAAGCCATTCAATTTTGACACGTTTTTCACGACAGTTCACTTGACCGTTGACGAGTGGCTTTGTCTTTGACATCAGTTTGCAAAAATCCGTTAATACCCCAAGATTCGAGCAAAGTGATAAGTAGCCAACCATACAGTCAGAAAATTAGTCAAAGTAATGGAACGGGTTGTGATTTGAGATTAATTCAACAATTGAATTTAAAATATTCGCATACACACAAACACATAAGTTGCTTGTAAGGAACGTCTATTGTCTTGCAAAATATTTTGTTTTATTTGCTCTGTTCGAAGTAACAGCTATTTGTCAGTATCATTTCTTTAACAGAAATACCGATATGTTTGTTGTTGATTGCGGTTAGAGGTAGAAAATGTTGCACTTCCCAACATCTTCAGTATGCCTCCTTCCATTAAGCGTTGTGTGCGTTCATGCCATCACTTTAACAATTTTTTCGGCTTTTTCAAAGGTGGCTTTAGCAATTGTTAAGTGGGACCCCGGTGTCGGCAATTTCCCACTAACGTTTCCGGGAAACTTCTTTCTTGCTTGACAGGGCTCCCAGTTATTGCTTTTATCATTCACTCGGAGATCTTATAACCTGAAAAAGTTATAGAAGAAGTAAAAAAGTATTAGTCGGCTTTGTCGACAGAGATATACCCTCAGCCTGTGCGAATTTGAACTTACATATATTTTTAGACCAACTGTCATTTGCACAATCGAAATCATTTTCTCAATAATTATGTATTTAGGAGGTTTCCAGATTTGTGGCCAGTTTTGGACGTACGAATTTGTCGAACTTTTGTTGGGTAGGAAGGAGTGGACCGATATGGCTCAACTATCGTGCCCTCCAGCTACTACACATGGTACCATAAGGATTTTTCCACCTTTCGGGCCATTTTCTCAGGAAGTATGGACTTGCTCCTGAAAAAAACTTGTACTGTCGTAATGGGGACAGCGAATACAAGTGGCAAAAAAAAAAAACATTAAAGCGATTTAAGAGCAGTTCTTAAACTGTTCATTCCCGAAATTTTGAGGGGGAGGTACTCGAAAGACAGCGACATAAGAAGTGGACGATGGTTTCTGTTTCCTCTTCATCTTCGCGTAATCTGCAGTAGTTAGCAATTTCATCTCTTAAACATTAAAAAACAATTTATTTTCGCTTAAGTTTAACGCCAGAAAAAAGGTTAAACAAAAAAAAAAAAAAAAAACTTAAAGACAAGATTTTGATGTAAGCCCACAAAAATATACGCTGTTACGTTCATTCGTAATGTTAAGGAGGTCCATAATAATGGTCCTTAATATACTTATTTTCTCATATACAGTGTTGGTCACAGAATTAGCGCACCCCTTTGGTGCAAAATGATTTCAGTCAGCTAAGAGTTTTGATAGAATAATTGAAATATTTTCGTGAACAAAATCCTTTTCTATAATGTATTTAACAGATTTAATAATATAAGTGAATAGCATTATCAGTGGTTTTTTGAAAATAAAAGTTTTGTGAAGACGCCCAAATTATCAAGGGGGCATTTAATTGACGTAGGGGATGGAAGATACCAAGCAACGGTCCTGACCGGTTTTAACATGGCAAAGCCCAGGATTTATCTTGGTCCCTCTTTCATCTCAAGTGGACACTGACCTCCCCGTGGTGTCACCTGGGGAACTGCCTTTAACACCCGTTAAAGGTAGTGAGCTAACATGTGCCGCGCGTTCACCCATAAGAACGTTAAAAACTTGGGTTTGGGCGTCGGGTTAGTAACCCTCCCCTAGAAAAAACAGTCTACTATGAAAAAACGAAAGAAAAGAAAAACAAACCCCTCTAAAGTTGACGAACCCCGCAAACGTTTTAAGGACCATGATCTGCGAATCTGCACCTGGAATGTTCGCACTCTTTATAGAGTAGGTGCAGTTTACGCGCTGGCAGATGTACTTGAAAAGTACAAGGCCGACATTACTGCCATACAGGAAATACGATGGACTGGAAAAGATGTCACAACAACACCTAAAGGTGACGCACTGTATTATAGCTGCCATGACACAAAGCATGAGTTTGGTTGCGGATTTGTAGTTAGTCGGAGACTAAAACATCTGGTATCCAGCTTCACTCCAGTGAATGAAAGACTTGCTACAATTCGATTAAAAGCAAAATTCTTCAACATCAGCTTAATCTGCGCTCATGCTCCAACCGAAGATAAGGACGAACAGACCAAAGATATATTCTACGAGCGCTTAGAAGAAACATATGACCGTTGTCCTGCCCATGACATTAAAATTGTTCTAGGCGATTTTAATGCCAAAATTGGAAAGGAGAATATCTTTGGACAAACAGTCGGGAAATTCAGTCTACATAGTGAAACATCAGACAATGGAATGAGGCTGATAGACTTCGCAGCGGCAAAAAACATGGTAGTTAGCAGTACCAGATTTAAGCATCTCGATATTCATAAGGGCACTTGGCTGTCTCCAGACCAAAGAACAATAAACCAAATTGATCATGTTGTGATAGATGGAAGACATTCATCGAGCGTGTTGGATGTACGATCGTTCCGAGGAGCAAACATAGATTCGGACCATTACCTCGTTGCAGCAAAGGTACGTACCCGTCTAAACGTTGCAAATAAAGCACGGACGGACACAACACGAAAGTTGGACATCGCTAAGCTGCAAACACAACAGATAGCCACAGCATATTCCACTCAACTGACCCACATGCTTAATGAAAGCGCTTCTCGTCCCGATAACATATCAGCACAATGGCAAAACATTGCCCACTCCATGCAAACAGCCGCAAAATCAGTACTTGGATACCAGAGACCTCCACCAAAGAATCCATGGTATGACCAGGAGTGCCGTGCTGCTACCGAAGAAAAAAATGCGGCATATAGGGCTACTTTACAATCAGTAGCAACGCGTAGCGCACGAGAGAGGTATCGGGAGAAAAGGAAAGAGGAGAAACGTCTTTTCCGCAGGAAAAAGAGAGAGATGGAGAAGAGGGAGTGTGAACAAATAGAGATGTACAGGAGACAGAACGAAGTCCGAAAATTCTACCAAAGAGTGAAGCATCAAACTGATGGCTTTGGTACAGGCATGTCCTCCTGTAGAGACCAACAAGGTAATTTGGTAACTGATACAGATAGTGTGCTCAGGATATGGAAAGAACATTTTTCCAAATTGTTGGTATCCGATAGCAGTGAAGACGGCGAAGATACCACAGATCCAATCCCAGAAGATGGTATTGAATGTATACCGCCCAGCCAAGATGAGGTAAGGACAGCAATAAACCGGTTGAAGAATAATAAGGCGGCAGGAGCAGATGGCCTACCAGCCGAGCTGTTCAAAACCGGAGGCGACACGCTGATAAGGTGTATGCATCAGCTAGTTAGCACCATCTGGCAGGAAGAACGCGTACCCGACGATTGGAACGTGAGCATCCTATGTCCAGTCCACAAGAAGGGTGATAAGACTGTGTGCTCCAATTACAGGGGCATAAGTCTGCTCCCTATTGCATATAAGATAGTATCTGGCATATTGTGTGAGAGACTAAAGCCTATGGTCAATGAAATTATTGGACCCTACCAGTGCGGCTTTAGACCTGGCAAATCCACCATTGACCAGATATTTACCTTGAGACAAATCCTGGAAAAGACCCAAGAAATGCAGATCGACACCTTCCATCTTTTCGTCGATTATAAAGCAGCATTCGACAGCCCTATACGTTCAAAGGTGTTCCAAGCCATGTCTGGTTTTGGTATTCCTGCAAAGCTCATTCGGCTTTGTAGAATGACATTAACTGAGACGAGATCCTCAGTTAAAATAGGAAAGAACCTCTCCGAAGAGTTTATTACCAAAAGAGGTTTCAGACAAGGAGACGGCCTGTCGTGTGATCTATTCAACATCCTGCTGGAAAAGGTCATACGAGACGCGAAGGTCAAAAGAAATGGAACGATATACACGAACAGCCATATGTTACTGGCTTATGCCGACGACATTGACATCATGGGTCGATCGGTAAAGGAAGTAACTGACACCTTTGCAAAAGTCGAAAGAGAATCTGCTAAAGTTGGTCTGGCAGTAAACGGCGAAAAAACCAAGTTGATGGTATCAACGCGTAATATGTCCACAAACCCCGCACCATCTGTGAATGTTGGTACCTACAATTTTGAGGTAGTAAAGGACTTCGTCTACCTCGGCACCGCCATAAACACAACAAATAACATCAGTTGTGAAATACGAAGAAGAATAGTGTTGGCTAACAGATGCTACTTTGGGCTGAGTAAGCAGTTTAGGAATAAAGCCACCTCTCGTCAAACAAAAGTAACACTTTACAAAACACTGATACTACCCGTGCTAATGTATGGTTCCGAAGCATGGGTACTTGCTCAAGCAGATAAGGCAGTGCTTGGTGTGTTCGAGAGAAAAATTCTTCGAAAGATCTACGGGCCAATCTGTGTTGACGGCGAATATCGGCGTCGTGTGAACAACGAGCTGTATCAACTATACAATGACATCAATGTAGTTGAACGAATCGAGATACAACGATTGCGATGGCTAGGCCATGTTATAAGAATGAGTGATGATGAACCCGCAAAAAAGGCGTATAAATACGGGCCGCATGGTGGTTCTCGCAGATCTGGAAGGCCAAAGCTTCGTTGGAGCGAACAAGTGAAACGAGATATCAGAAAGTTACATATCCCAGATTGGGAAAATACAGCAGCAAACAGAGAGGATTGGAGATTTTTTCTTAGTTCGGCTTATGGAACAAATGTTCTGTAAAAGGCCAGCTAAGTAAGTAAGTAAGTAAGTAAGCATTTAATTAGCACACCATAAGATTTTTTAATTTAATTCAGTTAATATACAAAAATTAATTTATATTGATGTTAATTCATATTCAAAACGTATTGAACAAATCATTTTTTTGAAGAAAAAATAACTTATCACCCCGGAATCTCAAAATATATCCCAATAGCGGACAATTTTTTGTAATGTACACTTAAACGTCAGAAAGTCGCCAAAACTTTAAAAACAAATGTACAATTGGATCAGAAATTATTGGAATTGTTAACCGATTACCGAAATTTAAATAAAAAGTGCAAAAACTTTTCAAAAAGTGTTTAAGGTCGATGATTCATTCAAGAAAATTTTTGATTTGGAAGGGGTTTATAGAAAGAAGATCAATAAAATGCACCCTTATGTGAAGAAAAATCAACTTATAACACCATTTGTAATTCAAAATTACATGTCTGAATAACACCAAGGACCTATCATTACAAAACTGTCAATTAAGCACTAGATGAACACGTGGCACGTGGGTATGTTTAAAAGTATAACCCCTTTCTGACCATAAGGGATTTTGAGGTTTTGTGGAATTGGTTAAAATCCATGAAAGGAGGCATATACTATTTAAGATAAATGTTTTCTGGATTATTGATTTCAAATTTAATCGTTTTAAGCTCCGGGAAACATATTACCTTGCGTTCTCACTAGACTATCTCCCATTTGCCTTATGTTTAGAAAATTATTGAAATTTGTGTAGGTCCCATAGAGATGAATATAGGTTTATCGTGACATACATCACGACATATCGGTAAAGTTCAGTCCAGATGGATAAGTATTTATAAAATCAATAGCTCAACGCATCATATTACAGTTTTTTAATGAAAATTTTTGCGTCAAACGGACTTTACAGATGCACACTGCTGGTGGGTACATCCCACAATTCGCAAATTTACAAAGATGAACATGAATATGATGTTTTATTTGATGTTTCTATGAATTACTTGCCTCAATGAGTTTGTTACATGTGAAAAAATCGATAAAAAACACTAAAAAACTGACATTTCCATCAGTCCTTGGGACCCAAGGTGTACCCCATATAATTCCCTTCTGGCACTAACATTTCGGAGACTGGAGCAGAGTATAACTAGCAGACTGGAACTTATTCCCAAACGAAAGGGATTTAAAACTGAATATGGACGAAAATATTGAAACTATTCACAATATTAGTGATTCTTTTAAGGTGTGCTAATTACGTGCCCAGTGAATTTAGGACATTTTTTACATTTTTGGAGGTTATTCAAATTGACAATTATGTTTCAGTTTCTGTATTGCGTTGTATTCTTTAAGCATACTACTGAGAATATATTAGTACAAATACTTTATTAAATACAACTACTTTTGAAGGTCTTTTTAGGCAAAATAAATGTTGGTAGTGGGGTGTGCTAATTGTGTGACCAACACTGTAAATGTTTCATTTAAAGCCCAGAACTCCACAGTAGTATTTCACGTAAGGGAGGTGGAAGGAACACAATTGATAAAAAGTGTGTTTTTTAAATGTGACAAAAAGTGATCCATGTGACACAAACTGTCAAAAATACAAAAAAGGTTCCATGGAACATTTCTGCAACCTTTTGCAATTATAAAAATTGGCCATAACTTCTTTTTGTAGTCTCAATATGTACTTTCAGAAAATGCCCACTAGAAGTTGTTTGCATTTTCAGTGTTACACAGTGTTATATTAAGTTTGTTTTTATACCCTATACCACAATGTGGAAAAGGGTATTATAAGTTTGTTTTGGTAAAAATTCATGTAACACCGCGAAATATTCGTCGGAGACCCCCAAGGTGGTACACCAATCTTCATATCTCGACGAGATAAAGCGATTTTGAGATGTGTGTCTGTCCGTCCGTCCGTCCGTCCGTCTGTCCATTATAAATTGTAAACACGCTCCAGGCCGCAATTATTGATCGATCGTCACGAAATTTTTTATGGAGGTCGGGTTCAGATCAGAAGAGATCCCTATTCTTATTGGTGATGATCGTGAAATATTTAGCGGGTGAAATGGACCAAAAACATAATATTTATCTAATTTTGTAGCAGCTCTGTAGGTCTCAATAATAGTCCGATCCACGCGTAATTTTAAATAAGGTAAGAGTATGTCACAAAGGAGAAGCTTGCAATTTTAGATGGCGATCGGATAATATTTAGAGGGTTAAATGGACCAAAACTTTTGTGTGAAAATTGTGAAAATTTTTAATATACAGCTTATATCTTAACTCCTGGAAGTGACATTCCGGACAAGTGAGATATATTGAAAGTGGAACGCTTGACCTTTCAATTGATGCCAATTATGTTGGTGTGCATGATCAGATAACAGAGTTACAGCCTGATATATTCCGTTATTTGTTTGTAGTGTAATAATAAACTCGCTAGTAGTCGCAATTATACATCTATAGTCACGAAATTTTGTACCGGGTAAGAGTATAGGTCGAAAAAGATGCCTACAATTTTGAATGATGATCTGATATTCTTTAGTGGGTGAAATGGATCATTACTTTTGTATGAAAAATATAAAAATTTAGGTCAATATTTTAGTGTAGCTCTCATAAAATAGTATCTCCCGATTTCATGTATTTCGAGGGTCTTGAACACATTTTTTAATATATGTCTCTGTTAATTAGGATTTATATTTCTGATTGCCTAAGAATTCATCTTGCGAACATTTGTCAATATAGGTCAATGTTTAGGTATAGCCCACATATAGAGGTACAGTCAAATTTGGGGTTTTTTTCGAACATTTTGGGCATATATAACTAAACTGGCTCAAATTGTGAATTGTGCATTTTGAAGGGATTGAAAATATTTTTATCAAACATCATCTCCATATATTCTCGTTGTGGAATAACCTCCATATAAAATATATCGCTACTTTTTTAACTCTAAATGCTTTTGGGGAAGAATGGATCCATTTTAAATTAATTTTTAATATGTTTCTAAAGTTCTTTTGCCATAAATATATTCTTCTA
Source organism: Musca autumnalis (assembly GCF_047663935.1). Lineage (NCBI taxonomy): Eukaryota > Metazoa > Arthropoda > Insecta > Diptera > Muscidae > Musca > Musca autumnalis. Next base: position 115,920,738 of record NW_027411755.1, read on the forward strand.
AGATTCTATATCTACTTGAAGTTGACGATTTCATTCTAAAGTGACCACTTTTGTTGTGTAAAAAAATATTACTTCAAATTATTGCTGCTCTTATGGGTGCCCTTTAAATTATTAAATTTTTTTAGCTTTAACACAGTGTAACTTTAGAAGTAAACAATATATGATCTTGACATTTTGGTTAGGGACTTAGATTTTTGCACCATATTACCATGTAACGACAGTTATACCAAAATCCGATTTTAATTATTTTAATTAATCTCCTTTTTTTGCGATTTCACCCCTTGTACATCACCATCATTTCATATAAATCATTATATATAGTACCTTTAACATAATAGTGGACGTGCACACAGACATTAAGCCAAACCACGACATACTGCACAACAATAACAGAGAAAATGAAGACAAAAACCCCATAATGCAAACAATTGACCCAAGACTATTTTCACCATTTTTGGCATAACTCAAAATGCGCAAGCAAGACGCAAATTTTGTTTGCGTAATATCAAAGACAACACTCAAGAGAAAAATACAAAATAAAAATTCTCACGACCTTCTCGACACTCTTTTTTATACTCCAATACATTTCAAAATTATGCAAAATCTGGACACATTTTGACGAATTTTTTTAAACACATTTCTACAAGACTTTTTCAGAACATTTTTGTTTGAAATATCCATTTTGAAAATGCCAAGTTAATGTAGCAAAATCTACTTTATGGCGATTTAAAAGCTGCAAAATTTAATACTTTTCACCTGTTTCTTAAATTTTAAAAATATGTTCAAACTTAACACCGTGCTACACGAAAAGTAAACAACATACATACGACTTTGCTATTTTGGCTAGTGAGGTAGAATTTTGTACTCGTTAACCCTGTCAAGACAGATTATCAACAATATGTGTTTAAATTTTTCAATTAAGACCCGTTTTTTCAACCTTCAACCAACGTGCGTCGCCCCAAGATTAGGGTGCTTGATGTCAAAACGGATTATTTTGTCAGGCTCATATCTTCCAAACCGTTAAGAACTTGGATTTCCTTTCCAAGGCAAAAATGCACTGTGATATTATTGTTGTGTAAATATTTACAAAACATGTTAAAATTAGTGAACATGTACTCATTTGTGCACGCCACTATGTCGTCACCATAAATGCCCGAAGTCGTATCTCCAAAAAAGTCAAAATTAGTTTTTTGATTGAATCTAAAACATAAGACTAAAATACATGCTCTTGCTAAATTTGAAACTTCTACGTTAAAAAATAACGATCATATTCAAGATTTTGTTGTAATGACGGATCCCAGAACCAAGCGCTTCCGCGGTTTTGATTTCATTATATATAATTGTTCCACAAACATCCCAAATGGGACAAGGGAGACTTCTCTCATATCAATGAGTGCACCCCGATTCATATTAGCTTAATGATATGAGACCTACTGTTTATTGCCGAGTCCGAACGGCGTGTCCTAAGACACCACTTGTAGAGAAGTTTTACAAGGCTGAAATACTCAGGAAATGTCGCCAACATCACTGAGGGGTATTTTGCCACCGTTGAAAATTTGATGTTGTCTGGCCTGGGAATCGAACCCACGACCTTTAGCGTGCAAGGCGGGTGTGCATACCTTTGCACCACGGTGGCACCCCTTTTTATTTCATTGCTTACTCCAATTCGTATATGATTGATAATATCCTATATACATATATTGCCTTCATATGATTAATATTCCATAAAACAGTTTTCCATTTTATAACGTTTTTTGCTCCCCCTGTAAAATTATTATTTTGTTAGTTACGACTTTTGGCAATTATGGTGACTATATGTAATTTATAGGGTCGCAAATGATTATCTTAATGCATTACGAACTGAAGAACACACAAAATATACCGTACATCAAAATACAGCAAATTGCTTAATTAATAAAAAAGAGGATATTTCCTACAATTGGCACACGAAATCGCCAACTATTCTATAACCCGTCAAAAAGTCGCCATATCACTAAGTCAAAAATTAAGTCGGCAAACGTGTTGAAAAATAGCCACTTTGGCAAGAAATCGCCATATCTGACAATCCTGATATAGATGTAAATTATGTTTTAGTATAAATAGACATAAAAATAGGCGAATAAATTCAATCATTGTTCATCAACAATAACTATCGTATTATTATTATTTCGCTCTACAATGTATACCTTAAACATATTTACCAACATTAAATACAAAGTTTAAACAGAAAATCGAAACAATTACTTGTGCAAAATTATTGAATGGACATCGGATGAGTAGTTAATACGACTTAAATACAAATGTGAAGTGCAAAAAACAAGAGCGTGATGGAGAAGGTCTAATACCACAAACGCCAGTTTAAAATACCAACAATGTACCATCCATTGACAACATCACAGCATATGGTATCGCATTAAATGCTTAAAGTTCACTGAGGCGTTCATTATCCTCACGTGCAAATGAACAATTCACAATCGGATTAATACCCAAACTATGGCAACCAAACTAACAACAGGCGGACACATACAGGCATAAAATATGTGAAAATCCGAATCACACATACAGACGCATGTTACTTTTTATACACACTCATACAGTGGCATGATATGATTATTTGGTCGTTGCAAAGAACAAAACAGAAAGTGTCTGTCAATCGGTTGTGAAAATCGTGCAAATGTACGAAAAACTCAACGAGAAAATCTCAAGATGCCGAAAATAAGAGGATTAAATAAATGTTGTGTTTCAACTAAAGGTATTTATAGCTATTTTAAATATTTGGCATGGAGGGACGATTTTCCCCTTAAAGAACTTAGGAAAGGTTATGTGGACAAAGGTTGATTATTTAATTCTTAAAAATATCTTGTGTTCTTTATGAACACGAATAATGATTGAGCCTTGACCGAAGTCACTGCGACACACATACATACGTTATTGGTTGGGTTTATATATATGAACCTAGCATATGCTTTAAATAAATTGCTTCTGAAAATGCTCCTATATAGGACGAGCGTGCCAAACAATACAGCCAGGAGGTCAAGCACCAAGAGCGGCTCGCAAGGAGCAGCCGAAACCAACATCGACTCCCAAGAAGCGCGTTCACTGAATGATCTATGATTATGGTCATCCATATGAACCTCCAATGGCGTGAAACCGCAACTATGGAGAAAATTAATAAAGGTAATATACATATTGGATCAATGTATGTAGGAACCTTGGACTGTAAAGAACTAGCTACCTGTCCTAACTCAACTGGAACGAGAACCTGTATAATGTGCCACAAAAACGTATGTTTTCTTTTCTCTCGTTCGTTGGTAATTGCACCAGTTGAGAACGTCTTGGACGATTTGGATATTTTTTTTAAATGTTGGTCATAGTCCAACTTTGGTTTTTATGTACAGAAAAATTTACCACGCCCACTTTCTTAAAAATGTTACATTTACAAAACTACTGAACCGATTCTCCGGTCTCCGGTGCAAATAGACTACATATTTTGGTGAATTTCGGACTGGACGGGGAACTTCCCTTACACCCTTTTTTAACCCTTTCAGTGTCAAAAATAATTTCTGACCAATAAAAAAATTGGTAAATTAAACGCTATATTAATACATATAATTAATTTGCGAGACAGAGTAAGTAGTGTCTCCGACCTTATGTACTTATTTGGGCCAACAGACCAAGCCCTTTTTATACCCTCCACCATATGGAGGGTATAATTAAATTTGTCATTCCGTTTGTAACACATCGAAATATTCGTCGGAGACCCTATAAAGTATATATATTATTGATCAGCATAAAATTCTATGTCGATTTGACCATGTCCGTCTGTCCGTCCGTCCGTCCGTCCGTCTGTCTGTCTGTTGAAATCAAGATACAGATCGCAATTTTAAAGATAGAGAGTCAAAATTTGGTACAGAAGTTTTTATTACTTGCAGGATGGTTGGTATTGAAAATGGGATATATCGGTCCACGTTTTGATATAGCCCCCATAGAACGGTACCTCCCGATTTTCGGTATTTTTAAGGTTTTAGCTTCATTATCCTACCAAAATGGCTGAAATTTGGTACGTAGTCTTCTTTAGGGGTATAAAACATTCCTCCAGAATTTTGTCGCTATCGGTCCACACCTTCATATAGCCCCCATAGAACGGTACCTCCCGATTTTCGGTATTTTTAAGGTTTTAGCTTCATTATCCTACCGAAATGGCTAAAATTTGGTACATAGTCTTCTTTACGGGTACAAAACTTTCCCCCAGAATTTTGTCGGTATCGGTCCACACCTTCATATAGCCCCCATATAACGGTACCTCCCGATTTTCGGTATTTTTAAGGTTTTAGCTTCATTATCCTACCAAAATGGCTGAAATTTGGTACGTAGTCTTCTTTAGGGGTATAAAATTTTTCCCTAGAATTTTGTCGGTATCGGTCCACACCTTCATATAGCCCCCATAGAACGGTACCTTCCGATTTTCGGTATTTTGAAGGTTTTAGCTTCATTATCACACCAAAATGGCTAAAATTTTTACATAGTCTTCTTTACGGGTACAAAACTTTCCCCCAGAATTTTGTCGGTATCGGTCCACACCTTCATATAGCCCCCATATAACGGTACCTCCCGATTTTCGGTATTTTTAAGGTTTTAGCTTCATTATCCTACCAAAATGGCTGAAATTTGGTACGTAGTCTTCTTTAGGGGTATAAAATTTTCCCCTAGAATTTTGTCGGTATCGGTCCACACCTTCATATAGCCCTCATAGAACGGTACCTCCCGATTTTCGGTATTTTGAAGGTTTTAGCTTCATTATCACACCGAAATGGCTGAAATTTGGTACTTAGTCTACGTTGGTGGTATAAAACTTTCCCCCAGAACTTTGTCGGTATCGGTCCACACCTTCATATAGCCCCCATAGAACGGTACCTCCCTATTTTCGGTATTTTGAACGTTGTGGCCACAATATTCCACCGAAATGGCTGAAATTTGTTATTTAGACTTCGTTGGGGGTACTCAAACTTCCCCTTTAAATTTGTCGGTATAGGTCCACGCCTTCATATAGCCCCCATGGAAAAGTACCTCCCGATTTTTCGTATTTTGAAGGTTGTGTCTTCAATATTCCACCAAAATGGCTGAAATTTGTTATTTAGTCTTCAATGTGATATAAAACTGTTCGCCAGATCATATTGCCCCATTTCTGACTAAAATTCGTCGGTATAGGTCCACGTTTCGATATAGCCCCCATAGAACGGTACCTCCGGATTTTCGTAATACTGTGACGTCAGTATCCAACCGAAATGGCTGAAATTCGTTATTTCGTCTTCCAAGAGTTATAAAATATTCCAGAAGAGTATTATCAGTATAGGTCCACGTCTTCCTATGTCCCCATTGAAGCTAACTTCTTGATTTTCAGTATTTTTTAGTTTTAGCCACATTCTATATAGGAAATTTGGTATTTTGTATTCTTTGAGCCTAAAAATTTTCCGTCACAAATTTGTTGGTATAGATCGACGTTTTGAAATAGCCCCCATAGAACGGTGCCTCACATTGTTTTACCGACATTGCTGAAATTTAGTATTAAGTCTTCTTCATACACGAAAGGAAACTAATTATTCCATTTTACTTCAATACAACTTGTGGTGGAGGGTATAACAAGTTCGGCCCGGCCGAACTTAACGCCGTTCTTACTTGTTTTAAATATGTTATATCTACAGAACCACTGAATGGCGGCACGGCAGTAGATGTAGAGATATTAGTAAAGTAAAAGTAGCACTTGCATTTTTGGCACCAGTTTGGCAAAGCAAAACTTAAACCTACAAACAAAGCTGAGGATATTCGTGTCAAATGTGAAATCTGTCTTGCTGTGTGGATGTACGACCTGTCAATTACAAGTATTTATTAATCGTTATATTCGTCGGATTCTGTATATATTCTGGCCACGTGTAAAAACGAATGCATACCTGCTACGTCGAGCTAATCAGATGGATATGGGCTCTAAAATTAGGAAGCGAAAATGGCAATGGATTGATCATATTCTTCGACACGATGGCAATAATATGAAAAAAACAGGCGTTGCGTTTGAATCCGTTCATCAAAGAGGGAATGGTTAAAAGACCTAAGAAAACAAGGAGTCGTTCCAGCGAGGCCGAGTTTAGAACTATCGGACTAATTTGGGATCAACTTAGATATATATCTCCGAGTGAGATGGAAACCAGCTAGTGTTAGCGCCCCATGCTCCAGTAAGAGTTAAAGAAATAAAATAAATAAAAAAACAAGTAAGAAAGTATCAGTCAGCTGTGCTGACGGAGATATACCCTCAGCCACTGACCAGAAAACAACAACAAAACCAAACCAAACACAATAATTATGCCGTATATAAAATATATTGAATTTTTATCACGAGTTTGCTTTAAAATCTGTAGGTACCGTAATGTGAGGCTATATGAAATCATTGACATATGTATACCAAACATTTTTAGTAGCCAAACTTCTTCATAAAGGACTCGAAATATTAAATTAAGTTGAACTAATTTTGTAAGAAATTTTCTAGAGTTATCTTGTACAATAGCCATTTTAGTATGTGCCGGCAGGGTTTTGGAGCTTTTGGGTGATTATCTCAGGAAGTATTGACTCACTCCGGAAACAAATGTACCTTTGTAAATTAGGCCGCCAGAACTACCTACTGAAAAAAGAATCAAAACGATGAGAGAGGAGCTCTTAAAGTTCACTTTTTCCGAATTTAGGGTGGGAGTTTGAGGATTTGCCATTTTGGTTGGTGCCGTCAGGGTTTCTTATCTCAGGAAGTATGGATTTGCGCAAAAAAAAATTGTACCGTCGTAAAGGATGCCAAGGACAACCTACTGAAAAAAATTCGAAATAATCCGTGAGGAGCTCTTAAACTCCACTTTATCAGAATTTTATGTGGGAGGTACCCGAATGAGTGGACCGATATAGTCCATATTCGAACCCGTTCTATATCTGGAAGAACTAATACGATGTGCAAAGTTTGACGAAGTCGATTTTAAAGATCGCCACTTGTGGTCTGCCAGGTGACGCCTTCAGTTTGAGACTTCCTTGTCTCTCGGTGCGGTATATGATGTTTTACACCGTTCTTAACTTAAGAGAGGTGATTTCAACGATTCTCGGGAGGATTTACCTTTTTTATAACTGGAATATGCCAAATGATAAAATTCTTCGAAATGCGTTTACCGATCATAGGAGTTTTCCGAATATACCGTCTTTGTTGCACGCTACTAATGACAACACAATATGACGTGTCAAGAATTTATTTAAAAGTCATTAAAATCTTTAATCGCAAAAAAAAAATAGAGAGGAATTGCGCGATTTTATTTTACGTTCATTCATTTTGCAATTATTTAGTTGACAAAAACAGGTATCCATACATTTTGCCTGTTGCTTTCGTTACTTCCCTCCGATTTCTGCATTTATTGCCTTGATGTTGTCATTAACAGGTCTGTATATCAACTCATATGTACAAAAAACCCAATATTATTTAAAGAACCTCTTATAATAATTCCTAATTGAAAATCTAAATTTTTAAAAATGCAGCGTTTGCAATAATTTAGTTGACTAACTGTATCTAAATGTATGTCCATAAAGTGGGGTGCACACGATCAGTTTTGACTGTTTGACAGTTTGCTCAAATAATCGGTTGCTTGCCAGTGTGGCCGTTCACTTTTGTCAGTCATCAGGCAACCACAAAATATTTTGTGGTTGCGTGACGGTTGGACAGTTATCGATAATTCCGAAAAATCGACAGTCGAAACTTATCGTGTGTACTCCGCTTAAGGGTATGTTGCGATTTTTTATCGCCAGCAAAATTGCTGCACTCCAACTGAATTTGACACAGGCCAGTTTTTCGATTCAAGGTGGTAGAAATATGTTCCATTTTAGATATATATTCGATTTCAAGTATGATGTACAAAACACGCAATGTCTATAAAAATTATGAAAAATTGGAACATCAAACCGAATTCTTCTAGAACAAAGTTTACGATATGTAGTTCAAATCTGTCTTTATATAGCTAAACTCCCCGCAAATGTTCGTGCCCTGACACCTTTAACCCGTTCCAAAGCCGTAATATGTGTCCGATGATGATGTTTTTTACATTATGTTTAAATTGGTTTAGTCAATGTGTATTCGATGACGAGAATCAATCTATACTGCTTTTGCAACTAGGTCGAATGATAGGAATACTATCAATCATGGGGTGTATTATCAATCATGGGGGAAATCCACGAAAAACTAATCTGACCTTGTATAAATCTCAATTTTTGAGCACAAAATTAACCACTAACCAGTGCCACTTGACAGTTATCTGTTACATGCAAAGTAGATAGCAACGCTGATAAAACAATAATAAATCTGAATACTGAATGTACTAACCCCATAAGTGGTGCCTATAAACGTTTATCAACCTAATCAATTTTGCATCTGGATTGTTAAATGATTTGTTTATCGACAAATGTTATCATTTTTTGTTTTGTTTCTGTTTTGTGTCATTTAATGAAATTGGAACAAATTACATCCTCATTTAATAGACACACTGTTGTTGTACAACAAAATTATAGAATTACACATTAGGTGTGTCTTTTTACGTGATAATTTGTAATAATTATTACGAAATGTTACTAAATGCTGTCTTTTTACACAAAAGTTCAGTAAAAGAGAGCGAAGTGAGAGAACAAGTTTGACAGTTGTTTGCTGAGAAATTGCTAAAAGTTGCTGAAAGAATTTTTCCCAGCAACCTTTAGCAAGTTCGATCAGCTGTTTTTTAATCATCTGCTGATGGTCAGCCGCTCAATGTTTATCTTATTTTTTGTGGAAAAATACTATAAATATTACGACTCAGGTTTATTTATTGATTATTTTATTAATATATTAATTATTTTTTTTTTAAATTTTACTTAAAATTGAAGAAGTTTTTCATTGCTTTGGAGTTATTTTTTCTTTCATGCATTGGCGCCAATGTTTTTGTTGTGGTTATCAACTGTTATCTTGCTAAAGTTTACTAAATGCTGTCTTTTTACTTTTTTCTCTATTTTCGTATCAAAGAGTAAAATATCTCTTACTCTCTGAAAAGAAGTTGCTGAATAATTATTACTGAAAAAGTAAAAAGACACAACTATTATGTTCATAGCCATTTAGTCATTAACGTACGTAGTATCATTTGGAAATGACATTTTTGCAGACAATTCCTGTTAAAACATTTATTCAATTCTGTAATTATCCCCAAAGTCAGGCCGATAGCTAGTCATCGATAGTAGGGTCATGGCCCCCAAAATGTGGACAATTTTATCCCCATTATTAATATGTTCATATGCCACTGTTTATTGTATTTTGAGGAAAAAACAAACTAATAAAATCATATTCAAGTGGTTGCAGTGGGGGGAGCACAAACCCAAAATTACGCATAAAATTAAATTAAATAAAATCATTATCACCCTCCACCTTCAAAGTGCCCATATGAAAATCATAGTAACATAATTAAGAGCATACTTCTAGCTTAGTGGCAATGTATGAAGTGCTGTTGACAGACAACTAGGTTTAGCTTTAATTACAAAATCAAACAAAAACAGCAACAATTGCTCAACTTGTCGTATTAGAATAAATCATTCGTATTCATAGACACGTAATTTTGGTTCTTGTTCAATTATAGTATACTGATGCCGTATTTGTTAGTGTTGAACAGTGGCACTAAACATAAAAATTCTTCCTTCGAATCGAAAACTGAAACTGAGATTTGTACTTAATATTGGTTGGTCCTTTATTATTATATTTCTGATGTTCCTAACTGTGAAGTACTTTTTATTGGAAGGGCAAAAGTTGGCTATCGGATTGAAATACTTTCTACCATCGGGTGTATCGTTACATGGAGGGATATTTTATCGTTGTTGTTTTTTACCACAATTTGGTATCTATATCGATTAGTAAGGAACCATGTCCTATAATTACTTGTATTTGGCGTAATCTGACCACATCAACTATTTAATTCCAGAATACATGCAGTATTAATCTCTTAGTGCAATTTTATTTTATAACAATGTCAATATTCACTAACCAACAACTGTAGGTTGCCCCACTCTCTGGTGTATTTGCACAGCAAAAGTACAATGTATGGGGCATCATGAATATTTACATATCTACCAGATATCTGATCCATGTACATCTGTACGATTAATTGTTCACATTTATATGAACATATGTAAGTAAGTATGTATGGATGTGTTTGTTTTTCTGTATATGAATATATCATTCATGCAATATGTACAGAGTGTATCGCTTTTTATTATAAATATGTTTATTTATATTTATTCTGTTTGTCAGAGTTTCATATGATTTTTATTGTGAGGCATGAAACCGCATGTTTCAGTGATGCCATATATTTATTTTTTCAAAAACACTATATTTTCTATTCTACTATGAATTATTTTAAATAAATAAAATTCCATTCTCTGTTATCTTTGCTTACATCACCGAGAATGAAATTTTATTTATTTAAAATAACGGATTTTTTTGGTTGTAGAGGATACTCCCTGCGATAGAATGGAAAAGGCAAGTCGTTATTATGAATGCTATAAAATAAGACATGAGTTTTGTAGTAAATTTGTGGATAGCTGTAGGTTCAAACATCTTATCGCCAGACACAACCCTGTTATGAAAGAATATCTACAATTCTGATAGTTGTAACCGAATCAGATCATCGACTGATATGGACCATAATTTTTTTTTTGAAAAATTTCGAAATTTGTACGCCAAACCCAACATCTTTATTCCAGGAGCCATATTCCGAACTCTAGACCGCGCCACTTAGGAGGCTACACCTTTCACCTCGAGGGTGTTTGATAGTTCTCCTACCGGACGCGTCTACACCGGCGGATGACAATCCACCCTGTCATACTATTCTGCTCTTAACGAGGTAAATCACTTTGTGACATGACCTGTCAGGGGTAGAGTGGTACGATCACTTATCTCTGGCAACCTTGACCTTCCCTAAAACAAAAAAAAAGTAAAAAGTCGTTAAGTTCGGCCGGACCTGTTGGCGACTTCTCGTGAAAAAATTTCGTGATCACTGAGAACTTCAAATGTCAAATTACAGCTAGTTCGGTGAAAAATTGGAGCTACAATCCTCAAAATACAGGAAATCGGGAGGTACCGATCTACACCAAAACATATGCCTTTGTTGACGATTTATGGCTGAGTACTTCGTAACTACTGAGGACCCCAAATGTCAATTTACAGAAAGTCCGGTTAAAAATTGTAGCTAAAATCCTCAAAATACCGAAAATCGGGATGTACCTTTGTATGGGGGCTATAACAAAACATGGACCTATGTTGACGATTATTGGTGGAGAACACTCGTGGCCACTGAGAAAATCAAATATCAAATAACAGCTAGTTCGGTTAAAACTGTTCCTAAAATCCTTACAATACCGAAAATCGGGAGGTACATTTAAGTCCAAATCATGTCGGGGATATTTTATGAATACTCCTCAAAATACAGAAAATCGGGAGACACCATTATATGGGGGCTATACCAAAATGGGGACCTACCCAGCAAAAATCGGATCCGTTACAAAGTAATATAAACAAAAATAACTACTTTCTAAGTTATGAGTACGATTGCACAGAGCGTGTGTGTTCGACTACAAATCCGAGTGTTCGACTACAAATCAACGGTCACCGTCGGCCGGGTACTTTTTTGTTACAAAAGACTAGGAACAGTTGGTGGTAAACATATAAGCGTTTTAACAACCCTTTATGTTCGTTGTTGTTGTAGCATCGCATATATGTTCGTTCGTGTATTATTTCAGTTATAAGGTTCTGGATCCTCTGTATCGAGACTCAAGAATTTTGCAACCTTGACTGGTTGCGTCCATAAAGAATCAGGAGACAGGTGAGTGGAGTTAGCAGAGCAGCTAAACAAATGAAGTGTGCCGTTAGGTCCCAATCCACATGCCGGGCATATGTTGGGTACCGTGGCATCAATTCGGGCCCAATAGGAATTGAGGCGGCTGTACCGACCGACTTTTATAGTGCTGTAATATCTATATAGTCAGGTCAAAAAGTGTTTTCTGTTCACAAGTCATAAAACAAACACGAATAAGTACAAAGGAATGGACTACTGAAGTTATACAGCACTATAAAAGTCGGCGATATCATGCCCCTTTGAGTTAAATTTGAATTACAATTTTCTACTTTATTGTCGTCGAAGAAACATTTTTCCAGACCAATTTTCGAACATTAATGATACACGTGGTCCACTATGGTGGATTTGTGACCATGATAATACTTAAATTTGTACTGCAAGGATAGTTAAAAAATGAAACTTGAACTAAAATACCAACTATTTTCAATAACCTTTCTAATTTATCGATCCTAATAATATGGTTACACTTGGTATTTGCTTTCAGACAAATTCCGAAGCTCAGAAGAGATCTTACGAAATCAAAAAGTAATTTAAATCAAGTTTATAAAACGTTTTTGTTTGAATATTTCTTGATTTTATCTGAAAGTTCTTGGTAACTTTTCCATGTTGAGAATTGAACCCACGTTCCTAATAAAGCGGGTCAAATTTGTTGTAGGATTTATCAGAATGTTCCATTTTACTAAACTAAACCAAAAAAATGCGCAATATTTGCATGGTAGTACTATTTTTCAATTTTATTTCATTCAAACCTATTCTGATGATCGCAAAAATTTGACACTTTTTTGTACATTTTTTATTATAATTGGGATATTTTCCGAAAATATGGCAACACCGTCAAGTTTTTTCTTGGGAATGTTGGCATAGGATAGGACTCTCAAAAACTAAATAGTATGGATCTGTAATACGAACACATCAGAAGATATCTTAACATATAAAAAGAAAACAAGTAAGCAAAGGCTATAGTCGGACGGGGCCGACCATGTGATTCCCTACACCACAACCTTTAGGAATTAAATACCCCTTAATATGTTGGCGATATTTCCTGAATATTTCAGCCACGAAAAAAGTCTCTACAAGTGGTAACTTAGGACACGCCATTCGGACTCGGCGATAAAAACCAAGTCACATATCAATAACTTAATATGACTCCTCCCTTGTCTTTACTGGGATGTTTGTGGAAAAATATATAAATTTGTCTTTGTCTTTGAATATCAAGTTCCTTTTTGGAATACACCTAAAATAAATAAATAAATATATATACCATGCAATTTGGTATATTTGATAATTGGAAAATTTCGAGTTTATTGAAGATCTATCGTCCAAAAATTGTGCATTTGTATCTCACATATGCTTTTAAAATAGTTCATTATGGGCGTATATTGTGATATCAAAAATACATTTTATACTGGTAGAAATAACTAACAATGAATAGAAATTCAAAAATTTTGCATGCAAACAAATTTATAAATCCCAAAATTATTCATATTCAATTACACACCAAAGAAGATAGTATAAGTCAGTTGCGCTTACGGTGATATACCCTCAGCCTCTGCCGTATAAAAATATATTTATTTTGTAACACGAGTTTGCTTCAAAATACGTGGAATCTGTAGGTATCGTAATATGGGGCTATATCAAATCAATTTTAGAAAGCTAACTTCTGAGTTTTGGAAAAGTTTGAGAATTATTTTTTCAGATTTGTAATTTTAGTTGGATCCGGCAGGGTTTTTTGGAACTTCTGGACTATTATCTCAGGAAGTATGACTTACCCCGGAAAAGGGACCAGAATAGGGACCGTGAAAAGAACCTTCTTCAAAAAAAAAAAAAAATAATAATAATAATAATCAAATGCATCCCAAACTGCACTTTTTGTGTGGGAGGTACTCGAAGGACGGACCGATGTAGTCCATATTCCAACCTGACCCATGACTGAATGTAATAATACGATGTGTAAAGTTTCGACGAATCAGAAAATCCCCTTGAGAGTTATCTTGCGGATTTGCGGCGCAAGTAAAAAAGCATTAAGTTCGGCCGGGCCGAACTTTTCATACCCTACACCATAAAATATTCTGAACTAAAATGGAATAATTACTTTTCATTCCTGTCCCCAACTTTAAGTGGGTACGTTAAAATGTCAGATTATGTTTATGTACATTTATGCTTCATTCGGGAGGCCCTTTTTTATGGTGCCTATATCTAACTACCGCAAATCGGAGGGTACCGTTATATGGGGGCTATACCAAAACGGGGACCTATGTCCACAGCTCTTGTTATATAAGTTTATTGACACTTAAGAACCCTAAATGTTAAATTATAGCTACATCGGTCTGAAAATGTAGCTAAAAACGTCAAAATACCGTAAATTGGGGCACCGTTATATGGGGGCTATACCAAAACGTGGACCTATGTCCACAAGTTTTGTTATATATGTTTATTTACACTTACGAACCCTAAATGTCAAATTATAGCCAAATCGGTCTGAAAATGTAGCTGAAAACGTCAAAAAACCGTTAATCGGGGGGTACCGTTATATGGGGGCTATACCAAAACGTGGACCGATATATCCCATCTTCGAACTTGATCTTCCGACGGCTAAAAAAATGATATTCCCCAATTTTCAGCGAAATCGGTCAACAAATGCGACCTGTATGTTGCGAACGGACGGACGGACGGACGGACATGCATAAATCGACTCAGAAAGTGATTCTATGTATATCCCTAGAAGGAACTATGGGTCTATCTCGCTTCCTTTTGTATGTTACATACAAATGCACTAACACATGATACCCCTTACCACATAGTGGTGTAGGGTATAATTATAGCTACATCGCACAGAGGGGAAACTTGTGTTAAAAGTTGATCAAAAGCCCTGGAAAGCTCATTTATAGTCGGATTGATATAAACTTTTGCACAAAGCATATCTTCTGTACAAGGATTAATTCTATAGAAAATAATGAAAATCGGTCCAGATTTGGATGCAGCTTCCGTATATATTCGCATCTGATATGAGATAAAAATGCACCAAAATCACTGAAATTTGACACATGCAACCTGAACTAGCCTAAAAAAACATTGAGCCAATTTTCAAACAAATCGGTACAGATGTATATATAGTCCCATATACAAATATTTCATTCCAAATTTTATTTTTTTGAAACTTACTTAAATTAAATTTTTCTCAATTCACATGAGAAAAGCCGTGAATGTTTCTGAATAATGCAAACATATTTGATAGCTGTTGGTTTAGTCTGATAAATATGAGCCCCGGTTATAAGGCGGAACAAAGTTTAGTGTGAGTAAACCTTGCAATTCCATATAAAAATATTTCATATTTTAGTATTTTTTCGGAATGGCGCAAATATGCGCAATTTTTTATGATTGAATCTGATATTTGAGACTCAAGCGCATAAAACATTAGAAGAAACTATGGTCGGGAAACGACGGGGAAATAGACTTTTTCACTATTGAAATTGTAGTAATCTTAAAAATGATCATAAACAATTTTCATAAAGAGGATATGTATTACCAATATTAAAGAGCATAAATGTAAAATCAAACTGAAAATTTTAAATGCTAATCTTGTTCGGAGACTATACAAAAACAATAAATCTTGAAAAATATAAATTTTCGCGAAAATAACGTCATTTTAATGTTCACCTAATTTCTTAGTTTTCGAAAATTTAGTTTTTGTTTTCAGTATGGCTGAGTTCGATCGACTGCTGCATTGGATTGGTTTATCTTGCAAAGTCGAGGATGGTTATAGCAAATGTAGAAAAGAGTCTGGTTGCCGTTTATCAAAATTTTTTCATAAAAAAACGACTTTCATATTTTGAGTTTTGAGCAACTTTAGGCCTATGTTTCCCCTCTGTGCATCGGTCTGAAAATGTAGCTAAAAACGTCAAAATACCGCAAATCGGAGGGTACCGTTATATGGGGGCTAAACCAAAACGTGGACCTATGTCCACAAATTTTGTTATATATGTTTATTGACACTTAAGAACCCTAAGTGTCAAAATATAGCTAAATCGGTCTGAAAATGTAGCTAAACACGTCAAAACACCGCAAATCGGGGGTACCGTTATATGGGGGCTAAACCAAAACGTGGACCTATGTCCACAAATTTTGTTATATAAGTTTATTGACACTTAAGAACCCTAAGTGTCAAAATATAGCTAAATCGGTCTGAAAATGTAGCTAAAACTGTCAAAATACCGTAAATCGGGTGGTACCGTTATATGGGGGCTAAACCAAAACGTGGACCTATGTCCACAAATTTTGTTATATAAGTTTATTGACACTTAAGAACCCTAAGTGTCAAAATATAGCTAAATCGGTCTGAAAATTTAGCTAAAACTGTCAAAATACCGTAAATCGGGTGGTACCGTTATATGGGGGCTATACCGAAACGTGGACCTATGTCCACAACTTTTGTTATATAAGTTTATTGACATTTAAGAACTTTAAATGTCAAATTATAGCTACATCGGTCTGAAAATGTAGCTAAAAACGTCAAAACGCCGCAAATCGGGGGTACCGTTATATGGGGGCTAAACCAAAACGTGGACCTATGTCCACAAATTTTGTTATATAAGTTTATTGACACTTAAGAACCCTAAGTGTCAAAGTATAGCTAAATCGGTCTGAAAATGTAGCTAAAACTGTCAAAATACCGTAAATCGGGTGGTACCGTTATATGGGGGCTATACCGAAACGTGGACCTATGTCCACAACTTTTGTTATATAAGTTTATTGACATTTAAGAACCCTACATGTCAAATTATAGCTACATCGATCTGAAAATGTAGCTAAAAACGTCAAAATACCGCAAATCGGAGGGTACCGTTATATGGGGGCTATACCAAAACGTGGACCTATGTCCACAACTTTTGTTTTATAAGTTTATTGACACTTAAGAACCCTAAATGTCAAATTATAGCTACATCGGTCTGAAAATGTAGCTAAAAACGTCAAAATACCGTAAATTGGGGGGTACCGTTATATGGGGGCTATACCAAAACGTGGACCTATGTCCACAAGTTTTGTTATATATGTTTATTTACACTTAAGAACCCTAAATGTCAAATTATAGCCAAATCGGTCTGAAAATGTAGCTGAAAACGTCAAAAAACCGTTAATCGGGGGGTACCGTTATATGGGGGCTATACCAAAACGTGGACCGATATATCCCATCTTCGAACTTGATCTTCCGACGGCTAAAAAAATGGTATTCCCCAATTTTCAGCGAAATCGGTCAACAAATGCGACCTGTATGTTGCGAACGGACGGACGGACGGACGGACGGACGGACATGCATAAATCGACTCAGAAAGTGATTCTATGTATATCCCTAGAAGGAACTATGGGTCTATCTCGCTTCCTTTTGTATGTTACATACAAATGCACTAACACATAATACCCCTTACCACATAGTGGTGGGTATAAAAATTCAAACCTATTCAGATGACCGCTAGTGTATTTGAGAGTATCGAAGGCTCTCGATAGGACAAGAGCCACTATAACTGTTCGATCGCACGGACTTTTCTGGTTCAGTTCTCTACTGATATGTGTAGATATGACGTCTAGTGCTTTTGTAGTACGATAGATTTTCCGAAAACCATGTTGATGATGGGCAACTGGAAAACAGCTTCTCATCGTGGGGAAAAGTAGTGCCTATAGGATCTTTGCTACTGGCGACAGGAGCGAAATCGGCCTGTACGATCCCCGCTATGCTGGCCTCCTTGGCAGGTTTCAGTAGCGGGACCACCCTGCCAACTTTCCAGGCTTATGGTACAATATGGGTGGCTAACGATAAGTTGAGGACACTTGTTAAATACTCAACTCCGGGTTCATCCAGTTACTTAAGCATTACCATTGATATTCTGTGTGGGCCCAACGCTTTAGATGATTTCGCGTTCCGGATGGCATCTGCAACATCGCGCATCGTAAATTGTGGTGGTACCTCCTCGGCTGGGAGGGCTCTTCTTATACGGCGTAGCACACTTCTCTTTGCCCTATCACTCTCGAGGTGCTCTATGAACTGCCGGTTAAAATAACACGCGCACCTATTTGGGTCAGTCACTGTCTCGCCGTTGAAAGTAACAGCCGTTCTGTCATCCTTCTTTCCCGTTTTTAACCGTTGCCCACAATTTACATAACCGTTGCCCACAATTTACATAATCCTGTAGCAATGTTGCGTTGCTTCAGGTGATCTAGCCACTTTTTCCGCTTATGTTCGCCTTCTAACCTGTTGACTTCAAGAGTAAGCTCTCTTACCCTCGGGTCTTCTGTGTTCGTACTAGAGTTGTACAAACTAGTTCATTTGAAAGATCTAGTTCAATAGCTCTGCTCTTTTAACTGAACTAATTCAGTAATCTAGTTCATAGTTCCCTATCCAATCCAGTTCAAACATTCGGATCAGAATCGTTCAACGGCTTTTAATGCTTTGAAAACACACACACATACACCAAATAGGAAAAAACATTATAATAGTATTATTGAACTACAAAAATATTACATTTAGATATTTTTATTCCATTCATAAAGAAAGAATAAATTTAGAATTTCATTTAAGTGGCTTGCAAAAAAGTCATATGTTGTGTGTGTAGAAAGTATCACTGCGAAAAGAGCTTTGTGTATGTATGTTTCTTTTTATTTTTTCTGTCAGAAATGTTCTTTATGTAGAAATTACTTTTATTACAATGGGAGTTGACACTTCACATTGATCACTTAGCTCAGAAGACGGCGTAACTTTATTCATATTGAATGACATGCTGAACTAGATTGTGAATCTTTCTTCGTGGACCTTTCGGTCGGCGCTCAGTGAGCTATTAAAATATAATGAACTATATCGACTGATCTGGTTCATACGCCCTTTTCAATGAATCGTTCAATTGAACTAGATCGTTCATGAACTATACAACTCTACTGTTTTGTCGTACCTTAATGATCAAACTAATCTTAAAGAATAATCTTTCCGCTGCTAATCTCAAAGAAGTGTATTCTGTCCTATCCATGATTTGCCCCGTTCAAAAATGCGTTTTAAGTTGCATTTTAAAGAAACCCAAAATTATATGGTAAATTTCAAATTTCCTTTGCAATTACATAGAAAAAAAAATTAAAAACTTTTTTGGCGAGCACATCCGCCATTTTTGGTACATGGGTTACGAAAAAAATCGTGTTTTCAAATCTGTTCGCGTTCACAAAATTGGATGCTGCACTCAAAAGTTATATGCGGTTTTACTCTCTTGTAAAGAAAAAATATTTAAAAATTCCTATTGTGTTGTAATATGAACATGTATATATGAATCGTTAGCAGCATTTGATATCTATCCGTAAATGCTAAAATAGTTGCTAAATTTATTTTTATTTTCGCGGAAAATCAAAAAATATTGAAGAAATCTTGGAATAAATTTTATTTATTCTAAATCAGAGTCCAAAAAAATCTCTAAAAAAATAATTTAAAAATACGTACAGAATCTAGACAACGCGTAGAAAAATGTGAGACCAAAATTATAAAGATCGCGTTTACAACTTGCATATTACAGCAACAACAAAGAACGGAAACTTATTGTTGGAAATTATTTCAAAAATATATTTTTGGTAAAATACGAAAAATTTGAAAAATAAATGTTGGGAGTTATTTTATTATTTCGCTAAATTTCGATCCAAATCCTGAAGTAATTTGCTTAAACTTCTACGAGAAAAGTAATTAGTCATCGTGAAAGTATATTTGCTTTCTGTGATAAGCAATAGAAATAAGAAGTAGAGAGTAATATTGAAATTACAATCAAAGAAAAAACATAGAAGTTAAAAACCGAATAATTCGCGAATTGGTTAAAATCGGTTGAGGTGCATGTGCTTTTCGGATACAGGGAGTACATGTCTATCAATATGCATGGATTTTCCCATGCTTCATTCAGCGGCCAAAGTGTGCCATCAGTTGCATCTTACTATTCAAAAAACCTTCAAGTGGGCAAAAATTACGCGATATGCATATGATGATAAGGTGCATCCGATTTCAATGGCCCCCTATTAAAAATACGTCAATATAAATTATTTTAGACAGATTCGTCAAGAACTGCGGATGTGCCACCGCATTCTATTTTGGGATAAATAGGGATATTACTCCTGAATCTTTGTAATTTGTGACACACCTTTTTGGCAAATATTATAATCGCGTATAAAGGATTACAATTATGCAAAAATAATCAAAGAAAATCACGGTTCAATTCGCGGAATTGTCAAAATATATTTTTGCAGATTTTCCTACTTTCAAGGTATCTATATCCGGCGTTTTAGTGGATGGATTCGACCGCGGAAGAGCTCATTAGATCCGGCACGTAAAAAAACTAAAATCACGCGGGATTCAGAGGTACCTGTACGACAGTTGTAAATTTTAAAGCCAAAAAATAGGTTTTTTCAGAAAATTTACGCACCAAATTTTCACCTTTGGACTCCTATTACTAGGAAGCTGTACGGAGCACACTCATGAGATATGCATCGAACGACGTGGAATCGCGAGTTCTACAATCCTATAAACTAGTTTGGATTATTATCTAGTTGCACCCACTATTTATAAGAAAAATTCGAAAAACCCAGTTTTCAAAACTTCAAAATGTCAGCATCGATTTTAGGGGGATGCAGTGTATATATCGAGATGTCATACATTAGAACCATGTTGCCCAAGGGGTATTCTTCAATTCTTTCTTTGAGCTTATGTGTGAATTTTCCGTGGTTTGACCAGAAATCAAGAAAGAACACAAAAAACTTGTAAACTTCAACACATTTTTACCTATTTTTTAATATTACCACCAACGCAGCTTCCACCAAAATTATTTGTTATGGTCCATATTATGAGATCATGGCTAAAACACTTCAATTAATATAAATGTATTCATAATTTATAAAATATATTAACAGTTCGCGACTTATTAAATGGTAAACCTCAACTTCAACGATTGCAAAACTTTTTTGAATATTACCATATGTATCCTTTCAACAACAACATCGAACCCTAATCACATAAGTGAGAACTGAAAATATCAGTTAATGAACGCCAACTCGAAGTAGTGCGAGAGCGGTCCTGGGTTGGTGGTTCCTGTGTAGGACCGCTATTGATAGTGTGCTATCATTATGTCAAAAAAAGATCTAAATAGGTTGTGCCTAAAATAGTGAATGTGAATCCAACTCTTATTTATTTAATTTAATATAACCTCTTCCAGACTCCGAACTTAAGAACACTACTTAAGCATCTACTTTGGCTTAAGTTTATGTCCATACGAATATGTGGCGATTTTGTATCGCCCCCTTCTCAATCTAACCAAACCTAACCTATCACCTTATCGTTATGATCGAACAATATTTAGCTCAAAATGTACCTATTTAATCTCATTTCTAGACTTATGTTCTGTGATTCTACAAAGAAGTTAACGTCAGTTGTCTTCTAGGCGTGATTATTGTTACTTCATCATTTAACATATTTTCTAGATACTTATCAACATAACACTTTATTATAAAATACGTCAAAATAGAGTAATATCGACATATACTACACTACTGATTATGGCAATAATAAAATATTATTTGCATTCGGAGACTATTTGTTTGTACGCACATTTATAGGGTGCAACAAAATTATTATTACATTTTTAAAAAATGAATGTACATATCGCCACCTGTAGTGCGATCCTCTAACTCATTTTTTGAGTTATCGACAAATGTTTAAAATTTACGATTAAAAATTTAAAATGCTGATAATTTCGGTAATTAACGATATTTTCGGTAAGTTAGCGACGAATAAAAAACAGCCGTAAAGTTCTACCAATAACAGGAGTGTTGTCAACTTTTATTTGAACTTTTCATTCTTTCTTTTCAAGAAATGAGTTAAGAGAATCGCACTACTGAAATACCCATAAACGTAACTCAAAAAATCAAGTTCATTTTTTGATTGGAATATTCCAAAATTTCGTTTCACCCTGTATATTTTATCTGAATGAAGAAATAAGGATAAATATTTTTTTGCAACCTGCCATGTTGGTTCGTACATTCGTTATTGTATTTTCCCACAGAAAATTGAATGGAAACATGAAGTTGTTGTTATAGTAGGTGTATGTGTATGTATTTGTGCTTCTTCTTTGTTGAAAAATAGCAAAAAGGAAATACTTAAATAAAACATCCTCAAAGATAATATCAACAACGAAATATATAAAATGTTTTCATTGAAAGTAAACACACGATGAAATATTATTTTTGTTCCACGAATGTTTCGAGAGATAGACTTCTGTGCTCCCCTTCTCATCTATCTTCAACTTGTCAACCAACGTACCAACGTTTTTCCGAGTTCCCTTTTCCTTTAAATTATATTATATTAAATGTTCAACAGTTAGAGTTGTTATAACGACACAACTTGTGATGCATATTTAATGAAAACATATTTATTTGAAAAAATCAAAAACGAGAATTCATAACTATTTGCATATTTCATATGCAGGAAGACAAATCTGTAATATCTATTTGTCATATATTTTATATTTATCAAAGGGATGGATAAGATTTCAGTTACTAACAATATATGTAAGTATATGTATATGAGTTTTGATTGTGATTAGAAAACTGCTTGCTTTTAGACTCTAAAAATTCCCTAAAATTTAGAGAATTATAGTTAAGACAACGATGTACTGCCTGAAGATTTAAATAGGAAACTTTATAATCAAGCTAAATAACTGTCCTGATTAATATATTCCACTTATACACTATGGTTTATCAAAGGGCAGGTGGGGTTCGCGGGCACATGCCGGAGCTGTCAAAGTTTCAATGCATTGGTAAATACTGACACAGATCAGCCAGAAGTTGGGGATCTAGGATCAATTTCCGATCCACTTGAGAGGTTATTTTTATGTGTTTGGATATTAAGACTAATGCAGTACTTTGCATTCGAGTAAAATCACAATGACATGCAACTGCGCTATGGCTTAATCGGGGCATTTTATTAACCAAAAGTTTTCAAGTTGAAAAAAGTATTTGGTTTAACTGAAGATAGTGGTTTAAGCTTCGGGTAGAAAAATGGAACAGCGTGGGCCAAAAAATTAACACTTTATGGACCAAATACTTAACACGTGCCTTAATCCTTTGGGGACCAAAACTGACAAGTCTGTTAATCAAAGAACCGTTTGTAGTTGTGTTTTGTTTTACTTTTAATGTTAATGTTCCCTCAAATTATTCGGTGCCCTTACCAACAAAATCCGATAATATCATGTGATATATTTTTACTGTAACTGGAGATATTTAAAAAAAAACATTTCTGTATATTTTTGGTTTAAAACACAGCAGAACGCTATAGACTCCAAATAGGCTAGCATTACTTGCTACGAGTTTTAACCCTGACTTCAAAAAAGTAAATATTATTTTAAATATGTATATGGTATCCTGAAAAAAGTTAGATAATTCTTCTCGAGCGAATTAACATCACATACAAATTTTCTGCATTCGGCACGAGTCAATGAACCAACTTAAATTTTCACTTCCATTGCCGAACGTTGTGACTTCACAAACATGCATAACCTCAAAATTTTGCAATTTCTGTGATAATTAATGCAAATCAAGATACAACACATTTTTGATAACTAGATATCGAATACTCTCTTATCAATTCGTTACTCATATTAATATTTTGATTTTGTGTTACCCTGAACATATACAAGTAAATATATTTATTTATCAAGTTTTAAAGATACTTGGATAATTCACATTTGCCAGATTGTCATGTAACGTAATGTAATTCCTTACACAAAAACAAAATGTATTTTTATTATCTTTGAAATGTTTCTTAGTAAGTGGAAATACAAAGTGCGAAATCTGAGTTTTGGCCACTAAAATGGGCTGTTTAACCTATAGTGCACCGTACGATTAGTGGTCTAAAACCCCAACATTTTCTAAAAGCCCTCTGGCTACGTTGGTAATTTCCTTGATTAATTCCGGATCTACGTTATTGAAAGCACTACCTAAGGAAAATCACCAAAGTAAAATTGCAGCATTTCATATTCTTCTTGATATATCCGACCACCTCATGCAAAACAGTTTTTATACCCTCCACCATAGTATGGAGGGTATATTAAGTTTGTCATTCCGTTTGTAACACATCGAACTAATCATTTGCGACCCTATAAAGTATATATATTCTTGATCAGGATAATATTCTAAGACGATCTAGCCATGTCCGTCCGTCTGTCCATCTGTTGTAATCACTCTAGCGTCCGCAATAATTGAGATAGAGTGCTGAAATTTTGCACCCGAGGGTTTTTTCTATAGGCAGGTCAAGTTCGAAGATGGGCTATATCGGTCTACTCTTTGGTATAGCCCCCATATAACGGTACCTCCGGATTTAAGGTATTTTGACGTTCTTCGCCACATTTGGCACTTAGGGTTCCTAGTGATCAACAAACTTTTATCCCAAAGGATATGGGCATAGGTCCATGTTTTGGTATAGTCCCCATATAACGGTACCTCCCGATTTTCGGTATTTTGAGAATTTTAGCCACAATTTTTAACCGAACTATCTGCAATTTGGCATTTGAGGATCTCAGTAGTCACGAAATATCTCCACCAAACATCGTCAACATAGGTCCATGTTTTGGTATAGCCCCCATATAACGGTACCTCCCGATTTTCGGTATTTTGAGAATTTTAGCCACAATTTGTAATCGAACTATCTGCAATTTGACATTTGAGGTTCTCAGTGCGCATGAAACATCTCCACCAAACATCGTCATAATAGGTCCATGTTTTGGTATGGCCCCCTTATAACCGTACCTCCCGATTTTCGGTATTTTGAACAATTTAGTTACAATTTTAAACCGAACTAGCTGTAATTTAACATTTGAGGTTCTCAGTGGGCATGAAATATCTCCACCAAACATCGTCATAATAGGTCCATGTTTTGGTATAGCCCCCATATAACGGTACCTCCCGATTTTTGTATTTTGAGAATTTTAGCTACAGTTTTTAACCGAACTATCTGCAATTTGACATTTGAGGTTTTCAGTGAGCATGAAACATCCCCACCAAACATCGTCAACATAGTTCCATGTTTTGGTATAGCCCCCATATATCGGTACATCCCGATTTTCGGTATTTTGAGAATTTTAGCTACAATTTTTAACCGAACTAGCTGTAATTTGCCATTTGAGGTTCTCAGTGGTCATGAAACATCTCCACCAAACATCGTCAACATAGGTCCATGTTTTGGTATAGCCCCCATATAACGGTACCTCCGATTTTTTGTATTTTGAGAATTTTAGCTACAGTTTTTAACCGAAATAGCTGTAATTTGACATTTGAAGTTCTCAGTGGTCATAAAACAGCTCCAACGAAACATCGTCAACATAGGTCCATGTTTTGGTATAGTCCCCATATAACGGTATCTCCCGATTTTCGGTATTTTGAGAATTTTAGCTGCAATTTTTAACCGAACTAGCTGTAATTTGCCATTTGAGGTTCTCAGTGGTCATGAAACATCTCCACCAAACTTCGTCAACATAGGTCCATGTTTTGGTATAGCCCCCATATAACGGTACCTCCGATTTTTTGTATTTTGAGAATTTTAGCTACAGTTTTTAACCGAAATAGCTGTAATTTGACATTTGAAGTTCTCAGTGGTCATAAAACAGGTCCAACGAAACATCGTCAACATAGGTCCATGTTTTGGTATAGCCCCCATATAACGGTATCTCCCGATTTTGGGTATTTTGAGAATTTTAGCTGCAATTTTTAACCGAACTAGCTGTAATGATCGGTATTTGAGAATTTTAGCTACAATTTTGTCTATTCAAAAATAATCGTCAATATAGATGAAACTACCCTTAATTTGACTCTTGATGTTCCCTGCAGCTAGATTAGATAACACTATGCAACAAAATGGAGGTGAAAGTCTGGGGCACGGAAAATTCCTCTTGGGGAAGAAAGGCCTTGGTGAGTATGTTATGAACCCCGAAGGACAGATACGCCGTGAGTCGAACCTCCCCGTTATGGCGTGATGACATTTTTGTTAGAGACCCTGTGGGACACCAGGAATTAGCGTTATATCTTTGTTCACTATTGCTTAAGTGCTCTACAAAAACAACAAACAAAGATATAATGCTAATTCATGATGGCTTACAGGGTCTCTTGCAAAAATTTCATCACGCCATAACGCGGAAGTTCGACTCACGGCGCATCTGTCCTTCGGAGTTTTTAATATACACACCAAGGGCTTTCATCTCCAAAAGGAATTATCTCTGCCCCATCATTTGTGTTCACAGTGTAATTTAAGCAATAGTGGGAGGCAGTAGGAATCTATCCATTGTCGAAAAGTCGTTACACCTAAAATTGTAAAAGGACCCTGATTATTCCATTTTAATTAAGACTTTTTTATGGTGGAGGGTATAAAAAGTTCGGCCCGGCCGAACTTAACGACTTTTTATTTGTTAATGCTAACTTTTATATTACTATAAATATTATTGCTATTGTTTCTTTGTAATTTAAAGGTGCTAATCTTTATTATCCATGGGGCGTATTCTGTAACTTTTAACAACTTCACTCATTGTTTATTTTACAACAATTTCATTTGTTTGTTTTGTAGTTGTTACAAAAATAAAAGACATTTTAACAACTTTTTAATCGATAAAAGTTACAGGAAAGTTATATTTAATATAAAATGTTATGACTATACCAAGGGCACGGAACGCCTCATATGTAAGTCACTTTTTATGAGGGGAGGGTACTATAAGTTGGTTTTGGCCAAAAAGTTTGTAACGCATCGAAATAATGGTCGCAGACCCATACTAATATATACCAAAATGAATGTCTCGACGAGCTGAGTTGATCTGTGTGTCCTTCCGTCTGTCCATCTAAACCTTGTAGTCACGCTACAGGTCGCAATTTTGATCGGATCGTCACGAAATTTTGGATGTTGATGGGGGTCCCGGAGGGGAAGAAGCCTATATTTTGGTGATGGTCGGATAATATTTAGGGGTCGGAATGGGCAAAAAACTTATGTGGATAAAAATACAAAGTTTTTTTCCAAATCGAATATCTCAGCTTCTGTATGAGGTATACCAAAAGCAAACAATGAAAGTAGAAAATATCACATTTTTAATGATGTAAAGTTGGTTCTCGTAGGTGATCAAACAACGAAGATATCACAATAGTCGCAAATAAAACTCAAATTTTCATTTTTGCGAATTAAATTATAATGACGAATATCACAGCTTTGGTTGGGGACTTTCCAAAGGCAAAGCCTGATTGTGAAAGTAGAGCTTCCATCTTTACAATGATGCAAACTAGGTCGCCGCAGGTGACCAAATAACGGAGATATCGCAACAGTCGGTAATACATCCCATTTATCATTTTTTGGAAATCACGCTGCAGGTCGCAATTTTGATCGGCTAGTCACGAAATTTTGAGGGTTAATGGGGGTCTCACAGAGGAAGAACCCTATTGATTTTGGTGATCGTCGGATAATATTTAGGGGTCGGAAAGGGCAAACAACTTATTTGGGTAAAAAGACAACGTTTTTTCCAAAGCGAATATCTCAGCTTCTATAAGGGGTATACAAAAAGTAAAACCAAGGAAAAAAGCAAGGAAAGTAGAAAATATCACCTTTCTAATGATCTTAAGTAGGTTCTCGTAGGTGATCAAAAAACGAAGATATCACAATAGTCGCAAATAAAACCCAACTTTTCATTTTTGCGATTTTAATTAAAATGACGAATATCAAAGCTTTGGTTGAGGATTTTCCAAAAGCAAAGCCTGACTAAAAATGTAGAGGATCCCATCAATACAATGATGCAAACTAGGTCGGCGTAGGTGACCAAATAACGGAGATATCGCAACAGTCGGCAATACATCCCATTTTTAAATTTTTTTTGGAAATCACGCTACAGGTCGGTTTGATCGGATCGTCACCAAATTTTGAGGGTTAATGGGGGTCTCACAGATAAAGAAGCCTATTTTGGCGATGGTCGGATAATATTTAGGGGTTGTAATGGGCAAAAAACTTATTTATATAAAAAGACAACATTTTCTCCAAAGCAAATATCTCAGCGTCTATAAGGGGTATACAAAAAGTAAAACCTGGCAAGGAAAGTAGAAAATATCACCTTTACAACGATGTAAGAAGGTTGTTGTAGGTGGTCAAGCAACGAAGATATCGCAGTAGTCGCTAATAGAACCCAACTTGTCATTTTTGCTATTTTTATAATAGTGACGGATATCACACCTTTGGTTGGGGACCATCTAAAAGCAAAGCCTGGCTAAGAATGTAGAAAATCCCATCTTTAAAATTATGCAAAGTAGGTTGGCGTAGGTGGTCAAATAATAGAGATATCGCAATAGTCAGTAATACATCCCTTTTTCAACTTTTCCTGCAATCACACTACAGGTCGGAATTTTGATTATTATTTTGGTTCAGTTCACCTTAAGTCATTTGGTAAAAAAGCCAGATCGGCGAAAATTTTCGTATCTCCCTAAAAGAAATGTTTTCGAGTGAAAAAATTATGCACAGAGGTAGTGGTGTAGGGTATCACATAGTCGGCCCCCTACCGACTATAGCCTTTTCTCACTTGTTTATTAATATGGTATGAACGAAATCCGCGGACAGACCTCGAGGATCTTCCTTGGGAGTATTAATAGAGAACTGGTATATATATTACCAATCGTATTAATAAGAGGACAATATGCAATAATTCTAAATGTGGAGTCCACAAACATCCCACTAAAAATTAATTAGCCCACACTGAAAAATTAGTTATTCCCATACCAGAGATTTGAACCCACAATCTTTTACCTGCAATGCGGTCATGCATACATTGCACCACATTGTGGAACCCGAAACTCCTTGAAGGCTATTCTACATATCCAAGTATTATAACCAAATAGTGGGTAACTAACGTATTTACTTTACATTATAATTTCCTTCTTCAAAACGGACTGCATAGTACATATGTAACGTCATAAATCAACCCCCAAAATAGAAACAGATAGGTTATTATCACACATTTGGTGTAAAACCACA
Source organism: Musca autumnalis (assembly GCF_047663935.1). Lineage (NCBI taxonomy): Eukaryota > Metazoa > Arthropoda > Insecta > Diptera > Muscidae > Musca > Musca autumnalis. The sequence goes on from NW_027411755.1 coordinate 115,949,724, forward strand.
ATACAAATATTACCCTTTCCCTTGTCCATTTAAGTAGGACACATTACAAACAAACAAAAAGTCAGCAGTCATTTAGTCAATCAAAATGCATTACATGTGTATTCACTTGACGCGTGTTCAATCAAAATTATGACAAAACAAAAACGAGGAGTTCCCCCTTATTCAATTACAACACAAAGGGGTATGATATAAAAAGGAAATATTTATGTCGTTCACTAGCAGCATCGTAGATAGCCACAAGGTATGACATTCCAAATTTTATACTTTAAGTCCTCATTAACAATTTTTAGATCACTTTTATACATACTACAAGTAAATAGGAATCAGTCGACTTTGTCGACTTATATATCAAGATTTTTGTAGAAAATTAACTTATGTTGAAACCACGATTTCGGAGTCGAGGTATTTTTGGCTCGACGCCGACTCCAGGCGAGTTATTTTCACGACTCCGACTCCGGGTCGACTCCGAGAGTGAATTCCTATACCACTAAAAATTAATAAAATTAATAAAATGTGCACAAAATTGTAATTTGTCCCTATATTTTGGCCTATATAGTCTAATGTGTTAGTTTTTCCTTACATATTCATTAGAAAGGGCATTCGTTCGAATCTTACATTGAAAAATAGCAAAGTAGCCATCCGAATTTGATATATAGTTAATAGATTATGTGAGATTTACCGAAATACATAAACATGCGGTTTTTTTTTTGAAAAAGTAACGGGTGAAACAATGAAAACGTGACAATATCGATTTCTTGGATATGGGAAACCTACATATAATTTTCGGTAGAAAATTTTTGCAAAAAATTTCAATTTGTTTTACTTTTTGAGTTCAAGAACAAAAAGGACATGAAAAGAACTGAGCTAGAAGGACAGCATATTTGACAGAAAGGTTCCTCATTCCATTTAACTGAAAACATGTCATCTAAACATGATGAAACAATATCTCCAAACAGAGATATAAAACTATTTTCTCAATGATTGATGGGGGTCAATCAAAAAAATCATTATGTCAGGACTCAGAAATTTTAGCTATGGGATCCTTTGGTGTTCTCAATTGGGGCTTTCATTCCCAAAAGGAATTTTCCTCCCCCCGATTTTAACTTCCATTTCGTGTCAAAGGGTATTCAGTAAGATTTCCCATAGAGACCACTATGTCTTTAATAGAAGACAAGGATGACTTTTCATAAAAAACAAGATGATAATACCAGTAGACCTTTGTGAGAAGAACAGTAAGATTTCTGACGAAAGAGGTTAAAGGTCCAATCTTAATTCGATTGTCATAGAACTTTACTTTTGTTTGCAAAAATGTAAAGAATCAATTGGATCAACAAAATAGGGATGAATAGACTACACTTAAGAGGGTAATAAATATCCTGTGAATTGTCCTTTAACTTAGTATAATATGTAATTTGCATATATATTTTCATATAAAAGGTAATTATTTCATATACCATTTAAAATAAATAATGATTTAAAACAAAGTTCTTGTTTCTATAACGTGGAAAGGATTTTGACCGGAGTCGGAGTCGAGTTATTTTTTTTCGACTCAGACTCCGTCTCCGACTCCAGCAAAATTGCTCGACTCCGACTCGTAGACTTCGACTCCGAAACCTTGGTTGAAACTGAGGTATCGGGTACTGTAACTCGCTAACAGTTGTAATATACCATGACTTTTGAACGTACTTAGGTAAACTGAAGTGGTTTAGCTCGATTCACCGATGGATTTTTAAAAATAACAATTTTAGCGGAAGCTGAATTCTTATTAATGTTTTTTATGTTAATTTTCAATTAGTGGTTTTATCACACAATATACAGCTTAATGCTCAAAGGAGAAGCTAAAGAATACACTTCATAGTTAAGGTTTCTAATGTATGATTTTTTAATATATCCACTGTATCAAAAAAAAAATTGGGTTTTTTGAATTTTTTCTCTAATTGGGACGCGCAGCTGGATTTATCTAAAGGCATACTATTTGATTGTAGTACTCGCCAATTCGTATTTTTTAATGCATAACATGAGCCTGTAGTCTTCATAGGATCACAGTAAAATTTACAAACGTCATTCGATTTCCGTGGAAACCCCCGAAAATTTAGTTTTTTTTACGTTCTGAATCTAATAAGCCACGGCGCGTCTAAATCCATCCACTATATCGGCGGATATGATACCCCTCAATTTTCGAAAATCTTGAACAAATGTTTTTGAAAATATCGCGTATTTAAAAGCGTTTTGTATGTGTCATTTCTACGCAACCAAATCGAGCGATACGCCTGCTTTGAATGTGCGAAAACAGATATTTAAAAACTATAATGAATCCGGAGATATAATTGGTTTTTTCTAAAAATTAGTGCAATGCTTCATCCACGGTTCTTGATAGATGGCAATGAAACGACATCAAATGATGTATTTTTTAAAGGATATCATCGAAATCGGATGCGCATAAAATGTAAATGAACTAGAGTTGTACAATCTAGTTCATTTGAAAGATCTAGTTCAATAGTTCTGCTCTTTTAACTGAACTAGTTCAGTAATCTAGTTCATAGTTCACTATCCAGTTCATTCATTCGGATCATAATCGTTCAATCAAACGCATACATACACCAAATAGAAACAAACAATAGCAAAAATCTTATGTGGTGTGTGTAGAAACTGTCAATGCGAAAAAGCTTTGCGCGTGTGTGTTTCTTTTTATTTTTTTTTTTTCTATCCAGAACAAGGCACATTCAATATGGGAATATGTGGAATTTGTTGTGTTTCGAAGAAATCTTCACTTTCGAACAGCTATTCATTGTACCTTGATCCAAAACCTAAACAAACTCATCACATTACGAAGGCATCACTTAACACTGACGACGGCGAAATTTTATGCATATGTGAACGAAATGTTGAACTAGATTGTGAATCGTTCGTTCGTTGATCGTACGGTCGCCGACTGATTATAGTTCATTGAACTATTGAACTATATCGACTGATCTAGTTCATACGCTCTATTCAATGAATCGTTCAATTGAACTAGTTCGTTCATGAACTATACAACTCAAAAATGAACTTCGTTGAAATTATGAACATTTAACTGTATTTTGCGCCCTAATATGCAACAGATGCTACATCGTGGCCGCCAAATAGATTTTCACAAACTGTACATCAAATAAAAGGGATTGATTCGCTGTGTTGGAAAATCGGATGCGCATCATGCTATTTTCACTATTACGCGGTTTAGATGCGTTTCAAATGTAGTAATATTCAATATAACATTATTTTAATATTATGGCATATTATGGCGATTTTTTTTAAATTTTTTTCTAATTAGCATAATTAAAACGGACATATCTTTTGCGTGCAAGGATCAAAGTTGGTAACGAAAACAGATTTGGAATGACGATTTTTTTCTTAAATGGAAAAGGCGATATCAGCCTTTTTTCTGATATATATTCAGCCTGTGATATAATGAAAAAAGCAAACCCATTATAGGTTGTTTTTCCAAAACACTACTGTTGTGTTGTGCAGTGATTGGACAAAATCGATAATTTTTACAGTTTTTACAGGGTAATTATCTCAGTCAGTGTTGGCTTATCCCCGCAAGGACTATCTGCTGAACAAATTTCAATATGATCCTAGACATGTCTCAAAACTGCACATTTGCGAACTGATATAGTCCATTTTCAAACATGATTTAAATGTGAAAGAAATATTACATTGCACGAAAAATTGGAACAATGTACATTACTCTTTTCATTAGATTATCGTGCCCATCAGGCAATTATTTGGCCTATGTGGATTTTAGAGCTTCTGGACCAATATGCCAGGCCCACGAAAAACATGTAGCGGTAAATATGTAGGTCTACAAGAAGAACTTTGGTTAAACATTTGAAAAACAATTTTCGAACAGCACTTAAAATGCACTTAAGCAAAAAAAAAACTAAATTGTGAGGGTGGCCCAATGATGTTTTCGTATATAGGACTTCTTTGAACTTGTTGTAAGTTTGGTAAAAAATTACGATGTGAAAAATTTCTGTTATTTGGAGCTTTTGAACATTATCTCAGAAAATACGGACGTGCCGCCGAAACAAATGTACCGTTGTGAAAGGGACCGTCAGTACAATCAATGCGAACCGAAAAGAGTCGCTAAACTGTCCTTGTGCCAACCATTTTAAAAATATCGATATAGTCCTCATGCAAAAGTTTTTAACCTAATGCTCCAAACCATTGAAGCAATAACTAAAAAGCTTTTAAATTAATATTACCCAAATAGGTTTACATTTTGGCGTATCCCAGAATTTTCTACCACATTAGCTCTTAGTTTGGCATTTTGGGTTCTAACTCCCGCAGAGAAAGATTTTCTGTAATTCGAAGCTGCTAATTTTTAAAAATATCGCTTGTAATATGGGTTTTGGAAATCCTTTTGTTGTGAGAACCTCCATGCAGAAAGTGAGGAAATAGATCCACGTTCCAGGGATTGCATTCGAGAATATTTCGAAATGAGATATACAGTGTTTTAATGTGGAGGGTTTAACAGTTCTGCCCGAACATATCACCTTTTCTTCATTAAAGTTCGTATCCAGATATCACACACTTAACATCACTTCCATTAAAAAAATTGTATTATTGTAAGAAAATAATATTATTTTATGTCATAAAACCAAAAAAAAAAACTTTACTATTTTACCAAAAGTGATAGATTCCGTGAAAGCCAACTTAAAATTCAGAAAATTACATTAAAAAAGAAAAAATTTTTATCAGGACTCGGGCGATAAATACTATGACTCATAGACTCCGAATCCAAATCGCAGTATTCTGTGAAACTAAGCTTTAAAAAAAGTTCGGCAAAATTTTAGCTAAGTCCTAAAAAAATGGTTAAGTCGAAAAAAACTCCTTCTGATACCTCCATGGTTGTTGTTCCAGTTTATTTCTATCTTTATTGCACAAGTTGATGTTTATGGACTCGATGACATTAAAAGCTTTCCAAGGACTAATCACTTCTGCCGGCACAGCGGTGGCAAACTTATAAAAATTCTTAACTTTTGTTTCTGGAAAACAAAATAGTTCTCATATCAGTCGATTTTGCCGACAGAGATATACCCTCAGACAGTAGACAGATTGAATACGGGCTATATAACCAAAATCTTTTTCCTAAAAATTAAGTTGTCAGAGAGTTTCAGAATTCGTTGACTTTTTTTATATATAAAGTTTCAGGCAGACGTATTGAAACATTTAGGGTATATAGATACCTGAAGGAATAGACCGGAAGTGGATCTATATAATTTTGGAAGTCATTCCTTTTAAGTTATGCTGTTAAGCCGTCATTTTAGTTGGTCACCGTAAGATTTAGAGCTTTGGGGCCATTCCTGACATAACCATGGACTTACATACGAAAAATAGAATATCGCTGTAAAAAAGACCCTCCTTGCGGTCAAAATGTGCAATGGCTCCTAGAACAGCCATTAAACTACACTTATGTTGAACTTTTGAGAGGGATGTATCCAAAAATGTTGTCCCATATAGACCCTCTTGGTACTTGATATATGGTAATATTCAAAAATGTTTTACAATCGTTGAAGTTGAGGTTCACCATTTAATAAGTCGCGAACTGACAATATATTTTATACAATATGAATATATTTATATTAATTGAAGTGTTTTAGTCGGGGTAGCATAAAATGAAACATAACAAATAATTTATGTGGAAGCTGTGTTGGTGGTAATATTAAAAAATGGGTAAAAATGTGTTGAAGTTTACAAGTTTTTTTGTGCTCATTCTTGATTTCTGGTCAAACCACGGGAAATTCAGACCTGAGCTCAAAGAAAGAATTGAAGAATATCCCTTGGGCAACATGGTTCTAATGTATGACTTTTCGACATATACACCACATCCCCATAAAATCGATGCTGACATTTTGAAGTTTTGAAATCTGGGTTTTTTGAATTTTTCTTATAATTGGAGGGCGCAACCAGATAATTACCCAACCTATTTATTGGATTATAGAACTCGTGATTCCACGTCGTTTGATGTATATCTCATGAGTGTGCTTCATACAGCTCCCTAGTAATAGGAGTCCAAAGTCGAAATTTTGGTGCGTAAATTTTCTTTAAAAACCCATTTTTTGGCTTCAAAATTTACAACTGTGACTCAGGTACCCTTGAACCCCGCGTGATTTTAGTTTTTTTACGCGCCGGATCTAATGAACCCTTCCGCTTACAAATCCATCCACTAAAACGACGGTTATAGATACCTTGTAAGTAGGAAATTCTGCAATATTATATTTTGATGATTCCGCGCATTGAACCGCGATTTTCTTTGGTTATTTTTACATAAATGGAATCCTTTATACGCGATTATATTATTTTCCAAAACCATGTGGCATAAATTACCGAGATTCTGGAGTAATATTCGTATTTCGTATAAAATAGAATTTGGTAGCACATCCGCGGTTCTTGACGAATTTGTTTAAAATTTGTTATAATAACGTATTTTTTATAGGCGGTCACTGAAATCGGATGCGCCTTATAATCTTATGTACATCGCGCAATTTTTACCCACATAAAGGTTTTTTGAACAGTAAGATGCAGCTGACTGCACACTTTGGCCGCTGAATGAAAAGTGGAAAAATCGCTACATATTTATAGAGAGGCACTCGCTGTATCTGAAAAGCGCATGCGCCTTAACTGATTTTAACGAATTCGCGAATTATACGTTTTTTAACTTTAATGTTTTTTCTTTGGTTGTAATTTCAATATTACTTTCTATTACATAATCCTATTGTTTATCAAAGTAAGCAAATACACTTTCGGGTTTGTCATCGCATTTTCCCTGAAGAAGTTTCAGCGAAGTCCGTTAGTCCTTGCATCGCAATTTAGCGAAATAGTAGAATAACTCCCAAAAATGTTTTTTCTATTTTTCGTATTAAACAAAAAAATATATTTTTGAAATAATATTGCAACAATAAGTTTTCGTCTTTTGTTGTTGCTGTAATATAGCAGTTATAAATCCTATCGTTAAAATTTTGGTCTCATATTTTTCTACGCGTTGTCTAGATTCTGTACGTATTGTTAATTTATTTTTTTCGAGTTTTATTTGGACTCTAATTAGAATAAATTAAATTTACTCCAAGATTTTTTCAATATTTCTTGATTTTCCGCGAAAATTGAAATACATTTAGTAAATATGTAGGCATCTACGGATAGATATTAAATGTTGTTAACGCTTTATATATACATTTTCTTATTACAGCAAAAATGGAATTTTTAAATATTTGTTCTTTATAAGGGAATAAAACCCTCCATAACTTTGGAGCGCAGCATCCAATTTTGTGAACGCGAACAGATTTGAAACCACGACTTTTTTCTTAATCTATCTTCCAAAAATTGCGGATGTGCTCGCAAAAAATTTTTTAAAATTTTTTCCAATGGAATTGCAAAAGAAATTTGAAATTTACCATATATACATCTGGAAGTAATTTTAGGATGTTCAGAGTTTCGGTCAATTCGGATATTTGAAATTTTGTGTTGGAGGTACCTGAAAGAGTGAATCGTTATACTCGATTTTCGAACCTAATATACATATGTCTCCAGTAAATCGATTTGCATTTTCGAGAGTTATTGTGCGCACCATTTTTGGGAACATTTTGAAGTCTTGTGGGGAAAGTGCCCGAAGGAGTGGACCGATACGATTTAAAGTTTGGACCAAATATTGAGAGATCCAAAATTTGGACCAAATCTAGTTTCTCTCAAAAGGTGTATTAAAAAATAATATTTCTTAGACAACTTTTTAATAAAGTACATTTTTAGTACAGAACCTTCAAAACAATAAAAGTTTTCATTTAAAATTTCTAAAAAAAAATTATTTAAAAAAAAGCGTAATAATTTGTTAAAGTAGCTCAAAAAATTTTGTTGGACCAGGCCCAGGCCCCCCCTTTGTGCGTCCCTGCTCGCCACAGATCCTCATAAGTTCCCATGTTTTTTTATTCTTCATTTTTTTTACCAAAATTACAATTTTTCTCCCAAACAGCGAAGTGTCGAAAAAAGTAACAAAGGCCATAACGGAAGGAAGAAAATTGTATTGCTCAAAAGATGCTACTTAGTCTAAACAAGCAGATTGAAAACAAATGTTCTGTTCCAGACTCCAAGAATCTACTTTTTTTTTTGATGTCATAAAGGAAAAATTGTTATTGTAGTAAAAATTTGTAGATTCTTGCAGGTTTTGGAACAGACATAAAGTCACCTGTCTACAAGAGGTCCAGTATTTTCTTCAACACGCCTTTCAGAATTAACGATATTGTTGAGCTTATCTAGAATCGATTGCTCTCTTCTTTTGAGATTTCGTGGAAAATATTTTCCAAGACCAAAATGGTCACCTGATAGCGATTATATTTTATTTCTGAGGAGATTTATTCCTCCCGCAGCATGATTCCCAAACAATAAGTCAAAGATTGATCGCTGGTATGAAAGAAGTATCCCTTGTTTCTTATGAGATGTTTGTGGAACAATTATTATATGCTGGCAAAATTCCTCTCCTTTTAGATACATATACAATGTATATTTTGAAAGGTCTATGGTATGAGAAACATGGATTTATTTGTTCTACATACGCTAAGGTGTAATTAAACGAGCTATGAGTTAATAGAATGTCATTCTGGTACTTACAACAATTTACAAGGGTGGCTCAACAAAACGTAAATGTTTGACAACAAAAATATAGACGACGTTATTGCGTGCAACGAACTCATTGACAATATGACTACAAAAAGGACCAAAAAATATGATGAACACAATGACAATAACAGCAAGAGACGACAACAACAACGACTAAAAACAAAAAAAAAAAAAAAACTAAAATAAAACAAAGAAATTATAATAAAAAACAAACAAAATAAAAAAATCGTACATCAGAAAGGGTTCGTCTATGCGTTCCCGCTCATATTTAGTGCCCATTCATAACAACCCTCAAGCAGATAGGTGTAGGGGGAGGGAGGACGACTACAAAAAAGTGTTAGCTTTAATTAATTTCCAACAAAAACAACAATTCCAATGGCATAGTCAAACAAAAGTTAATTACACTCGGGGCAGTTGAATAGGTGCTTAGTACCGTGCGGGCCCATGCCGCATACTGGGCAGATGTCTTGCACGGTGCGATCGATTCCCGCCCAATAGGAATTTAGGCGACTGCAATATCCCGAGCACAATTGAGCCAAATCTACTCTGGTTTGTCGTGGCAGCTGACGCTCTTCAGCTGCGACAGATGGGGGATGTGCTCCGATGACTGCATTCACACAATAATTGCTTATAGTCTTAGCAACTGTGTCCGTGTGAATGCTGTTCAAACCTGCCTGATATGCCCGTTGATCTATAGGTTCTCTCCTATATTGTTGGACCGTTGTCTCTAGAGCATGAATATCCTTCTTGATATGCGTGGGTGTATCGGTGGCCAGCAGATGGTAATTGGGATGGCTCTCACGGTAACACCCGAGCAAGTACTGCAACGTTAGTATCTCATTATGTTGTCGTACTGGAAGAATCTTTGCCTCCTCATGTAGATGGTCCACTGTAGATTTGAGGAGGCACACTGTTGCTGTTCTCAGGGCGGCGTTCTGACAAATTTGAATCTTATCCCACTGTGTGTCACATAAATTCGGGGACCAAACTGGCACCGCATAGCTTACCACAGATCGACCTATCCCTTTATACGTGGTCAACAAGGTTTCTTTATCTGCACCCCAAGTGCTGCCAGCTAGGGACTTGAGGACCTTGTTCCTACATTTCAGTTTATCGCAGATAGCTGTGGCATGCGCGGACGACGTGAAAGTGGTGTCGAATGTGACCCCTAGAATTTTGGGGCAGTTTGTGGTCGGAATTCTGTTACCATCGACCCTGATATTCAACTCTCTTCTATACTGCGCCGTCCATGTGGTGAACAGAGTGGCCATCGGTTTAGTGGCGGATATCTGCATATTCCTTGCATGGAAAAAGGTGGTAAGATCGGTTAAATAGGAGTTCAGTCTCTCACAGATGTCATCAGGGTAGGTACCTGACGCCAAGATCGTACAATCATCCGCATACGTTACGATCTCAATGCCGTCTGGAGGGGGCGGAATACAGGAAAGGTAGAGGTTAAACAGTTCCGGAGATATCACCCCTCCTTGGGGAACTCACTGTTTCATCCTACGGGGCTTGGATCTCTTGTTCCTGAATTCCACATACGACTGGCGACCACACATATAGTTGATTATTCAACGTTTCAGACTTGGCCGGAAGGTTGTCTGCTCGATGTCCTCGAACAGCGTGGAGTGCTTGACAGTATCAAAGGCTTTTGATAGGTCAAGCGCCACCATCACTGTTCTATCACACGGCCGCTCCTGGTTGAGTCCTCGACAAATAAGTGTGGAGATGGTGTGCAGCGCTATTTCTAATGCTGGGGAGGACTAAGGCCTCAAGGGTCTTCGCTACAGGTGACAAAAGCGAAATTGACCTGTACGATTCACCTTTGCTGGCATCCTTGCCTGGCTTCAGTAGCGGGACCACCCTGCCCATTTCCCAGACTTCGCGAACAATAAGGGTGGCTAGCGACAGGTTGAGAACTTTAGTGAGAAATTTGGAAATTAGGTCTTACTTCGGGTATTCGACCAGCAGGTATATGGCGAGCGGCTGCAGCATTGATGATGTCTCGGAACGTCCTTTCCGCTACCCGAACATCAAAAGGATTGGGCAATTCTCTGAAGCGATGATTGGTGAACTCTCTGAAACTCGGCCAATCAGCTTTCCCATGATTGACGAATGTGCGGCGTTCAGAGGTGATGAAATCGGATGGCTGCTGATGGAGACAATTATGGGGAGATGGTCTGATCCAGGGGAAAAGACGGGTTGCCAGGTGACGTCATTTGTCAGACCAGGTGACACGATGGTTATGTCTGGCGAACTGTGACACGCTCCTCTAATTCTGGTAGGTCGTCCTCATTGACCGAGCAAAACGTAGAGCTATCAATCTGCTAAGCCAGCGCTATATCTCTCTGGTCGTTTCCGAGGGCCGAATGCCACATCTCATGATGCGCATTAAAGTCCCCCAGGACCAGACGATTATGACCTTTCAAAAGCGGGCTAATGTCAGGCTTATAGTCTGAGATGCGGGATGTATACGTTCAGCAACTCTATCTCCGCAGTTCCACACCTGACTGCTACCCCCACGGGTCATTAGAGGCAGGCTCAAGCGAGATAGGTCTGTATTGAACAGACTGGTGCAAAAGGAAAGGTAATCCCCCACCTCCATATCTGGTGCGATTCTTCCTTATTACGTTGTAACCATCACAACGTACTGAGCTGTGGTCGTTCAGCATGGTTTCCTGCACCGCCGCGACCTTGATCTTCTTCCGATTCATAAAGTCCACTATTTCATCGATCTTACCTCGGAGCCCATTGCAATTAAATTGCAAAAAGGATGCATTTTCAGGTATTGGAACAACAACGGCTGGTGTTAAATGCTGCGCGTGCGGCTGCTGTTGGGGGGACTGCGGGGGAGTTTCGTAATCCGACGACGAAGGACTTTCGTATCTGACGACGACTCACTGGGGGCTGTGTTCGCGCAGCATGCATCAACATAGTCCCTATCGTAGCCCCTCGCGTGGGCAAGTCCAGAACAACCCCTTAAATGCACCCACTCCAGACATCTATTGAATCTCACCGAAGATTGGATATGGGTGAAGATGCGGATGTGACAAACCGAGAACAAATATATTGGTCCTGGGTTTTCCTCCTTCCCGGCACGGACCAAAAAAATCCGGAGCAGACATTCCGGGATATGCTGTTTCTAGATTTGTACGCGAATATGAAACAATGGACAAGAAATGCAACTGCAATGAAAGAGAAGACAAAGTTTGCTCTGATTTGAGTATATACTAGTCGTTAAACCGTTTCCTTTTCATTCATGTTTTGCAGTTTTTCTAAAAATGTTTGGGTTTTTAATTAATTTTTAAATTTTGTATTTTTCCTGTCATAATTCCTTTCCTGTCATTTGTTAGAGATGAGATATATTTTATTGTCGTTCGGAGAGTAATTTTAATTGATCAATGTACAAAAATCATTGTTCTTTCTCAAAAATGTGTATGGGAAATGAAGTAATTATTGGTTTGTCTTTATACGTACTGAACTTTACTGAACATTTTTTCTTCAGTAAAGTTTTGACAATTGTATAATTGAAATGTTGCTAAACATTACTGAAGAAACAATGTTCAGTAAAGTTCAGTACGTAAAAGGACAAACCTTATGTATATCGTAATTTGGGTTCGAACAACGAATAGAGAGCGAATTAGCCTTAGTATGAACAAGGCATAACATGATTTACATGTTGTTTCATGAATTACATATAACCAATCTCTTCCCAGCAAAATAAATTGGAAGTAGTGCAATGTGGACTAGTTCTGTCACGGCATGTGTTGATGCAGTTCAACTGGAGTCGTGAAAAGGCACTCCAGTCCTCACATTTTATACCGCATTTGGATGCAATCCAAAGAATCACATACACTTGTCACATTTTAACAACATCCGGAAGCAGTTCAACGGAGTCGTGAAAAAGGCACTCCAATTCCTCACAATTTAACAACATCCGGATGCAGTCCAAACGGAGTCGTGAAAAAGGCACTCCGTTCGCTACATTTTATTAGCAGTTTTAGAGATCCCTACATGTACATAAATCAGATTGTACATCTCTACAGGCAGCGGCATACATTTTCCACAAAGAGATTAGCGTGTTAATATTTCCAAACATTTGTTAATACAAACTAAATAATATTTAATATTTAAATAATATTTAATTTGTGAACATTTTTCCGGCAAATCACGAGAAGAAAATTTCCGAATGGAGTGCTGTTGGAGTACGTGTCGAAATCTTAACTGGTGATGGGAAGACAACCCATTTAGCAAATGAAGCAAAAACAGTTCAGCTTGGAACAAACGCAAGCGGAGGAAACACGCATGTTTGCGATTGAATTCAATGGAGAATTTTCATAATTTGTGTTACTGTAATAAAGTTGTTAATATTTTTGTTTTACACAAATAATAAATGCATTTTATTTGTTCTGGCATATTTTGTAATGGCTTGTACAATTTCCGCAGAATGCCTGTATCAATACACGTGCTTTGGACTGCCTCCTATTCTACCCCAAAGGGTTAGTTAAAATGCAATGCCAAAGGGTCAGTTAAAATGCAGTGCCAGAGGGTCAGTTAAAATGCAGTGCCAAAGGGTCAGTTAAAATGCAGTGCAATGGAGTGCCTCTTTCCGTAGTCACGCTCTTGTAAAAATCATGAGTGAAAATGCATAATTTGATGCACTTCCAGATCACTTGTACATATCATTTAACTGCCTCTTTGGAGGCAAACTTTTTGCTGGGTTGTTTGTACTCTTGACTTCAATTTAGCGTTCTGTAAGCCATGTTGGTCCGTATCGTTAGCCAGTGCCTTAAAGGAAACCACATGCTTGTTGTTTCGATCTCGCACGCAAATTACTTGCTGGTGAATGCGTTGTAGCATCCATTGGAATTCCACCAATGATTACTGAAGCTATTAGTAGAGTAGATTCAAGGCGTAAAGTTTTTTCTGAAAGGTTTGAATTAATTTGGGACTCCCAACTGCACTTTCGATACGAGCCCGATTTGCGTTTTCTACATGGTTCCCAAATCGCGTCGACTGCGAACGAATAGAGAGCTTCATTTAAGTGGCTGTGTCGCATAAGATTGTACATATGAACGAAAAATTTTTAAGGTCTTTGGGGTGTAAAGCTTATTATTATTCCTTAACCGTATTATGAATTTAACTCTGAGCAATTCTGGCCATTCACACGGCATATTACGATGAGCCAAGGTTGGACCAATGTCAATCACCCCTTTCGAGAGTTATCGCTCCCATCAGACCTTAGTTGGTTGCCGTGTATATTTTTTAGAGCTTTTGAACCACGAAAACCATTACACCGCTTTAAAAGGGTCTACAAGAATTACTTTCGGTAAAAAATTCAAACTATCCTCGAACAGCCCGTAAACTGCCCTTAAGCGAAAATGATGAACTTTTGTAAGGGAGGTACCCGAAGATGTTTTCCAATATAGTGCTTCTTGGAAGTTAATATACGTTTGGAAGAAATTTTAAGCTCTGCAAAATTTATCCCGAATCGGATACTCAATTCGTAGGGTTTCGTGTTGATCACTCATTTGAGTTGGTAATGGTAATATTTAGTGCTTTTGGGACATTATCTTAGAAAGTATGGACATGCCCCCGAAAAAAGTTACACTGTCGTGAAAAGTTCCGAGAGCACAACCTGCTGCAAGAAATTCCTTGCCGATCTGACAAGAGTCCTTAACATGCACTTGGGCCAAACATTTTGAAAATTTCTGTGGGAGGTACTCGAAGGACTGGACCGATATGGTCTGTACTCGAACCTATCAATGTCTGGAGGAAATATTACAAAGTACAGAGTTTGGACCCAATCGGTTACCCCCTTTGAGAGTTATCGTACTCAAGATATTACCCAAAATTTTGAACTTTTGTGGAAAGTACTCGAAGGAGTGGACCGATATATCCCAACTTCGATATTGATCTAAGTTTGAAAAATATGTCGGAATCCAACTTTTCTACCAAATCGGTTGATCCGTTTGAGAGTTATCGTTTGCTCCAGCTAAATGAATCCAAATAGTCAGAAACGGATTTCGTCCAAACATACTTGAGGTTCTACACCATTATTTTGATGAGGTACATTTCCATCGTATCCTCTTTAAATTATGAATGGTGGCAAAATTAAACGGCAAGCGTTTTATTTGAGAGATTCTATCATGAGAAAGAATATATTTATTGAGGCTAAGCGACAAATTATTTTTTAGTTTTAAGTGCATTTCTAAATAAAACACTGAAACTTAATTTTTTTAAATTATTTTTTATTTTTAACTTTTTAGTAAATACAATTTTTGAACACTGAGATACCCAAATGCCGAATTACAGTCCATTTGAGCAGAAAATGTAGATAAAATGCTTGAAATTGGGTGGTACAGTTATATGGATGCTATATTAAACCTTGACCTACGTCCACAATTTTTAGTGGGGAAGTTCCTGGACTATTGAGAACTCCAAATGCCAAGTTACAGCAAATTCGGGCTAAAAATGAAGACAAAATCCTCAAAATACCAGAAGTCGGGTGGTACCGTTATATGGAGGCTATAGGAAAAAATGGACCCATATTGGTTTTGGTTTCATATTCATGTATTGTCATCTAAAAAATGTGCAAAGTGTTAGTTCGATTGGTCAACTGCAACCGTGCTAAAAATCACTTACCAGATTTTAAAAGGGGGACAAGTTAGACACCGTAGTAACACTGTAAGAATGGACCAATATTAGTTTTGATTTCATATTCATGTATTGTCATCCAAATCTGAAAAGTCTGCAAAGTTTAAGTACGATTGGTCTCCTGCAACTGCGTGAAAAACGAGTTACCAGATTTGAAAAGCAAAACACCGGAAATCGGGTGGTACCGTTATATGGGGGCTATAGGAAACAATGGACCCATATTTGTTTTGGTTTCATATTCATGTATTGTCATCTAAATCTGAAAAGTGTGCAAAGTTTTAGTTCGATTGGTCAACTGCAACCGTGTTAAAGATCAGTTACCAGATTTGAAAAGGGGATCATGTTAGACACCGTAAAAACACTGTAAGAATGGACCAATATTAGTTTTGATTTCATATTCATGTATTGTCATCCAAATCTAAAAAGTGTGCAAATTTTAAGTTCGATTGGTAAACTGCAACTATGTGAAAAATGAGTTACCAGATTTGAAAAGCAAATTAGATAAAACACTGTAAAACAGTGTACAAATGGACCAATATTGGTTTTGATTTCATATTCGTGTATTGTCATCCAAATCTGAGAAGTGTGCAAAGTTTTAGTTCGATTGGTCAACTGCAACCGTGTTAAAAATGAGTTACCAGATTTGAACTAAACACACACCAAGGCAAGTTAAATAAAACACTGTAATAAAAATATCGACGTGGAAAGAGTACATAGTTTTAAATACCTTGGTGCCACAATAAATGACAAGTGGAGCATTTCAAACGAAATAAGAAGCAGAATTGAAATGGCGAGAGAAGCTTTCATAAAATACAAGAAAATTTTTGTGAGTCATGATATCAATATAAAGTCAAAATTAAGATATCTGAAAACATATGTATGGTCAGTTTTGCTATATGGAGTCGAAATGTGGACCCTGAAGGCAGCCGACGTGAAGAAGCTTGAAGCTTTCGAGTTTTGGACCTACAGACGAATTCTAAAAATACCATGGACCAAGTTTGTAACGAACAATGAAGTGCTGCAAAGAATACATCAAGAAAAAGAGCTTATACGTACGATAAAGAAACGAAAAACTGCATATCTTGGACACATCATGCGAAACAACAAATACAAACTACTCCAAAACATTATCCGATGCAAAATAGAGGGAAGACAGTCCAGGGGAAGAAAAGAGAAATCTTGGATAAATAATATTCAGGAATGGACCGGTATAAATGATGTTGCAACTCTACTCAGCGAGTGCAGAAATCGAAAATCTTTTGCTGAAATAATCAACAACTTATAAACACATATATGTACCGAATATACTGTAATACATTTTATGTAACTGCATTGATCACCATAAATTCGTGAAACGAATAGGCAAATAAAGAAGAAGATCAGAAGATTTGTCAGTCGATTTGGTTCTTGTTTTTCGCCCAGGAATCTACAAAACCGTTCCCTTAACTTTGATCAAATGTCAAGATCATATTCTGCCAATACGCCATTATTTAATGAGATTATACGCCCATCAAATTTTTAATGCGTTCTACATTTTGTGGTCAGATAAAAATTTCTAAATTGTATATGTATTAACTGATTATTCAACTCTTGAGTTCTTGCACACGCCACAATACTGCTAAGATAAGCTCGCGGAGTAAGAGTTTGTTACAGAAAATTTATATTTGCAGTAACTTAAAGAGAACGTATCGAGTTTACTTTGTATTTACGCTGATGACGGGGTGCATAATTTTTTCAATTTTTGTATCATAGTGTAATTAGTTGTTTGTTACACTGTGGGTAATTTTTTGAACCAAGGAAAATTAACCATATTCTGACACGGCAGCGTGATAGAAGACGAAAAACAAGAAGAACACACGTGTTCCGGTGTTTTTCCCTGTTACTTCGACTTTTGCGGTTATGGGTCCCCAAAGACCTGAGGCCTAGATGTCAAAAGGGATCATTTTGTCAGGCTCATATCTTCTACACCGCTCTTGTCTTAAAGATTTTCGATCTTATCTTCAAGGTCAAAATCGTTAGTTAATGTCAAATATCCGTTATAATTTTTTCTCGGATTTTAGTCTGCCAACCAACTACAAATATGTTCCTAGATTTCAATAAACAACTTTCTAGAACATACAAACTCTGTAGAAATGATTCTTTAAGTTTAAACTAGCAAACCAAATGCAATTTTGTATCCTCTTCTCGGTTTCTGCTCCATAGAACGTTTCTATTAGAAACTAAACCATCCAAATTGAAGAAAACAATCAACCACAATAATGCACCAAAGATTTCAGTAAACAACTTTCTGGAATATCTGAGCTCTTTATGGACGGCTTCTAAAGATCAAAATAGCAAAAACTTTAGAAAATATTAGATTTTTATACTTTTTTTCTCCGATTCTGGTCCATAGATACCAAACCGTTCAAAATTCAAGAACACCTACAACAACAAAAATCTACCTAAGATCTCAGTAAACAACTTTCAGTAAAAATAGACATGCGTATAAGGTGGAAATAGCAAAAATTCCCACAAAGTTGAATTTTGGTAAAAAGATAGGGTTTGCCATTAGAAGTAACGTCCTAAACGTCCCCATCGATCCTATGTGTGCATACGAAGTTATTCAAGGTCAATGGCCATTTTGGAGGCCTTATTCAGTTTTTTTTTTTATTTTTCTCAAAAACGGTAAGACCTATAGAAATCGACTAAGGTAAAAGTTGTATCCGTTTAAAAGTAAAAGTTAGCCGTTTCACCTGAATATGTACTTATTTCCCTTATAAGCACATATTAAGAATGGTTTCTTCTAGAAAAAATTATAAACACCAAACTTGTAAAGAATTTTTCTGTCTACAATATTTGCTCTAGTCACTTTTTGATTACACCCACCATTTTCAAGAAAAAATACGAAAACCTAAACAATCCCCAAATTTTGACCTTTAACCCAGAATAACTGTTGCTTCTAAAGGCAAACCCTAGCTCTCCACCAAATTTCAGCTTTTTGCTATTTCAATGTCTATTTTGACTGGACTACATATCGCTCATTTACTCAAAGAGTGACACATCTCGAAAAATCTAATTCCGAGAAAAACTGAAATTTGACTTCCCAACTTAAAAAGTTTATTATATTAAAACTAAAGAAACTACTTGGACCATCTTTTGTAAAGAGCTAGCCAGATATCAGTGACAAATTTCTGTGCAAGTTCAAGCATGATTTGAATGCTTTAGTGCTTCATAACCTCAAAAAACGTTCTAGACGATTTATGCCTAATTCCCAGAAAATTAGCTGTAACTCGTTGAATTTTTGAGACATCAACTTGAAAATTTGACACAAGATAAGGTAGAAGTCGTAGAAAAAATAGAAATTTCTAACTCAGAAAAGGCAATTTTTGAGTTATGCCACTCTTTGAGTAAATGAGTGATATGGACATTCATTTTCGGTTTGACTATTAAGTTCTGTTGGTTATAGCGTATTTGTGAATGTAATTAATTTACATGTAGTACAAAACTATGTTAAAATGTGACGAATTGTATTCCAATATCAAACAAACCTTTATTGAAGTTACAACAATAACAATATTTTATATTTATTACAACAATAATCGTAAAAATCCAATCATGGTTGCTTCTACTTTAATAATGGATATTTATGATTTAAACACCTTAACTTTTTTTAATGTTCACAATTTATTTTCCACTGTCCCAGATCCACTGGGAGATACACAGACACACTCAAACTATGTTGTCTGGCGTGACACAAGAATATTAACATAAGCCGACTAACGAACTGCCGGAGGAACCACACCTATTAAAAAATGCCCACCAATGCGGAGAACGCACAAAACGTCAAAATTTCATGCAGATGAGTCCTGAAACCGGTAACCAAACCCCAGGGGCATTTCATTTCCATGGGTTTGGTGCTAAATATATTTTATTTCCTCTGCAGGCGAAATTATGCAACAACATTTTGCGTTGGCACGCTACAACCGGATATTTTAGCTAAAGTAAAACGGAAGTCAATTGAACTCTCCGCGTTGTTTCGATGTTCACATGTGTGATGTTTCGCTTTTTTACTTTTTGTTCACTTTCTCACGTGTTTTGTCCGTATTAATTACCGTTTTGAGCTTTGATGGTCGTTTGTGGGTGGAAGGTAGACACAACCCTCTGTGGTCAGCGAGCAGCAGCGTAGTGTTGCTGCATTCGGCAATTAAATTCAAAATGTGAATTTGATTTTTTTCTGGTTGTTGTCATAAAGTTCCTGGTTTCGCGTGGATTGCGTGCAAGGATGACCTTACGATGACACCATCAGATAAGTTAACATAAAATTGCTTACGTGCTTCGAATTTGCTGAATGTCTATGGTCAGTCACGTGGTAGCAGTCAGGTATATTTATTAGAAGGAAATTTGGCTATAAAAATTGTTTTTGAAGGATTTGATAAAAAAAATTTAAGTTCATGTGAATGTAATGGATTTGTTAGATTATTTCGGGATATAGTAAAGACGCACAATGAATGGTATTGAAGAGTGTAGGTGTTAAGAAATGAAAGAGTTTGTCATATTTTATGATGTGGTAATTCCTTCTCATTGCCGCCAATTCAGACCCTTGGCAAGGAGAAGCAAACTTATTGCCTCGGTTTGGCTGACAGTCTTCAGAGATTGGACAGTGTATTCACCCATGATTCGTCTCCGGGTAGTGAGCATCGGACATCCACAAAATAAAGGTTCAATTTTCTCTGTTTCTTCTTTATAACCTACTGTAGTCAGCAATTTCATCGTTTACCCAGCTGCAGGACATTGATCTTTTTCTACAGGGACCCGTAATTATTCCCATTTGTTTTGTCCATTGGGTGTCTCGAATTTTGCCAAATTCTGCGCAATCGTCTCTTTTCTCTTATCATTGATCATATTTCAGCCGTAACATAAAAGTTTGTGGAATTTAAATCAATTTTATCGGGAGTGTTTAGATTTGTAGCATTGTGTATGACTTGTGTTAAATGTTCTACAGCATTTTCCAATTCCTTTCCGGATTTAATCGGGATATTTAAATTTAGGTGTTGTTCAATGTGATGTTGTACCATAGGTATGTTGGTTTTGATGTAATTAATGTTTTATGTTTATGTTTATGAACATTCCTTGTACTAAAGTTAAGAATAATTGGACTGTGATCTGAGTCTAAGTCATAACTAGACAGCGGAATTTTATGCAACCCCTATTTTTGGTCCGATTCATGCCAAATTTTGGGACTGGGCATATTTTTGGCTTCTGATTACATTGCAATCGAAACATATGACATATGCAAAATTATGCAACAAATATTTCAATAATAGGTACAAAAATGTCTATGTGTACAATTTTTCTGTTTAAAATTCTCTTCAGACAAGTCAATAAAATAGAGAAATGTATAACCACAGCCACAACCTTCAAAATACCGAAAATCGGGAGGTATCGTTCTATGGGGGCTATATGAAGGCCTGAACCTAAGCCGATAAATTTTAGGTGGAAAGTTTTATACCCCCAACGAAGACTTAATACCGAATTTCAGTCATTTTGGAGGGATTTTGAGGGCACATCCTTCAAAATACCAGAAATAGGGAGGTACCGTTCTATGGGGGCTATATGAAGACGTATACCTATACCAACAAATTTCAGGTGAAAAGTTTTATACCCACAACGAAGACAAAATGACAAATTTCAGCAATTTCGGTGGGATATTGAGGCCACAACCTTCAAAATACCGAAAATCGGGCGGTACCATTCTATGGGGGCTATATGAAGACTTGGACCAATACCGATAAATTTCAGTTGGAAAGTTTTATACCCACAACGAAGACTTAATACCGGGTGGATATTGAGGGCACATCCTTCAAAATACCAGAAATTCTGAGGTGCCGTTCTATGAGGGCTACATGAAGACGTGGACCTATACCGAAAAAATTCTGGGAGAAAGTTTAATACTGCAAATGAAGACTAAGTACTAAATTTCAGCCATTTCGGTGTAATATTAAGGCCACAACCTTCAAAATACCGAAAATCGGGAGGTGCTATTCTATGGGGGCTATATGAAGACGTGGACCTATGCCGACAAATTTCAGGTGGAGTGTTTTATACCCCCAATGAAGACTAAATACCAATTTTCAGTCATTTCGGTGGCATATTGAGGCTAAAACTTTCAAAATACCGAATATCGGTAGTTACCGTTCTATGGGGCCTATATGAAGACGTGGACCTATGCGGACAGATTTCAGTTGTAAAGTTGCATACCCCTAACGAAGACTTAATACCAAATTTCAGCCATTTTGGTAGGATATTTAGACCACAAAGCCTTGAATATATTTGTGCATATGGTTTTGCATATGCTCTTTTTATGCAGATATGTACAAATATGTCAATATATGCACGATATGCAGAATATGCAAAATAAAAATTTCTGGGCCTAATTCGTTTTATTTTGTAATAAAACGAGTTTCTGTCTAATCAGATTTTCTCTACGACCATCCTAACCATATATGCATTTGCATAGGATTCCGCAGTCTAGTCATAACATGCGTTTATACTTAGCATTGACTGGCATATTCCTGAGTAGATGAACAAATCTATTAGATAGGGAATTTTATTTGGGTCTGCAGGCCAATATGTAGGACTACCAGTTGACAACACTTAGTAATGGTTTAAAGCGATTCATTTATACAGTTCTCTTCCTTTGGGGTTTGATAGCCGAATTCCCCACTAAGTATGTTTGGCATTGAAATCGCCACCGACGAAGTATTTTTTTCCAAGATTTTTGAAGAAATTTTCATATTGTATACATTTTAAATTAAATCGAGGAGGAAGATAAACGGAGTAAATAGATACAGCTGCTTGCATAAAAGATTCTAAGATTGGCTCCGCTTCTTCGTATATAATTTTAGATTTAATAACTATAGCTGCACCTCCATGGGCTCGGTTATCTGGATGATTCGCTGTTATAATATCATAATCTTTAATTCTGAAGTATGATTTGCTTGTAAAATGAGTTTCAGAAATAAGTAGAATATCATGAAATTTTTATGAAGAAATAATTCTATTTCATTTCTATGATTTCAAATGCCATTGGACCTCTATATCTCAAAAATGGTAAAGCCCACGAAAAAACCTAAAGATCAGTCTCGTAGAGAATTTTCACAGCTACAACATTTTCTTTAGACTCATTGCGATACGACTTCCGGTTTCCAAGCAAAATCGTGAAAACCTAAATAAGCCCTAAAATAGTGAATTTTTATCGCGATTTATTTAAAAATTCCTCCGCCGACCTTTTTCTGTTTTTATATTTTTTTTATCTATGAACATTGCTGTTTCAGAATCAGCGAAATCTTCCCATTTGCAAGTGGTTTTCATCAAAAGTTAGTTAAGGCGCACTGAGCATAATATTGTTTTATAAGGAGGCGATACAGTCAGTGCATTGTCTCAATTTTAACTTCTATATCTTATAAACGGTAAAACCTACGAAAATATGATTAAGGTCAATCTTATGGAAAATTTTCACAGCTACAACATTTTCTTTAGGTCCATTTACATAGGACTCGCGGTTTTCAAAAATCTAAAGAAGCCCTAAAAACTTGAACTTAAATCGCGATTTATTTGAAAATCCCTCCAGCGATTTTTTTTGCTTCTTGATATTTCTCGTCTATGAGCATTGTGGTTTCAGAATCTGCAAAACCTTCCCAGGTGTAAGCACCTTCCATTTAAATTTGATTAAGGCACACCGTGTATATTGTTACTATCAAAGTGCTTATTTACTTTTCGGTACGAATCAACGTTTTTTATCATTAGACGAACTTCACCTTTTAGAAGAGATTTAAAATTAAAATCTTCAACTGGAATAATTTTATTTATGCTATCCAACATTTTAGTAACATTCTTGACGTCCGGAATAAAAATTGGTGGCGGTTTTGGTACAGCTTGATTTGGTTCTGGTTGATTCGGTTCAGCTTGATCTGCTTCATCGATGTTGTTATCATTTTCCATAGTTGATAATACGCTAAATGTGTTGGATGTGGACGGCTGGTTGTCATCAACCACTTGCTTCCTTTTTGGCGATTTACCTAAAGGTGGGGCACAGGTATTTTTCTTTTAGTTGACACTTCCTGCCACTTTTCTTCTTGATCATCAATGCAATCAGTTGCATTACTTTTTGTTGTAACACTCATTGCGGCTATTTTTTTAATTATTGTTATTTTTTGTGTTGCGGTTAATACAAGCAATGCAATTAATGCACGCATGCAAAAAATTGGAACACTGCAAGAAAGTGCACTGTCTTTTTGTTTGTTAAAATTATAGAACAAAAAATTAATAAACCGTTGCAATTTTATATGAAATTGTTGTTAACGAAATATTGCCGTTTTAAGCAGTAACACGTCTGGTTAGTAGCAAAGTTAAACAACGACTGATTTTATTTGTAATTCAGAAATTCCAAATGAAATTCAGATATTTTATTTGTAATTCAGAAATTCCATTTGAAATTCAGAATTTTCATTTGATATTCATGTATTCCATTTGAAATTCAGATATTCCATTTCAAATTCAGAAAATATCATTTGAATTTCAGAATTTCCATGGATCGTTATCTATAACAACAAGGAGCTCCGACAATTGGTTCCCCATTTCCTCCCATTTGGATAAAAGCAACCGGACCCACTCATGATGCCACTCGTGCCTATAGCTCCAATAAGATGCACATTCGGAGCTCTGCATTGGGAGAATTTGCACTGCGAGACCATCCGTGGATCCTTTTGCAAAAAAGGTTAAAATTGATTTCATCCCTAAAAAGTACCTGTTTTCCCTCTCTTATAAATTAATTTAGTTTTTGCACATATTCCTAACGTTTTTGATTATTTTGTAGGGAATTCATAGCTTCGGATTGAAGGTGGACCCGTTTAATGGAAAAAACTCGTCCATTGTGGAAATCGCGAATACTTTTTGAAAGTTATTTAATATTTTTTCTTAATTGATTTAATGGTAATACACGGGTTATCTTCAATCCATTTGATTATCTCGTCGACGTCTCCTTCTGATAGAAAATGTGGTTTTCTACCACCACGCGTTTTCGGTTCTTTAAATTGCTGATTTACCCAAGTAAATGCTGTTTTATAAGGGATGTCAAGAGATGCTGCTAGCTCTGTCCAATTAACACACGTGAGACAATAAATGAAATGGAATATCTGGTATTTCTGAATTTCAAATGGAAATTCTAAAATTCAAATGATATATTCTGAATTTGTTCGCTGTCTCAATTAACACACGTGAGACAATAAATGAAATGGAATATCTGGCATTTCTGAATTTCAAATGGAAATTCTAAAATTCAAATGATATATTCTGAATTTGAAATGGAATATCTGAATTTCAAATGGAATTTCTGAATTTCAAATGGAAATTCTGAATTTCAAATGGAATTTCTTAATTTCAAATCGAATATCTGAATTGCAATTAAAATATCTGAATTTAAAATAGAATTTCTGAATTTCAAATGGAAATTCTGAAATTCAAATGAAATATTCTGAATTTGAAATGGAAAATCTGAAATTCAAATTGAATTTCTGAATTTCAAATGGAAATTCTGAAATTCAAATGAAATATTCTGAATTTGAAATGGAATTTCTGAATTTCAAATGATATATTCTGAATTTGAAATGGAATATCTGAATTTCAAATGGAATTTCTAGATTTCAAATGGAAGTTCGGAATTTCAAATTGAATTTCTGAAATTCAATTGAAATTTTCTGAAATTAAAATGAATTATCTCAATTTCTTATTGAGTTTCTGAATTTCAATTGGAATGTCTAAATTACAATTAAAATATCTGAATTTCAAATGGAATTTCTGAATTACAAATATAATATCTGAAATACAAATAAAAATGGAATTTTCCTAATTACAGTTGAAATTGGTGTAGTATTTGTTTCATCGATTCGTAAATAATTGCGGTCTGTAGGGCGATTTTCTGAAATTTTGCCTTTGGCCGTCGTACATAGTACTATGGAAATAAAGATCGTTCGGGGGCGCACGGGTTATTGTTAACCGATCGTCATAATTTTTCGTAGAAATCGTTTTTCAGTCACACCAATGAAAGCTTATTTTACTCGAATGGACCGTAAGTACGGCCTTTAAATAATTTTCGTGAAAATGCACCTTTGGCTCAATACGAATTACTATGGAAACAAAAGTCGCTAAGTTAGCACGGGTTAACGTTAACTGATCGCCATAAAATTTCATATATAAAGTTTTTGGATCAAATGAAAGAAATTTAGGGAGTAATAGTTCTAAAAAAAGAAATTTTGGTTTTTGGGTCACTCTAGTGTACATAGATTTGGTCGAAGTACGGTTGTGTTGTTCGATCGTCGTAAAATTGCAACGTGATCATATTCAGACCTACCCATGAATTTATCTCCTTGAGCCAAAGGGAACTCTTGGCTGCCAGTTCCTGCGCTACAACATTCAAGTCAAGTGGTACATTCAAAGTCTGCATGTAGAGAGCTCTTCATGGCACCGGTGACTATTATTAATGCCGATGGTCGCGAAATCTAATGAATGACCTGAGGTATCGGTCCCAGCTCTTGCTAAAGGTATTCTTGCATAAATATACAACCACGCTTATTGATGATCCAGAATAATGTCGAGGTATATAGCATCTAAAGAGAGATCAAGGGTGACTCCATCAACCATTGGTAGTACCTGTATATAGTACCTGTTTGAAAACTTAACGCTATCCATTGGAATTGATAAAATTACGTTCAATACAAAAAATCATCTAGAAGTCATATGTCATTCCCTTTAATTCAGCCATATGGACTTTAATTTGAGAGAAAATACGTCAGCAAAAAGTAAACAATGAAGAATAAAACGTTCAGCAAAAGCTCTCGAGGGTGGAATCAAGTAAATAATGCGGATACGGGATAATGGTTACGCTCAAGTACTACTATAAAATACACTAATTATTAGTTCGTTGTTTCTGTTGCTGCTTCTACTTCATTCCTGCTGCTACCGATGCTGAAATTCTTGTTGTTGTTGTTGCTATTGTGTTGTTTATTATGTGACAGATTGAAATCACTCAGCTTAAACGAAATGTGACAATGATAATGAAAGACGATTTGCAAGTACATATGAGACAATACAGGACAACATTTTTTTACTCTTCGCAGAAATAATTTTCAATCTAATAGGAAATCGATTTTCGGAAGTTTTTCGACTTTTTATCCACTTTTGTACTTAGGAAATACGATTTCGGAAGTTTCTTTCGACTTTTTATCCACTTTTGCACTTAAGTGTTCTAAAAAACTATTCCCCATAAAAATATTTACATATATCTGTTTTAACAAGAAGAAAGATGAATTGTATAAATGCCGTTCTGAACATGTCTCACCTAACCCGGCGCTTACACATTACAGTGACAGTTCGAAAAATTGAATACATACACAATTTGTTACTACCCCAATTACATTTTTTGAATTGTCGACTCCACTAGCACTAGATTTTTCATGCCAGTAAAATGTTGAACTGGCTGCCAGTGATATGTCAAAAATGAAAAAGGAGTTGCCGACACTATTTTTAATCTATGTACATTTTTGTTTCTTTTATGAAAGATTTAATACATCGCGGTACCTGACATATTTTAGTGGTAAATAAAGTCATAATCTTGATGTTTTTCTGGAAAATATATGTTGACAAATAATTTTCCCTCTTGGATTATACAATAGCTGTGTCTTTTTACGTGATAATTAGTAATAATTATTACTAATGTTGCAAATGTTGACAATTGTATAAAGGAAAAGTTGTTGAAAAAATGTTTCAGCAACATTCAGTAAGTAAAAACGACACACCTAATATTGAAAAGACTGCAATACCAGATTCATTATGTTTATGATTGAAACAATATATTTAAAACGAAATAAAATAAAAATAATAAAATATGTTGTGCATTGTGTTTTAAATCTGAAATATAATGCAATTGTGCTTGTTATATGCGGTTTAAACTAATGCTTAAGTGTTCCATACGCCATTTGCCCGTTTTGAGATAATCGCATTTTAATGTTTTCCGTCACAACTGTGTGGAGCTGGCCAAAGCAAATATTTATATTTTTGACTTGAAATTCTAATAATAGTATACAGAACATATTTGCAAAAATTTAGAGGAATATGTATTGAAATATAAAAGTTATAGGAATTTTTTAAAAAAAAAGAATTTTTGTCGATTTGTTCCATATTCGCACTTATGACACAAATGTGAAATATTGTAAATCACATGGAACAAAGTGACAAAAAATTTTCCATCTTTGCCTCAATAAATTAAATACTTCTAAATCGAAAATTAAAATTCTGATTTTTGAAATGTGTTTTTAAACTTGTAAATTTTTAAAATACTAATTTCATAGCTGAGCCGTGGATATCTCGGAAACTAGAGCAGATAGGAGAAAGCCGACTAGAAATTCAGAAAGAGCATACCGAAAACCCCTAGAAACCACCTGTATCTCAAAAAGTCAAAAATGGCGTATGGAACACTTAAGCATGACACACTTAAGCAACACTTATGCATTCCAGTCGGCATTTTCGAGTATAATACATGTACTCAACTGGCATGTGTAACTGCAGGGTAAGTACAGTAATTGTTTTATGAAAAATGACTGATAATTGTGATAAAGATATCGGATTTTCCAAACATTTGTTAGTTGACTTATTTAAGACAGGATGGAATGTATAAATAAAAAATTGAGCCACGAAGTACAAAAAAAAAACATTAACTACATGTAATACAAGTTGTAAAATAAATGTTTTCGACATGTAATGGAGGTTTCAAAATACCCCATGTTTTTGGCAAATACTTGAAAATCATGACATTTTATGAATTTTATTCTTAATAAGGACTAAATACTAAGAAGTATCAACAATATTAGACATAGAATATTCCTATTTGGAGGATTACCACATGGCCCAAGGGAGTGCCAGATCATATTAGATATAAACAATGTCATATAAGTCTCTAAATGGAATGCCTGATAATTAAGACATTTTATGAGGTTGTTAGTTCACGAGGATGTCATTATTTCCAATAAAAATTGCCTACGGGATAATTAGATCAAGAGGGTTGCGAGATCGGCTACCAGGTTATAAAAACAGTGAATGGGATCACCTGGGTTCATAACCAGGGCCTAAAAAGGGTTTCTTTAACTCAAATTGAAATAAGGGGTATGGATATTATGCCCTAGACAGACGGTACGTTAATTTGCATTAATTCAAATTAATTCGTGCATTATCCACATTCTTTATGCACAAAATGCTGTAAAAGAGAGCCAATATTCATGTAGGAGAGAGAGCATATTCATGCTCTGAGACACCATTGGTCTGTTCCAGAACTGCAAGAATGTACTAATTTTCACTATTTTTTTCGATGACATAAAAGAAAAATTGTTATCGTAGTAAAAAATAGTAGATTCTTGCAAGTACTGGAACACAGCAAATTTGTATTACAAACAACAACAAAACAGTTGTTTACCAGCAATCAGCTGTTTCGTAAATTCAGAAACTCTCGTCTGTCATGGTAAAATTAAATGCAGATCTTAATGCAAATTAACGATGCTGTACAAATGAATTTGTACATGCTTTTCATATTCCCGGGTGTTTGAGAATATTGACAAGTGTTTCATAAATATTCTAAACACACCAACAGTAAATAGACTATTTTATGACGAACATTGTAAAGTTGGAGTCATTGCACTCATTGCCTATTTAAATATTACTTCAATTTGTATTTTAAGAGACAGATTTGAATGTATCCGAAACATGTATGCACTTGCACTATAAAATGTTTAGGTCGATGCATACAACTGTGATTGACCCACACGTAATACGTGATAGGAATATATGTAAGTGCAACTGAATAGGCGCACAAGCAGTCTAATCATACTCTTTATTCTATGCACAGAATACTAGAGTTACGGTCTGACTGTGTTAGGCTAAGTTAGATTTTCATAAGTAGTTCCTAAGTAAAATATCTGTTAATAAATTTAGTGTCTCAAAAGCACTCAGAAAGACTAGACGTACGGGTCTCGTCTTTTTATTTACAGATGCAGTCTGTCTAGGGTATTAGAAATGCATATGTAAGATATTGCCAATTTATACTTTATACTGATTTTGTAATAGATATCTGATTTCAACTATTTTTAGGCAGCTCAGTTCTAAGTTTTTTGGTTTCCATGGTAACACTGAAGCATTATTTTCCCTTCACTTAGAAAAATATGCCGAAGTAGTACTGCAGAGTATGTGAAATGTGTTCAATAGGTCGTAGTACGCATTTTTCAAACTATACCCCATACATTCCTACATTGGTCTCCTGCTGCGATATTTTCGATTGTTTCGTGAAATGTCATTATATCTTTATTGATTTTGAATCAAACAACCAACTTCGGTGCTTGGTACGTTTTTGTTGATCTGGCTACTCCCCTGATCGGGTTATTCTGTAGGTAGTATTTATTGTAATTGATGGCAGTCCATTCTAGTGAACCAAAACCTCATAAAACGTTTTATTTTTTTCAGAAATTCCCGGCTTGAAACCTATAGGACACTGTTTACATCTAATATCATCTGGTACTCCCTTGCTCCATATGGTAGTCCTCATAATAGAAATATTATATTCCTAATATTGCTGATACCTGTCAGTTGTTAACCCTTATAAAGAATAAAATTCATAAAAAATCATGGTTTTCAAGTATTTACCGAAAACATCAGGTATTTTGGGAACTCCATTACATTTTGAAATATTTATTTCACAACTTGCATTACATGTAGTTATTGTTTTTGGTTATTATTGTTATATTACGTGGTCTAATTGTTTGTTTATTCTTCTAATATTGTCTTTAGTAAGTCGACCAACCAATTTTTGTAAAAAACCGAAATTTTTATCACAATTATCGCTTATTTTTCATCATTTAATACAAAAAATCATGGTAGAACTAGAAAAGGGAACAGCAATACCCAGCTGATTGAACTGGGCTGTAATGTTAGTGTCAAATTCCATTCGACATTTTATATATTTATTTCTATGTTCGATGTATATTAGGGATATATATTTTTGAAGAAATAATTTATTCGTCAGAAAAAAACTATTTCTCGTAAAGACTTCTTCATATCATTGACATATAACCTCTTCCAAGTCCAAACGACGTGCCGCACAGTAAAACGCCGCTAATAGAGGCGGTACAATATTTGTTAATATGTGTGGTATTTTTTTAAACATGAAAAAATAAAGCCCTAATAAACGTGTGCTATTTTGTTTTCAAAAACAAAAGATTGAAGCAGCTTCTCCTTTTTCGATTAATTACCAGCGACCCTAAACATTTTTGCAAGAATTATGCATTTAGTGGAATGATATGGAAACATTCAAATTGAAAATCTAACGAGTTTTCATTCATGTTTTTCAAAATATTCAATCAAATGGGAAAAAATATTAGTTTTTTAAATTCCAATAATTTATAGACATTTCCTTGTTTTGTTTACATTTACCGATGACAATCCAAGAGTTCTCTGCTATATTTGCCTATATTTATTTGGCTTGTACAACATCTAAATGGAATGCATCATATAAGAGATATCCGCTAGACAATTTTGTAAAGTCTAAGCAAATATTGTTCACCCACCAATATTCAATACATATTTTTATTTTTTCCCTCTTACCTCCACATTTAATTCTTTACAATCTCTTCGTTTTATTTCTATAAGAAATTGATAGAGAACCAACATCATGGCTCAAATGAAATGAGAACAAGATACTCAGTAAGAAATTGATTTCTTTTCAGCAACTCATAGTCTGGAAACGAATGGTAAGTGTTAAGCCCAAAACGATGTCGAAATCAATTCTTTTAAGGATTTTCAATTGCAAAAACAACCAACAACGCTAACGACAATGCGGAAAACGATAACAATAATTGTCCTCTTGCAGTGTTCTCTGTAACAATGCGGGGGAATACACACTCGCACATCTATATAGAATGACATCTTCCTCCAACAAACAATTCATCCATTCAAGCAACCTTTCATTCATTCACTCACTTGGCATTACAATCACTGTCATAATCATTATTATGATTATTCTGACTTCACTGAACGATCACAATTGTAGACTTGCTTGCAAAAGCAGGAGTATGATTGGTAGCAAAAGGACGAACGACAACGTTGACAAGGACAATGTCAGAGTTTATTAAGAAAATATAACAATGCCAAATAAAAAAAAACACAATCACCGCCGTGAATTCGAATCAGTCAAAATAGCCGGAATATGTTGCACGGTTGACAGACTTGCGACATGTGGCAGGTGAAGAAATTTAAGGAGAAGGAGAAATTTGCTTTTCAATAAATTGCAATTGCGAATTGCGCCAAAATTGTTGACGACACGGACTTTGGCTTTGTACAATATTGTTCAGAGTATTTAAGAAATTAATTTTCGCTTTCCCTTGGTGGGAGTTGACAGACAACTTTTTATTGTTGTAAGTCAATGGTTATTGTTGTTTGTACAATCCTACCACCACTATTATCATCATTGCCAATGTCACCCACCGTTAGTTACTTGTGATTTCAGTGAACAAAAAACAATTCCACGAAGGGTTAATAAAAGCTTCATTCGTAATTAAAATAGAGTGACAATTTGGTAATTGTCATAATTAGATGGAGAAGGTACAATACATATGTCCATATACACAATTAACCCAGATTTGCCCATTGCTTGGTCTTGATGATTTTAAAAGTAGTTCAATATTATTTTGGAAGTAAATGAGAAATAAAAGCACTGTGTTTATATGTTTTTAATAATTTATTGAAAAAAGGACATTTGGCACATGACCTACTATGTGTGATACGACACAAAACATTTTACTTGTACTCCTATGCCACATTTTCGGCATCTAGTAAATGTTTTTTATGACAGCCACATTTGATGACAGACTGCTGTAAAATTTTCCTAAAAAATTAGCCATTCCCGAGAAATTGGCCCAATCGATCATAACGCAATTCACTATTTAGACTATACGATGGATGACACCTTTGGTGTATCGGAACATTTTTGGTTCCAAAAAGTGTAGTATTAGCGATACTTCTTCTAAAAGACAGTTGATCTATAGTTTCCCCATTATGCTTCTGAATCTGCCAAGCATTATGTGCCCCATATTCACAGAGTGTGCTACGATTGGAAAATATATTTTTTTCTCTAATAGTTCTGATCAGAACGATCCACTCTGTCCATTTCGAGAATATACTAGATATACTATTTTTTCACTTGTAAATGTGTCAATATTTACGTACTGTGTTAACGTGGCCCCATATACACTCATTTTGCAAATATCTGAAATCAACTATTCTATAACACAACAATAGTAACAAAAAATAATGCGATCAGTAAATCTCCCACGAGGTATTGATGGGTACTGAGTGTGTCAAAATAAAAAACGGTACTTCTATAACAGTAGATAAGAATTTTGGGTGTACTACATATAGGACATTGGGCATATCTGGGTTAACTTTGATGAACTGAGAGATTGTGTTTGAAAATGAACTCCCCTAATCTGCAGGTTGAATGTCGAGATTTACAAGAAGTGCTACAAAATGAGCACAAGCAGAGGTTTTTGATATTGGGTTGGCAGTTGATGGTTTCGGGTCAGTCCGGTACGAAAAATCCCGCTGCCGTTGGATTGAAACGAGAATAGTTGGTTGCTCTGTTGACTACTAAGAAGCTTTTTGTATGTAAAGCTGTTGGGGGCGGCACATTGCAGACGCGAAATCGGCTATGAGACGTGTGTTTTTATTAGCGTTAAAGAAATCGTTTTTATGGTTGAACTCTAGATAACATGCGGATCATATCGACGCCTCCAAACAATAGTATGCTAAGTCGACTTAGCATGTTTTCAAGTTCTTTACATTTTTATATTAAACGTCCTTTAACTAAAATTCTGTCAAATTTTGGTAATGATCGGACAATCCGAACAGAAGTTATAAACATATATTTACTTAGCATAGTACTGAAGGTCAAAGAAATTTCCAAACTTTTAGGGCTTGTCCTGCAAAACTCGCTTTTCAGAATTAGCAAACTATTATTTGGGGGTGTCGAACGTCCTTTAACTTAAATTCTGTCTAATTTTGGTAATGATCGGTCAATCCGAACAGAAGTTATAAACAAATATTGACTTAGCATAGTACTGATGTTCAAAAAAATGTCCAAACTTTGAGAGCTTCTCCTGCAAAACTCACTTTTTAGACTTAGCATACTATTATTTGGAGGTGTCGATATGGTGTTAAGAATGGGATGAATTAATATGGTCACCTCATGAAGATGATCCACATTTTTTTATCTGGACGCAACCCTTAGTAATTTGGAGAGCATTGTCATGTAACGTTTGTGGATTCTGCGGGCGGTATAGTTGCCCCAGGATACGCATGTCATCGATGAAAATATCTAGTGGTGTATGAACTTCTCCCTTCCAGTAAGTGAATAACACTGGTACTGTCGACTTTGCGGATGATAACTTCGGATTTCGTCTCGGAAGCCTCCCATTTTAATTTGCTTAACTTGGATTTTTGGCCTCGAAATTCATCGAGCATGAGGAATTCATGATGTCGGAAGCCTGTTTGGGAGCTGTCACTATGGTCTCGCCGATTCAGGCTATTTGCAATCTATGTGGTTATCTTTTGCAAAGCCGTGGCTATGATATAAGCTTCCCTGAAACTATGTCGATGTGGAGCTAGATGGAAATACGGTTTCAGGGACGGAAGCAATAGGGATTCTAGAATATTTGCTA
The DNA here is from genome assembly GCF_047663935.1 of Musca autumnalis. NCBI lineage: Eukaryota > Metazoa > Arthropoda > Insecta > Diptera > Muscidae > Musca > Musca autumnalis. The sequence goes on from NW_027411755.1 coordinate 115,983,821, forward strand.
CTGGTGAAAGAAGAAAGATTGGGCGATACGAATCTCCTTTTTTTCTGTCCTTATGCGAGTCATCTTCCAAATGTTACAAAATGCGAAATTAATAGTTCCAAGACCTTTATAAAGTAGCACAAACCTACTGCTCCCAACTTCTTAAACATTACCATGGATATGCCGTCTGGACTAAGGGCTTTAGATGGTTTGAAAGGAAATGGGCTGCAAATCACACTTAAGTGACTTGCATCTACGGAATACAGCTCGCCTAGACCTGTTCTGCAATAAATTGGCTGCAGAATTGTGTTGAATACTTCTTGATACTGAATAGGGAATATCATCTAAGGTTATCGCTGGGAGATTTTCATTCTTATTAGAAACAGAGAGACTTTTAATTGTGGACTAAAGTCGCTTAGAATTAATTGTGCAGTGGTCGAGATGTTGTAGCCACTTGCAACGCCTGTGTTTGAGAACAAAGTTGTGTATTTCCGCGTTGAATTTCACACTTCTTTCCTTAGCTGGGTCGTTGGCACAAACGTGGTCGCTCTGTTGTTCCCTGGATAGAAATGTTGGCTTCATATGACTAATTCTGCTCGCTGTAAGGGCTTTGCCACATTGATGGTTATTTCTCGGAATATCGTCTTTTCGCTCATGAGGGCGGCGGCAGTGATATAGGGAGTCATCAATAAAATTCGTGAAGTTGGCTTTATAACGTACCCCAATGTTGTTGCCGGGCGGAATGTACACATTAACGATTTCGATATTAGCATCATCGGTCGAAATGAAAGGGAACATGTGGTGATATAAGACTACATCTGACGACCTTCTGGATAATGAATGCGAGACCACCTCCATGATCTCTTTCCTTGAAGATAAGGACTAGCATACAATTTTTGTAGAAATAATGAACTCGAAATGAACTAGGGTGCTACCGTGGTGCAATGATATGCACACCCGCCTTGCACGCTGAAGGTTGTGGGTTCGATTCCCCGGCCAAGCAACATCAAACAATTTTGAACGGTGGCAAATACTCCTCAGTAATGTTGGCGACATTTCCTGAGTATTTCAGCCATGTAAAACTTCTCTACAAGTGGTGTCTTAAGGCCTTCTTCAGTTTTGACATAATAAAAATAAAAGAATAAAGAAGGCCGTGAAAATTTCCAACTGGGTTGCCCTTTTCTTTTTTATTCTTTTATCAGAAGTAAGCAAGGTAAGCAGGCAAGGTAGCTTATGTACGCAGGCCTTTAAGCAGCGTTGCTAACAGTTTTTGATAGGAAATCGTCAAATCGTAAATAAAATTTGGAAAATCGTCAACACGTTCCAAAACATGGTTTGGTTATCGTTTAATGCGATAGTTATGTTAATAAGACCAACTACATATGTAAGATATACCACCATAGTAATAACTCTAACCCAATTTATAAAAACAGTTTTCACAAAATGAGAGTTTTCCCTATGATTATAGTGTTTGCAGTAATGCAGCGTGGTAAAGCTGGGTACACAATGTCAGTTTTAAATGACAGCTTTGCTCAAATATTGGTTGCTTGACAGTGTGACAGTTCATGTTTGTCGGCCATCCTTATATATTTTGATTGTTGGACAGTAGGAAATCGATAAAAACTGTCATTCAAAACTGACTGACTGACCATTAAAATACCAATATTCCCGATATGTAGCCAATCTGGCTGGAAATTGCTAAGAACATTAACGACAAGCGCATAAAATCGAGTTTGCAACATTGTTATCATGTTTTATTTCATTCAATTTTGGCTCATGTGAAAAATCGTCATTTTAGACCATAAAATCGTCAAATCGTTATTTTTCAATTTTGGCCCAAAAATCGTCAAAATGATGATAAATCGTCAAATTCGGCAACGCTGGTCTTAAGACGCGCTGTTCGGACTCGGCGATAATCTGTAGGTCCCATATAATTGAACTAATATGAATCGGGGTGCACTCATTGATATGAGAGAAGTGTCTGGGATGTTTGTGGAACAATTATAATGAACTCGAAAAACTACATTTATTGCCTTAAATTTTAAAATATGTATATTTAAAAATACCATAATTTGGATACATTTCGCACCATCTCCAAAACTGTTAAATTTTTCGTCATTCTGAAGGTTGTGACGTCAATATCCCACCGAAATGACTGAAGTTTGTTATTAAGTCTTTCATTGGATTATAAAACATTCCAAAAAGAATTATCAGTATAGGTCCGCGTGTTCCTATTGCCTCCATAGAGGTGTACCGCTTGAATTTCGGTATTTTTTAGGTTTTAGCCACATTATCTTACCGAAATATGGGAAATTTGGTATTTAGTCTTCTTTGAGTCTAAAAACTTCCCGCCAGAAATTTGTCAGATAGATCAATAGATCAATTTGGTTATTTTAAAGGATAGCCAAATTGTTTTACCGAAATTGTTTTACCGTAATTGCTGAAATTTCCATTTTACTTCAATACGACTCGTGGTGGTCCGGTCGAACTTAACCCCGTTCTTACTTGTAGTAGTCTCAAAGTGTCACAAATAAAATGTTGTATGTAATGCAAGTACCTATATAACAAAGATTAATGCGAAAAAGTTTCCGAACTTCTTTTGGTGTCATTGACAATTCAAGTGGTCTCTCGGAGTTTTTCCCATCGTACATATAAAAATGTCATTGCATGCCGAAAGATATTTTCATATGTTAAACTTTTCAACAATTCTATAAAATAAAACATTCAAAGAATATGCCAAAAGAATCCTTGAGTTAAGTTTGAAAGTAAAAACTACTTTTAAAATGTCCTTAAAATTGCCCAGAAGATTACTTTTGTAAATTGTAAAACTTTTTGTTTTTCTTGGAAAGGAAACGTATGAAAAGAAAAACATTTAAATTACGGAGATAATAAAATTTCGAAACAAAAAATAATATCGGAAAAAGAAGAAGAAATTTCATATTTGTTATGCAAAAAAATAAAGGAGTTTGTTCGTATTCGCCTTTAAATGAAATATACAAATTCAATGAAGGAAATTATTTATTAAACTACAATAACATCAAATGACCATTATGTACTTTAACTTTTATGCCCCAGTCTTCAGGCTACCGAGGATATACACTTTAAGACAATAAAAATTTGCCTCATCGAAATAAAGTTTTAGACCCCACAAACATATGTTTGTACGAAATGCGTTTCAGACAATTGGCAGTTGATTTTGCCCTGCCCTAACTCTCTAACAGCTCAACGGGTTTGGTCCAAAATTTAATACACGTAATATTTTGTCCAATCATAGATCGATTTTAGCATATGCCCTCATTTAACAATTTTCGCTTGAGTGCAGTTAAAGGGCTGTTCGAAAATTGTTTTAAAATTTTCATCGAAAGCAGTCCATGTGTCTCTTTAACAAAACATCCTACGGTAATCAACTAAAATGATTATTTGGCACGACAACTATAGAAGGAATTTCCATTTTCAAGATGTACTATGGCGTACACATTATACAAGATCGAAAACCGCAATTTTCAAGTTTTAAGATTGTAGCTAAATTTTTAGCAAAAACAACGTCGCAGCGCACAGAGGGGAAACATAGGCCTAAAGTTGCTCAAAACTAAAAATATGAAAATCGTTTTTTATGAAAAAAATGTTGATAAACGGCAACCAGACTCTTTTCTACATTTGCTATAACCATCCTCGACTTTGTAAGATTAACCAATGCAATGCAGCAGTCGATTGAACTCAGCCATACTGAAAACAGAAAGTAAATTTTCGAAAACTAAGAAATTAGGTGAACATTAAAATGACATTATTTTTGCGAAAATTTATATTTTTCAAAATTTATTGTTTTTGTACAGTCTCCGAACAAGATTAGGACTTAAAATTTTCAGATTGATTTTACATCTTTGCTCTTTAATAATGGTGATACATATCCTCTTTATGAAAATTTTGTATGATAATTTTTAAGATTACTACAATTTCAATAGTGAAAAAGTTTATTTCCCCGTCGTTTCCCGACCATAGTTTCTTCTAATGTTTTATGCGCTTGAGTCTCAAATATCAGATTCAATCATAAAAAATTGCGCATATTTGCGCCATTCCGAAAAAATCTAATTTTTCTCAACTAAAATATGAAATATTTTTATATGGAATTGCAAGGTTTACTCACACTAAATTTTGTTCCGCCGTATAACCGGGACTCTTATTTATCAGACTAAACCAACACCTATCAATTATGTTTGCATGATTCAGAAACATTCACGGCTTTTCTCATGTGAGTTGAGAAAAATTTAATTTAAGTAAGTTTCAAAAAATAAAATTTGGAATGAAATATATGCATATGGGACTATATATACATCTGTACCGATTTGTTTGAAAATTGGCTCAATGTTTTTTTAGGCTTGTTCAGGTTGCATGTGTCAAATGTCAGTGATTTTGGTGCATTTTTATCTCACATCAGATGCGAATATATATGGAAGCTGCATCCAAATCTGGACCGATTTTCATTATTTTCTATAGGATTAATCCTTCTACAGAAGATATGCTTTGTGCAAAATTATATATCAATCCGACTATAAATGAGCTTTCTAGGGCTTTCGATCAAATGCTAACACAAACTTCCCCTCTGTGCAGCGACGTCATCGACGATCCATATTACGTTAAAAAAGTCATAACTAGTGACGAATCGATGTATGGCTATGGCATTAAAACCAAAGCCCAATCATTTCAATGGAAACGTAAAGAAGACGCAATACCGAAAAAGCACGTCAAGTTCGCTCAAATGTGAAGGTTTTGCTCACTGTTTTCAACGACTGCAATGGCGTGGTGCATAATGAGTTCTTGCCACAAAGTCGTACGGTCAATAAGGAATACTACTTACCGTTTTACATCTGAATAAATCTAGGGAATAACGTTCGAGCCGGACAATAAGATATCAGAAAGCGGCTATCACAGCAGTCAGCATAGGGATATTCCACCCACTTGCCCAATTGCTAACTGAAGTACTCCTCGTCCCATGCAAACAGTTGCAAAATCCTTACTTGGATATCAGAGGCCTCCAGCATGAAATCCACGGTATTACTAGGAGTACCGTGCTACTACCATAGAACCAATTGCGGCATAAAGAGCTACTCTACCATGGAAACAGTTGCAAAATCCATGCTTGGATATCAGAGGCCTCCAGCATGAAACCCATGTTATTATTAGGAGTACGGTGCTGCTACCGAAGAGCCAATTGCGGCATAAAGAGCTATTCTACAATCAGTAGCACGAGAGAGGATTCGGGAGAGGAAAAACCGCATTTACGCAGGAAAAAGATAGAAAGGAAAAGCGGGAATGTGAAAAATCGTAATGTACTGGAACTAGAATGAAGTCGGAAAACACTACCAAAAGGCGAAACTGATAGTATTGGTACAGGCACATCTTCTTATAAAGACGGGCGAGGTAATCTGGTAAACACAGGATGTGGAAAGAGCGTTTTCTAAACTATTGGTATACACAACTAACGAAGGCGACGGTGATACCACAAATTCGATCCCAGACGATGGTATTGAGTGTATACCGCCCGTTCAGAATTAAGTAAAGACAGTAATAAACCGGCTGAAGAATAATAAGGCCGCAGGAGCCGGTGGTGCTCCAGTCGATATGTTTAAGAGCGAAACCGATACCCTGACAATGTGTATGCAACAGCTATTTAGAAACATCCAGCAGAAAGAATTCGCCGTCCACTGTGCGATCAAAAATATAATAGCAAAAGTCTGCTCCCTATTGCCTATAATATTAGTGCCCGATATATTGTATAAACGACTAAAGTCAGTGGTCAATGAAATAATTTTATCATATCAATGCGAGATAAGACCTGGCAAGTTCATCATTGACCATTGGAAAAGATCCAAGAGATGCAGATCGACAAATACCATTTTTTAGTCAAGCCATGCCTGAATTTGGCATTCCCGCTAAGCTCATTCGGCTTTGTAAGATGACATTAACTGATACTCAGCTGAAAGAGGAACGAACCTTTCCAACGAGTTAAGTACCAAAAGCAGCGTTGCCGACAGTTTTTGATCCGAAATCGTCAAAAACATCGTCAATAGAATTTGGGAAATTTTCAAAAATCGTCAACATGTTCCAATCTAAGTTTGGTTAACTTTTAGTGCGATTTTTCGCTGATAGTTATTTCGATGAGACTGGCTACATAAGATATACAACCCACTACAATAAAACTAACGCAATCTCACTTAAATATGATGAGAGTTTTTCCTATGGTTATCGAGTTTGCAGTAATACAGTAAGGTAAAGCTGAGTACACATTGTCAGTTTTGAATGACAGCTTTGCTCAAATATTTCTTGCTTGGCAGTGGGACAATCATACAAAACCGACTGACTGGCCGCTTAAAGAGGGCATTACTAAAAAGTTAAGGGGTTATTGCCTCTTGCAAATTTTGCAAAATCGAAATTTTTTTCTTGGCTCAAATTGTTCCACAAACATCCCATAAGCGACAAGGGAGACTTCTCTCATATCAATGAGTGCACCCCGATTCATATTAGCTCAATGATATGGGACCTACAGTTTATCGCCGAGTCCGAACGGCGTGTCTAAGGCATCACTTTTGCAGAGAAGTTTTACATGGCTGAAATACTCAGGAAATGTCGCCAACATTACTGAGGGGTATTTTGCCACCGTTAAAAAGTGTTTTGATGTTGCCTGGCCGGGGAATCGAACCAACGACCTTATGTGTGCAAGGCGGGTGTGCATACCATTGCACCACGGTAGCACCCTCAAATTAGCTGAGACAAAATTAGCGTTAGAAAGTAAAATATCATTGTGTTTTGTAAGTGATATCGAAGGTTTAAGCCCGGTTTTAGCGAAATGGCCTTTTTGAATGCGGTGCCCACTGTAGCTCGTAAACGAATGATACATAAAAAGCTTGTCCTTAAGAGAAGGCATTTGAAAAGTTAAAATCGAATTATTGAATTTGACAGTTCACAATTTTTATACCCTCCACCATATATTAAGTTTGTCACTACGTTTGTAACTACTCGAAATAATCATTGTAGACCCCACAAAGTATTTATATTCTTGATCAGCGTGCAATTCTACATCGATATAGCCATGTCCGTCCGTCTGTCCGTCTGTGGAAATCACTCTAGCGTCCGAACGGATTGACGTAGGTTGATGAAATTTTGGGAAAATATGTTATATTTACGTAGGACTTTTGGTATTGAAAGCGGGCTATGTAGGTCCACGCTTTCGTATAGCCCCCATACAAAATGACGCGTGACGCGTCGTCGTTTTAAGGAATTTTTGAGATATTTGGCCCATTTTACCACCGAATTGGTTGTAATTTGGTACTTTGTGTCTACAGAGGCCAAAAAATATTCCTACCAAAGTTGGGTTATATAGGTCCACGTTTTGGTATAGCCCCCATATAAGACCCCATATATAGTACGCGTCATTTTAATATATTTTGAATGTATTGGACCGATTTGACCACAGAATTGGTTGTAATTTGGTATTTTGTGTCTTTACAGGCCAGAAAACATTCCTACCAAAGTTGGGTTATATAGGTCCACGTGTTGATATAGCCCCCATAATACAATATCTTCCGATTTTCGATATTTTGAGCGTTTTAGCCTCATTATCACACCGAGATAGCTGAAATTTGTTATTTAGTCTTCTTTAGGCGTATAAAACTTTCCCCCAGAAATTTTTAGGTATATGTCCACGCCATCATATAGCCCCCATAGAACGGTACCTTCCGAATTTCGGTATTTTGAAGGTTGTGGCCACATTAATCCACCGAAATGGCTGAAATTTGTGGTGGAGGGTATAAAAAGTTCGGTCCGACCGAACTTAACGCTTTTCTTACTTGTTTTATCTATTTTTTCTTAAATATATGTATATTTCAACAAAAACAAAATCCGAAACTTGAGCTACTTTCTACCTACTTGTAACTAACTAACTACTTACTTGTAACTACTTGTAACCTTTCAGATGAAATCAAAATATTTTTAAAAAGGTAGATTTCTTGTAAAAATTGCATGAAGAAGGCTTTTTCGTGATCTAAACACGAGATAGGTACAGTTCCTATTTTATCTCGAAAACATTTCAAAGAAGATTTCATCCATTAACAATCCTAACCGAAAAAAATTATCTGATACAATTCAAAGGTGAGACAAAAACCATCAAAATACCTTTATATCAGAATGTACCTTAATATAGCCAATTTGGTTGAAAATTGCTTAGAACATTAAAAAATATCATAAAATCGAGTTTGCAACATTGTTTTTCTTAAAGTCCTTCGTGAAATTTTGGTCAAAATGAAGTTATTTTGTTTTATTTCATGTAATTTTGGATTACGTGAAAAATCGTCATTTTAGACCATAAAATCAAGTCGTAATTTTTCAATTTTGGGCCTAAAAATCGTCAAAATGACTATAAATCGTCAAACTCGGCAACACTGATTAAAAGGCGTTTCAGACAAGAAAACAGAATTTCGTGAAGATAAATTCATAATTTTGCTGAAAAAGTCAATACGAGATGCAAACGTTAAAAGAAGCGGACGAATATACACAAATCGCCACTTGTTGTTTGCTTATGCCGACGACATTGACATCATGAGTCGATATGTAAACGAAATAACTGATACCTTTAAACAAGTCAAAAGAGAGTCTTCTAAATTGAAGCTAGATGTAAACGACCATAAGACCCATTTGATGGTATCGACGCGCAATTCGTCCACAGAACTCGGACCAACTGTGGAAATTGGTGTCTTCAATTTCATGGTAGTTAAAAACATCATCTACCTCAGCATCGCCATAAATACAACAAATAACAGCAATTGACAAATAAGAAGAATAATTAATATTGGCCAACAGATGCATATTAGGACTAAGTTAGCAGTTTAAAAACAAAACTACATCTCGACAAACAAAAATTACACTTTACAAAACTCTGATACTCCCCCCGCAAATGTATGGTTCGCAAGCATAGGTACTTGGTGTGCTTTAGGAGAAAAATTCTTTGAAATGTCTACTGGCCAATCTGCGTTGTCGGTGAATATCGACGAGATGTATCGGCTATATAACGACATCGGCATAGTTAAACGTATCGAGTTACAAAGATTTCAAATAACACCTTTAGCAACATTCAATATTACTTCCCATATATCCGAGAAAATTTTGTCTACAAATCCTATCATTATTTTAGAAATCGACCATGATAACAACTGTGGATTTTGACCAGGTAAATGGAATTCAGAATCATTGTAAATCCATTAAGGCTTATTGTGACACCATTGTTTGCTGTCCGCAGGTTTGACGATTCTTCACCTAATATCCCCTAAATGCACACCTGCTATTTTCCACCTAATAAGAAAGACGACCACTAAGTTCAAAGATTATCATTCCAATACAAATTCAGATATGGGACGTTGCTAGTTTTTTGTCTTATAAGAGGAAGTATATCTTCATTTCCTGACCCTCAGTACTGAAAGGATGAATCTACAAACTCGGAAGAATGTCACTATTTAGTGATAACCATTAGGGTTATGACTTTTTGACATTTTTTCTCAAAAATGGTTTCCTGTAGTGAGAATGAATGAACTTTTGCCTACAAATGCCTAAAATAACATTCATTCCATTTTATTAAAAAAAGTTCATATTTATATTAGACAATTTTCCTTGCGGCAATTGTCAGTTTGAAGGAGAGAGAGGTGAGGCATATGGTAACCCTTTGCCTCTAAAAACCCTCTCTCATCAACAAATCGACAATTGCGCAAGGAAAATTGCCTAATGTAAATATGGACAAAGGTTCCGCACAAACCACTTTTAGTTTTTTTTTTGAAAAATATTCTATGAAATGAAGAAAAAATGTTTTTTTTTTTTAATTATATCGTTTTGCACGAATGAATGACCTTTTGCCTATTAACGTTTAAAATAACTTTTATTTCGAACAAATAAACCACTTTTATTTAATTTAATTAATCGAGCTTCATGACCTAAGGAGATTATGTACATTGAAAAATTGATATCTAGCGAAGTCCTACACACACATCAGCCGCTATGCGACGATCGTTTCGTTAGCTGGTTAACCCAGCAAAATATTCGATGCCAAAGATGCTATTCAAGAATGGGTGCAAGTGAAATGGAAAGCCATTTTTTCAGCATCTTCACTCATTCTTTTCACAAGAGCGTGACCCCCAAAAGATGCAATTCATTTTCAGATTTTAAGCATGTCATCTTTACTAACTCGATGGAATGGCATCTTCAACAATTCTTTGGCATGGCATCTATACCAATCCTTTGGCATGCCATCTTAACCAATTCCCAAGAATAGCATTTTCACTAATCTTTGGCATGTCATTTTCACCAACCCTTTGGCATGTAATTTTCACGTCTTGTTCGGAAAATGGAAATTGCTGTATTGAAAAATGATTTTCATTTTTTTTATTTTATTAATTCCAAGGAATTAATGAAATAACTATAATTTATTTATCATAATAAAGTTTACATCTGTAATTGCAGTTTGTTCTCGTTGTTGTAACAGTAGTTAATATGTTTGTATTCTCATTTTTCTGCTTAATCTGACTCTGGGTCTATCAGTCGTAAGAATGTGGCTATTTAGCTATTTATATTTTTTGTAACCACAAAGCTGCAAACTTAAGTTTCTTAGCAGGATTGGTAGGGCAATTGAAAAGGAGCAGTGTGTCGTGGGGGCCTGTGCTGTATGCTGGGCAGATGTTTTCCACGGTGTCATCAGTACTTGCCCTATAGGAATTTTGACGGCTGCACCATCCCGAACGTATTGACCCAAAACTACAAAACTACTCTGGTTTGTCCTGACAGCTGGCGCTTCTCAGCTGCGATAGATGGTGTATGTTCTCCAAGAATTTACCACATAAAATGAATTATAGACACTGTGGTAGTTGTTGTGTTACTTGGTTTCGTTCTACTTCTTCTAGCAACTGGCAACACTTGTGAGAGCTATTGTTGACTTTTCATGATTCATGGTTTCACGGTGACGTTTGGCAGAACAACTCCTTGTGAATGACTGCTGATATATTTGGCTTTGTTTTGCGCGTTCTTCGTGTATTCTTAATCCAATCAACGCGTGTTGTATGTGAATTGAAAATATACCATTCATGACTTTTCATTATGATGGGAGAAGACATGAAGCTCCAATGCCCACACTCCCGTATTTACACAATCATTTACCAATTTCAATATCTAGAAAATATTGTCTTGAAACATCTTCCATAAAAAGACAAACTAGTATATTTCATATTTTAATACGAGAGTAGTTTGATCAATCTGAAAATAAAATAAATCCTATTTAATTGCTGAAAACTTGTGGTTTAGACCTCATCAGTTTCTCCTAGAGTTTCAGGAGTGAAAATATATTCTCTAAAAGAATATAACAACAATTCATAATTTAAAAAGAAAAAACAAATTTTATTTTTTTAACATTTATTTATTACAACAAAACGGTTAGTACATGTATATTTGTTAAATCTAAGTTTTAAATTAATCTGTTCGCCTTCGCTTATTGGTCAAATTAATGGCCTTTTCACAGCACTGCAGCAATAGATACAAGATAACCATACCATCTGCGTCGTTATAATCAAAAACTTTAACGGCAATTTTGGTGATTTCCAAATTCTCTTCGGCAATCTCTATGTTTGATAATTGACCCATGTTGTGCAAGTATATATAAATTTATTTTATGTTTATTAAATGTTTTCTTTCAATTCTCGCTTACAAAGAAGCACTTTGGTATACTGAACACTCTAAGGAGAAAGGTATGACATTATATACTATCCAGGGATTTCCATATTTTACAGTTATACATTTTCGAGATGTTATTTACCTTTATCCAGCCAATTGGAAAATTTCGATCAATAATGCAAAATGACATGACCTGAATTACGGTAATAATTATTATCTGCCAGGTATAAACGAAATTATATTAATTTTGCAGCAAATGATTTTTTTATTTATCGAGAGAATTTCCACAATATTTGCCTGCGTGATTTTCATCAGAATTCATCTATTAAAAAAAAATTAGAATTAAGAACATGAATGACACATTTCTTCTTACACGGTACGTTTGTTACGGAAATTCTGAAAAATTTAACTTTGCCTGTTAAAAAGCAGAAAAAGATCAAAAAGTAATTGACAATTGCTATCAATATTGCGTATGTCTGAATCCTTAATTATAGGTATTCTGAATGACCATAGTTACAATAGGAACAAATTTACGGTGTCGGCTTCTTATTTATTCCTCATCACCAGCTCTATTTAAGCATTGTAGTTCCTAGCCTCCACTTACGGTGTACAACGTCATTCTGACAGGAACACCCACCATTCTTTCTCACGACATGATTAAGCCAACGTAATCGTTTTAACTCGATATGTTTAATACAGGGCTCGCCAGTGTGCTGTAAGGAAACGGCTGCCGAGATAGAATTCTTATATTATTATATTCCAGCGATCAGCCCAATAAGGCTGATTAAATTAGACAGCATCGGAAAACTCAGAGGTCTGTTGAAAAGTTACTATGTTGGACCAAATATTCGTTTGAAATTGTAGCTAGAACCGTAATTTTAGGACAATTGTTTTTGTAACTAATTTTTGTTCGTTCGTCTATATTCGTAATAATTTAGGCATCCATAGCTCAGCCCCCAGATGACATGAAGACCTAATTTTTTGTAGACACGTTCCCTATATAGTTAAGAATTCCTCATTTAAAAATCAGCGGTCTACATTTGCTGCTAAGGCGAGCAAATCAATCTACAAGATTTGACAATTCGTGTGTAAAGAATAATTTTTTTTACAAAAACTGAGGGTTAGACAAAATATTTTTCAAATTTAAATTTATAACTTTGATGTACCTAGTGTTAATTGAGTCTAGGTTACATTCAAGAATACAATTGTAATGAAATATTATAACCCCCCATACCATTGCTATCGCAAACGATTCGTTTTCGATTTTTTTTTTTCGATAGTTTTGCGGATATTTTGTTCGAAAACGACACACGAGAACGAATTGAAAACGATTCATTCGTCGCTCAGTTTGTGGCAGGAAAACCTTCGAATTCGAATATCGTTAATAATATTATTAGCGAATGAAAGATGATAGTTTTACGATAGTGGCGAAAAACATTTTTTGTGGAGTTTCTGGATGTTTCTGTTATGTACCTTTTCCGTTTTTATTTCTTTATGTTTGCGACTCGATATGTAATTGTTGATAAACATTGTTGTCTTGTGTTTGGCAACCTACCCATATGTTGTCTTTATCAACACTTAGTCCCAATTTACATTGGGCGAGTTTACTTGCGGCAATTGTCATTTTGTAGGAGAGAGAGGTGAGGCACATGGTAACCCTTTGCCTCTCAGCACCCTCTCTCACCTACAAACTGACAATTGCCGCAAGTAAACTCGCCTAATGTAAATTGGGACTTATTGTCTATATTATACGTAGCATTTATATTGAAATTATTTGAAAAAAGCAAATGGGAATTTTTTACAAACAAAATAAATTTTTACTATTTGTATGTAAGTTAAGCTTAATCTCATATTTGTTGTTTTCAAAGTGTGACAGTCACACTTATTCTTGAGCTCGAGTCGTCATAAAATTGGGGAAGGGTTCTTTGTTTCAATACAAAGAACTAAGAGAACTGATGAGTCCAAGTGGCGTTGGACGAAACTAGTATTCTCTGCCATCCCCAAAAGTAATCATTTTTAACTACACCCACTTTAAACTTGTTGTTTTTAAATTTGAAAACAACAAATATGAGATGTGTGTTTTACTTACATACAAATAGTAAGTAAAACACACATCTCAACAAAAACTGCCAAAGTGAATCTAAAAATAAATTTTTTTTTTGAAACAAAAAAAATTTTCGAAGTAAAAAATGTTTCTCGAAACAATTTTTCTTGTGAAGAAAAAACATTCACCAAATGATCGAAAATGATATCGTTTTTAAACTTTTGACGAACAAAAGAACAACGTGCTTGTGTACACCCGAAAAACATTTGCCAATCCTTCGAATGTGATATCGTTTTCGAAAGTTGTGCCGGACATTCGAATAATATCCGCATCTGGTATGGGATGAAGTATTACTATTTTTTAAAACCGGTTTAAAACCGAATAACCGGTTTTGGATTTGAACAGCCTAGATACAACGTACACAAATACCCAAAAATATGGAAGACGAATCTGTTAAAGTGGGTCTGGTAGAAAACGGCGATACGATCAGTTGGAAGAGTCTATGCGAACTGTGTCTACAAAATTCGGACCAACTGTGGAAGTTGGTACCTACATATTTAATGCCATGTTTATACCAGTGCTTTAATTACGTTGTTAGATCAAGCAATTACTTACACGAATTAATGCGTTCATCCGATATGGTACATACTTGATACCAACATAGTTCATATTTTTATAATTTTTGTTTGTTGATTTTATAGGAAGTTTCAACCAAAAGACATGTAAAAGTAGTTGATATGAACTGGAAAAATAATTGTCCTTCGTTCAAATCAATATCTATATCTATATATAAAATTCTCCTGTCACGTACCCTGGAGTGACCAGGGTACCTCCCCCACAAAATTTTTTAAGAAAACGTAAAATTAAAGAAATTTTGGCAAGTTTTGTTTAAAAATTGTTTGCAATACTATGGTATTTACTGTTTTGACCCCGAATGGACATCGTGAAAGTGAAATATCGCGGTCAAAATAAATTTTTCAAAAATTTATTAATTCAGATAATAAACATTGGCTTCAATAAGTGGGATAGCGCGATAAACTCCACATTTAATACAGTAAAATCTTGATAACTTGAGATGTCACTAGATCGAAATTCCAGAAAAATGGATTGGGAAATCGGATAAAGTTATTTAAAATATCTAAAATAGCGCTTTGACATACTGACAATGGTAATTTTGGGTAATATCACCATTGGAATCAGAATACCGCGATCGTGTCCGATTTTTGAAAACAATATAATTTGGCATAACGCCTCAAAAAATGAGAAGTGAGACTTCATGGACGCCATAAAGATTGATTTCAATCCTCGAAATAGCTAAATAAAGATAACATTTTGAATACAGCAAAATCTCAATAATTCCAACTATTATTTAAAGAAGTAATTTTTGATGAATTATATACATGTTCCCATACATATCAACTCTGTGCGGAGTTGTTTTTTACATTTTTTCTCCCATCTGACGCCTCCTCAGATGGTGGATAGGGGGTACCGCAAAAATAAAATATGCGTGGCGAAGTAAAAAAAGTAAATGGCAGTGTCTGCTCCCATATTGGTTATAGTCTCCGCTTTAAATTATATTAATGAGGTTAAATCCTCCAGAATAGCGAAAATCAGTCCGTACCTTTCTATGGGAGCTATATCAAAACGTGGACCTATACTGAAAATTCTCTGTAGGAATGGTTGCGACCACCCGACGGGGACCAAATAGTAGCCATTTCGGTGGTATAATTAGACTAAACTTCCAAACTATCGAAAATCGGGAGGTACCGTTTTTTGGGGGCTATATCAAAACGTAAACCAATAACGACAAATCTCTGCAGGAATATTAAAGGCCCCCAACCGAGACCAACAAACCAAATTATAGCCATTTTAATTGAATAATATGGCTATAACCTTCAAAATACCGAAAATCGGGAGACACCGTTCTGTGAAGGCTATATCAAAACATGGACGTGTACCGACCATTCTATGTGATTTTCTGTCTTAAATTTGGAGACACCATTACATGGGATTTATGCCAAAACACTGATTTATATTATTAAGTTTCTAGGGGCATCAATACTAGATAGATAAATATATACATTACTTAGGCTTAAACGGAGAACCCAAACAAGGGGCCAGCAACGCGAAACGGTTAAATTATATTCATTTTATTCATATTTTCTTTTTTCTCAAAGTTCACCGTACGTCTTAACTAAATTTAAATGAAAGGTGCTTACACCTGGGAAGGTTTCGCGGAGTCTGAAACACCAATGTTCATAGATGAAAAAAATCCAAAGACAAGAAAAAATAGCTGGAGGCATTTTCAAATAAATCTTGGTCAAAGTTCACATTTTTAGAGCTTTTTTAGGTTTTAACGATTTTGCTTGGAAACCGCAAACTCTATCGAAATAAGATTAGAAAAAGTATTGTAGCAGTGAAAATTCTCTACAAGATGGTCCTTTACGATGTTTTTGTAGGTATTACTATTTTTGAGACATAGAAGTTAAAATTTTGACTGTATCGTCTCCTTATAAAACTAGGTCATGACTTCTATTTCCCATCTTAAACTTATATATCTCAAAAATGGTACAACCTAGGAAAAAACTACGAAAACCAATCTTATAGAGAATTTTCACAGCTCTAAGATTTTCTCTAGTCCCATTTCGATAAGACAGTCAGTACATTGTCCCAATTTGATCTTCTATATCTCAAAAATCGTAAAACTTACGAAAATACCATTGAGGTTAATCTTGTAGAGAATTTTCACTGCTACAACATTTTCTTTCTTTATTTGAAAATCCCTACGCCGATTTTTTTGATTTTTCTGATCTATGAACATTGTAGTGTCAGAAACCGCGAAAACTTCCCAGGTGTAAGCACCTTTCATTTAAATTTAGTTAAGGCGCACTGTGAGTTGTGATGTTTTAGATACATTTTTAATTTTTTTTATTTTCAAAATTAACGAGAGAGAGAGAGACCTGCCAAAATAACTTTTTGGTATACAGACCTTCGGGCAGGTATTTGATTTCTGTTTCTAAATTTGTATGCGAATTTGAAAAAATGGACAGAAAATGTAGCTGCAATGAGAGAGAATACAAAATTTGCTATGCTTTGAATGTATACTAATCGTTGAACCGTTTACTTTTCATTCATGTTTTGAAGTTTTTCTAAAATGTTTGTGTCATAAGCAGAACAAGATTGAAAATTGAAGATATATTTATTGAGACTTATATAATGTTTGAACAGTTACAATTACCATGTGACAAGCTACTCGCTGGTATGAGCTACTCGCTTTTGGACTATACATATCTTATATATTAAAAGCTTTGTAGGAGTAGATCTGTTACACAAAATTACTGCCAACGACCCCTTTACTTCATTAGCTCTCCGAAGCATTAATCGAGCGTGTTCGTTAAATTTCACCAACTTAAAATTAAAATTGACTCCTAAATACTTGAAATTGTCTTTATATGGAGTTTCGTTTCCTTGTAAAGCCATCTTTAACAACATGTCTCAAATTTCCTGACGTTAATTTGTATTCCCCAGGAAACATAGAAATCGTTAACTAATGACAGATGCCGCTAACCTTGGATAGAGCAACGATGGGTGATTCTGCATGCGTATATAATAACAAATCATCGGCGTATAATATACCTTTTGAATCGTCAGAAGTGTTTGGACGTAATCCCAAAATTCGTAGGGAGTTATGACCGTGAAGCAAAGCGGACATACCCAAAAAAATTGCGGATATAACTCCCAACGTTTTTTTTTTTTAAATTTCAAAATTATTTCTTTGCTTAATTTTAAAATTTATGGTTATAAAATTTTTTATAAATTTTAGAGTAGAAGTTACAATGTAAACGGAATTATAAAATATTTGTTGAGAAAATCGGGTGATTTATATAAAAACTTTTTATCTTAAATCTTCTTAAATAGTGAAAGTATTTTTGTAAAAAATTGCGCGACTTTTTCAAAAATATTTTCGCCTGTGGCGCTTTTGGTTTTTCAGAAAGTGTTTGATTTTTTTTTACAAAAACTTTTTATCTTCTTAAACTGTGAAAATATTTTTGTAAAAAACGGGCGGTTTTTTAAAAATCCCTAGTAGTTGAGTTTGCTTTGAAATTAAAACACAATCGGGATGCCTCCAATTTAAGGTATGATGTCTTATAACTTTTTTTGTATATCATACTTAATCCGGAGTAACTTTCGTATGTTTAACGAAGGAATAAATCTATTTGCCTTTACGTTCATCGTTACCGAATGCCTTTCAGCAATCAGATCAACTGACGATGAAAAAGAATTAATATATTCAAATATCTCACTATTATTAAAATTCCGGTAAAGTGGTGGGAAATCTTTTGACAAGCTTGAGGTGATATCATCTCGAAAATTATTCCAATTTGTCTCCTCATATGATCTATAGAATCGGGGAACTTTTAGAAGGAATTGAAAGTCACTAAAACGAAGACTACGTTCCAATTAGAAATGATCAGAGAAACCGGACAAACATTTAGTCTCATAATTTGGGGTTGAAACATGTAGTAAGCTAAGAATAAGTAATAGTATCTTCCATAGCAATACCAATCCCCGGAGCACTATCAGAATATAAACAGAACAAGAAGTATAAGCTGTGTAATAAGAAGAATTATATCATCATGAGTCTATGACATAGTGCAACTTTACATTCTTAAGTCCTAGTTTTCAGGGAACTATTATTTTCAAAATAATACAGATTGTGTCGATATTGTTGGCCCAGCTCTTCGAATTTTCTTTAGACATAGCTTCGAAGTAATTTATGTACATTTATGAAAATACGATGTCGAGTTAGAGTTTCAAGTAGTTGTAGTTATTATGGTCCGCGGAAAGTTCATTACTTGGTAATATGTTTGGAATCTCATGGTTGATTCTGCTCTGATCTTAACTTTAGCTTACTAGTTCTTAACTTTTTTTATGTTTTCACTTGCGGCCAAACAAAAGTAAATACTTTCTATACAGCTTTCTTAAACACTGTGTGTCTGTGTGTTGTTATACTTTGCCGCGTGAGTTAGTTTACTTTGTTGGTTAAGTCGGATGTAAATTTTTCATTTATCAATGCTTTGATGCGTAAACGTATTCAAGTGCTTACACGCGTCTAACAATCGAACCCAATCATCATCAGCCATAACAATAACAACATTTAATTCGAAAAACAATACCCTTCTGTCACTGCCATAAACTATGTCTTAGCAGCATCCTCTCAATTCAAATCCCTTTTTGTAAACGGATACAAATGCGTTTTATTTACATAGTGAAATACAGATGAAATGAATTCACAAAGGCCCTTCAAGTATTAGCAAATAATCACAGATAGACAAACAATCATGTACCTCCTCCCCACCCCCAATACTCTTCGTATATGTGTGTATTCCGAGCGAAACAGTTGCTGTTGCTGTTTTGTTGAATTTGCGATATTCAATTGCAAAGTAAAGTGTCAAAATATTTATCGTCTCTGGCATTTGATGAACGATAATGTCAATATAATTTATTCACGTCGTTTGTTCGCTGTGTGGTCGATGACAAACATGATTTCTCCAACGCTATTACTAGGAGATGCCCTGCAAGCAAAAACTATCTCAGAAGTGACTCAGACGTATCGCCTAGGCGATGAAAACAGTCGCGGCGATAGTCGCGGAAGTCACCCTGAAGTGCCCTCAGTTGTGAAGAAATGAACCACTCCAGCGACACTTCTTGGAGATCATTTCCGCGATAGTTCTTGGAATTAAAAAAAATATTTTTTATTTTTTTTTTATTTATTTTTTATATTTTTATTTTAATTTGTTGTTTTTTAAAATGTGATGTTGTTTTGTTGCCTAGCTTGGGAAGCGAACCCGGACTTTTAGACTGCAAAGCGAGTCTCTTACCACTGCACCACCGTCTCATATAATAAATCATCAAATAGAAAAATGTTCCATATTTATTCAAATGTGTTGAATTATTAAATAAATGTAAACAATCGTCTTGGAAGTCGCTCAGAAGTCACTCCGAAGTGTCGGCATAAGCAATAAAAGGCAATCATAACAATGCTACAGAAATTGTTTGTGTAATTCACCAAAGATCTTCCTTGGCGTGTCTCCAGAGTGACGTCTTAGGTGAGGGGGTGAAAAATTCACTTCCAAATGCTGGCAGTGTGTTGTCGGGGGTTCTAGTGAAGAAGTCGGTGGTGGTGATGGTGGTATCAATTTTGTTATATTTGCACTTAACCCTCTATTGTCTATCCATATGGCATTCATTTACCCTACACCCCAGCAATAACTGTAGGCTGGCATACATACAGCGTAGAAGAAAATGTGACATTTCGCAACAGTCACATGTCGCTGTCTAATACGAGTGCACAACAACTATTGACAGTTGTCAATTTTTAATTTGAACACAAAACAAGACTTATGGTACATTTACGAAATCGTGTGGATTTCAACTGTCAATTCCTTTGCGTATACGTCAAATGAAAACTCATCTGAAATCCATTGGATTTCATTCGACGTTTAAGCAAAGGAATTGACAGTTGAAATCGAGTGGATTTCGTAAATGCGAACCCAGCATAAGGCTTTGTCGACGCAAAGCCTCCGCAACAATGTTGGAAGCATCATGCAATACTTAAATCTAGTTAATTATGGAGGCTTTTTCAAGGACTTTTCTAAAACCGTTAAAAAATTTTTTCAAGAAACTGCGGAACGTCGGAACGTTATGTTTATAACTAACTTTTTAGATGAGCAGCAAAGACATACATACAACTATAAAGACAAGACATAATGCATGCAACAAAAAATGTTTATTAAACAATGTATAGAAACATTACCCTTAACAGAAACAATGCGGTTTGCTGGTAACTTAAAATCGCAATCAAGAATGATAAATTTCAAGTTATATTATCAGAAGCGAAATGTATGAATTTAAGGATCTATTCAAGAAGAATTCCATGTCAATTGGATCGTTAAATTCGGTTAAATACCTACAAAGTGTGTAAAAGAACAAAATGTTATTTTACCATGTTGTAAAATTACATTATGTTATGTTCAAAATCCATTCACTGATGAATGATAGCATTGAAATGTTTTATCTTGTTATGTCTATACAAAGACATAAATACAACAAGATAAGACATTTTTTGCTATCATTCTTCAGTGAATGGCTTTTGAATTCAAAGACATAAAACAACAAGATAAGACATTTTTTTGCTATCATTCTTCAGTGAATGGCTTTTGAATTTAACATAATGTTATATTACGATATGGTGATATAACATTTTTTCTTTTATACATTTTTACGTATTTAACCGAATTTACCGATCCAATTGACATCGAATTATTCTTGAATAGATCCTTGAATTCATAAATATCGTTTCTGATACTATCACATGAAATGTTCCTCCTAGATTGCGATTTTAAATTAGCAGCAACCTGCATTGTTTCTGTTAAAGGTAATGTTTCAATACATTGTTTCATAAACAGTTTTTTGTTGCATGCATTTTGTGTAGTCTTATTCCTTCTATGTCTTTGTTTATGTCTTTGTGAGCAACAACAATATATGTTGGTCCCAAATTTATTTATATCTTCTAATCCGATTCTTTTAACAATCATATTTTTATGCAAATACCATCTGCATGAATAAGTTAAATAAAAGATGAATTATAATTTTGTATTTCCGTTTGCATACATTATAAATATTTGGTATGCTCTTTTGTTTTCGCTTTTGCAACACATTTTTTCAAATGAAATTCAACTTGAAGAAAAATACAAAAGAATAAGGATGCAAAACCGAGAAGGAGGACTACAAAACAAATCACTTTTAATTTGTTTGCAAAGATTCTAACGAGGTAATAAAGCAAATGTAAATATTTTCCTAAGCAATTTTCATATTTTTCCTGGTCAAGAACAAACAACGGAAAACCAACTGAGATTGTAGACAACAACAAAAATTCATCAAAAAGTGCCAAGAAAGAACAAATAACGTATGGCTTTCTAAGATTGGTACATAATTGTTTGTTAGAGAATTCGTAAAGGGTTCAGGAATTGGAATATTATTTAATCTTCTCTTTATATAACAAGTGATGGCGTTTGCTTTGTATTGTTCTGCCAAAGTAAATGAGGTCAAAACCACCTCGAAATTTCAGTTTTCAACTTCCACATTTGGTTCGAGTCTTCATAAGTTTCGGGTGTTGATAACATCAATTTTGCCGGTCTATTTATACTTTTTGTACTTAGTTGGCCCTCTACAGAACATTTGTCCTATAAGCCGACCTAAAAACGTTCCATTCCTCTCAATTTGTTGCTTTAATTTTCCAAGCCAAATAGCCAATACCGTTTTATACCCTACACCACACTGTGGTAAGGGCTATTATGTGTTAGTGCATTTGTATGTAACATGCATAAGGAAAAGATATAGATAGATAGTTCCTTCTAGGGATAATTATAGAAACACTTTCGATTTATGCATGCCCGTCTGTCCGTTCACAACGTACAGGTCGCATTTAATGTCCTATTCAGCAGAAAACTGGGGAATATAATTTTTTTAGCCATAGGAAACGCTATTGCTTTTTGTGAAAACCGGTTCAGATTTGGATATAGCCCCCATATATATTTTCGCTCGCTATATATATACGATTTCGATGAAAATTGTAATGAGTGACTGAATTCGGCGTATAAATAGATGTGCCGAATTTGATCGAAATCGATTCAGATTTGAATATAGACCCATATGTATTTCCGGCCGATTTCACGTATTTAATGCACCAAACACGCTATATATATTTAATAAAATTTGGAACGTGTGACTGAATTCGGTATAATAAAATAAATGTATTAAATTTGATCGAAATCGGTTCAAATTTGGATATAGCTCCCAAATATATATTTTCAGTCGATTTCGCGTACATGCTGCACCAAACACGCTATATACCAATTGTCCAATTTTGATGAATTTTGGAATGTGTGGCGGAGTTCGGTGTAGATATAAGTGTGTCGTTTATATCGAAATCGGTTCAGATTTAGATATAGTTCCCGTATATATTTTACATATTCACAGTGGTGTACGGTATCAAAGAGTCGGCCCGACTTTGATCCTTTCCTTACTAGTTCTTCTTATTTCACAACTGATGTTGTTTGTTGTGTTTATGGCGGTGCCGATGTATATGAAACCTTTAATTCTCATTGGGGGAATATGTCTGAGTCAAAGCCAACAGATGTTTCGCATTCCCACTTTTCCATTTCTTTCTTTTTCCTGCGATAAAGACATTTCTCCTCTATCCTTTTCTCCCTCTCTCGAGTGCTACGCGTTGGAACTGATTATAGAGTACCCCTATATGCCGCATATTTCGTTTGGGTAGCAGCACGACACTACTGGTCATACCATGGGTTTCTTGGTGGAGGTATGCATGTATGGATTTGGCGGCTGTTGGCCAATGTGTTGATATATTATCGAAACGAAACTTTCATTATGCAATTGGGCCAGTTGAGTGAAATATGCTATATCAGTATGTTGCTGTAAATTTTATCAGAGCAGGAGTAGCTACCATCATTATAGTATTTAGGACCACGTCAAAATCATGGATGTTAGGACTCGTATGTATGATATATATTCACTGCACAATATGGGTAGACTATCTCCGCATTTTCACATACAATATCAGGAACCTCTGACTTATTCTGATAATGATATTTTAGTTTATAGCACTAAAATACGTAATTTTACAAAGTCCGATTTGGTTTATCAATATTTTCCCTATATATATTCACCATAGATATTCCAAAAATAGCCTGGATCGAGCACACATAATCTTCTGAAAGAATTTATTATGAAAAAACGTCAATAAAATATATAAAATATATTTTTTTATATATTTAGATAACTACTTTGTTCTGGGACTTACACTGGAATTTTGTGTTGAATATTTCTTCTTTTAACACCTTTCGTCTAAAACTAAATTTCATGTTACTTTCATGCATGAACTCGACAAAAGAACAAAACAAATTTATTCAAAAAAAATATTTAGGTATTTTGTTAGCAAATTTTATGATATATATTTTCTTGATATGTATTTTGTTTTTCAAAATAGTCAGGCTTAATCCCATAGTCGTTGTTTTAATATTATATTAAAACAACTTTAATTTATTAGTGGAAAAAAATGGTAATGTTTACCAAGGGGTAAGGCAGGGAATATTATAGTTTCAGATCTCGCCCCAGATCTTCATCAGTTCCCTTGTTTCTTGTTTTTCAACAAGGAACTTTTTATACCCAAGTGTCAATTGCCCGCTCAAATAGATACGTGTGCCAAGAAACACTCTGATCGAGAATTTCTTTGGCACTACCTAAACTGGAGCAACTTCACTTGCAAACAAAACCAAATCTTTCCCACTGCTATGCGTTCGTTGATTCTCAGCGAAAAACACATAACTATTAATGCATAATACAGCAATAAACAACATTTCGACGGTGTCCGGTCTCACAATTAGGAGGGTTGTGAGACCGGGCACAGTCGAAATGTTGTTTATTGCTACAAATTAGTTATGTGTTTTTCGCTGAGAATCAACGAACGCATATCAGTGGGAAAGATTTGGTTTTGTTTGCAAGTGAAGTTGCTCGAGTTTAGGTAGTGCCAAAGTATGTTTGGACGAAATGTGTTTCAGACAATTTGGAGTCGATTTAGCAATGTCCGTCCGTCTGGATGGCTGGTGCGCACGATAACTCTCGAACGGATGAACCGATTTGGTCCAACGTTTGGATTTCGTAATATTTTGTTCAAACCTAGTTGAATTTCGAAGATGGGTTCTATTGGTCCACTCATTCCGGTACCCTCACCACAAAAGTTCGGAAATGTTCGGAAAATTTGTGCTCACGATAACACTTGAAGGAAGTAACCGATTTGGTCCATAATTTGCACATCGTGAAGTTTCTACTAGACTTAGATGAGGTTCCAATATGGACTCAATCGGTCCACTCCTTTGGGTACCTCCCACACAAAATTTCGGAAAAGTTCAGTTTAGGACCTGTTCACGAGTCGTATTGATTTTTGTTGTAGCAACTTGTATTCACTGCCGCCAATATAACGGTATAAGTTTCATCAGGGGCAAGTTCATACTTCATGAGAAAATAGCCTGAAAGGTACAAAAAACCCTATGACACGGTGTGTAGTGGCTGGAGCGCAAGATAACTCTCAATTTGCTCTTCGTAATATTTTGTGCAAACTTCGTTTACGTTCGAAGATAAGCCATATCGGTCCACTCCTTCAGGTACCTCCCCCACAAAAGTTCAAAAATGTTCGGAAAAATTGTGCGCACTAAAACTCTTAATGGGAGTGACCGATTTGGTCCATACTTTACACATCCTATATATCTATCGAATATGGACTATGTTTGTCCACTCCTTCGGGTACCTATCACACAAAATTACGGTCAAGTTCACTTTAAGACCTGCTCTCGAGTCACTTTGATTTTTTTGAAGCAACTTGCATTCGCTGCCGCAGTTACGACGGTAAAAGTTTTTTCAGGGGCAAGTCCATACTTCTTGAGAAAACAGCCAGAACGGTGTAAAAAAACCCTATGTCACGATATGTAGTGGCTGGAGAGCACGATAACTCTCGAACTAACCCATTTGGTCCAAAATTTGGCCTGATATTTTGTCATACTTTCAGTTCGAAGATAGGCAATACCTGTCCACTACTTCCGGTACTTCCCCCGAATATTTAAAAAATGTCACTTAAATGGTATGCACGATATCTCTTGAACAAATTTGGTCCAAACTTTGGATCTCCTAATATTTTGACCCATCTGGGGATATTCACATAGCCTTGTGCTTGTCGTGGTGTTGGTTGTGGTTCTTCTCACTACCATGTTCTTTGCCGCTGCAAAATCGATCAGCCTCATTCCATAGTCGGATGTTATCTCATGAAGGCTGAATTTGCCGACCGTGGGACCAAATATATTTTCCCTTCCAATTTTAGCGTTAAAATCTTCTAGAACAATATTACTGTCATGGCCAGGGCAGCGGTCATATGCTCTCCCTAGGCGCTCGTAGAATATATCCTTGGTCCGTTAGTCTTTTTCTTCGGTCGCACTTCCTGTAAGGCGATAATATCAGCACCTACTCTGTAGAGAGACCTGGAATTCCAGGTGCAGATTCGCAGTCCACCAGATTTACCATACAAAAACAAATCCTCGTATTGAGTGGATTTGTTTTAAATCCGGCATAAATCCTAGTATACAACTCTGTTTTATGCAACATGTTGCTAGAAAATACAAAAAGTTGCAAGCTGGAAAAAGAAATAAGGTAGATGCATCGGTGAATTGCTAAAACAAAAATAATTTAAAATGTAAAAATTCTTAAACAAAGTTGATTTTGATCAACTAAGACTAATATTTACGATGTCTAAACGATAAAATAATTCAATATTTGCTCATTAGTTAGCATGAGTAGGATAAGGTACTAACATATTAAATATTAAACAATAAATTTTTAATTTGCCGTATGTTATTTGAGACAAATTCAATTTACAACAAATTATTTTGACGTTTCAAATTCGATCAGATGGGCTGATACATCTACCTTGGTAATTGTGCTACGAACAAAAATCAGCTGACAGCCGTTTAAACAAAATGAAATCATCTTATTTCGTGATTTCAGCGAAATCAACATCGAAATCACAGTACACATGATATACAACCCTGTTTGTGACTGAAAAAGTACCAAAAGTTGCAACACGTTTCACGTATCACAATAAACAAGGTAGATGGTCAATTGCTGCAGCAAAAATTTTTAGAATCAAAATTTTTAAACAATGTGAAAAAAATATTAGATTACTTTGTCACAATGCTATTTTTCATTGCGTTCTCGTACTTTTTTAATGGTAATGTTAGAAAAAAGAGCGAAATGTCTAAACTTGCTTCCCCATACAAATTTCTTAAAAAATACGGGAACGAAAAAATGACGGAAATTGCAAAAACTGCAGCAAATCAACGTATCAGCTATCGTATTTAGATTATAATGAACATGTTGCTAGTTTCTACTATGAACATGTGATAATGAACATGTTGCTAGTTTCTACTATGCCAAAATTGTATGGCAGAAAACAGGAAAATAGGGTGTTATTCGGTGCTATTTTTGTTTAAAGAGAAGTGTAAGTCTTGATAGACTTCGGAGTACGGGGACGGGTTCTATACAAAATTAATACGATATATGGATAGTTTACGATAATTTTCGAAATAAAGTTGTAAAGTTCTATATTGTCGTATATTTTTGATGACTAATTCAATTTGCAACAACTTATTTTAAAAATTCATGTTCGATCAGCTGCGCATATGCATCCATCTTGATCATTGTGATATGTTTGAAATCGACAAAAAATAAGTGTAAACACCGGGATGTATTTCAGGATTTCGTGAAATCCAGTGGATTTTAGAGCGCAAGTGTAAACTTGGCATTAGAATTGTAATCTAAAACAAACGTCTATACGTCCTATTTCCTTAACAATATTTTGGCAAATGGAATCCCCCTTAAAATTGTGAAAATCACGCTTTTTGAAAAAAAAAACAAACATAGACAGAAAATCGCTCAAATTTTGGACTTAATTTAACACCCTATTGCCTCTCCTGAAAGAGTAAATATCAAGATAAATTGCATAGTTTTATAAAAGTTTTACAAAAAAATATGCTTCCAATTTGCATATGATGATATTCTGCTCTTGATTTTATTTCATACCTTTGACCCTTCAAGCAACCGACCAGACGCAAACAACTTCAAACCAAGCATTGCTATTCTTTGGTCCATTCAAACTCTCTCCCCGTGTTTTTCTTTTGCTTTTTGTTGAAAAATGATAATAAAATACAAATATTTTATTAATTTATGGATGCAAAAACTACTCAAATATTCACAAAGCATAAATTTTTTCCCTCAAACACACCCGGGCCTCTCAGCCAGCCACCAGCATAAATTTTCCAGTTCGTGTGCATGGCGAGACGAGGCAGAGAAGCTAAAGAGCAGGGGACGAGTATAGCAACAAGGAAAGGAAGTAAAAAGTTTTCAAATTGGAAAATTGAATGAATTGTAGGAACAAACGAATTGAAAAGTTTTGAAAAACTTGCATGATTTTGTTTTGTTTGCTTCGCTTTGATTGGCCTGCTATGTATTTCCAAACCATATTTTTCTGAGTAGATCTCTTTCAAAGCTGCAGCAAAAGGCCAATCATAAAACATAAATCTGTTGGAATTATTAAGTGCGTTGCAAATACTTTTCAACAATGCGAACAAATAACAGCAACTCAAACATGCATCCTGCTTATATTCGAGAAGTGTTTGGATGGATGGGGATATGGGACTTCAGCATCAACTTTATTCTGCCAGAAGTATACACTGAAGATGAGCTGTAAGTAGAGTAGGAATTACGGAATAAGAGCACAAATTGTGGTTGAAAACGCTTCTACATTGAATACTGCTCACAGCCATTGACGTCTCTCCGCAATGTTGCCTTGTTACTCTGCGTGCTGGGGGACTTGTGTAAATGTTCATTTCTTGTGTCAATATTTGTACGACAACAATAACTGAAACTCGTCGTAAAATTGAGTTGCGCTCATGATTAAAACCTAATAAAATGATTTACTTTTGTCAGCAGCCACAAACAAAAGAAACGCAGACCCAGGCAAGGCATTGAAAAAAAAACAATTAAAATACGCGTACAACCTTAACATTGGCCAATTTATGTTAAGCTCAGACTATGACTTGTGAGTGATATTGGAAAAAAATTGGCGAAATGTTTACCCACCTAAAAATATGTATGACTAGATTTGAGCCCATATATTGGAAAATTGGCATAAGGATATTGAAGCATTATGTGTAGGGAAACGAGAATCGATGTTCAATCAATCGATTGATCGATTTTTATATAAAAAATCTACAAATAAAAGTAAGCTAATTTCGTTTTGTGTTCCAACGACTTTTAAAGAACACGTTTGGAAAGGTGCCCCCTGTTGGTAACCCAGTTGACTTTATGGAGACTGAAGAAAACACAAATGGATTTTGACTCATTAGACATTAGGTCTGTACGATAACCCAAAATTTTTTACAAATTCGTACAAATGTGTAATGAATGCTGTTCGATAACAAAATTGTTCAGTAAAAGAAAACGAGTTTGGAGAGATTTTTCGAGAGTTCTGTGACTGAGAACTTACAAATTTTCGCTGTTCCCAGCAAATTTGTCCCGTAAAAATTTGCAAGTGCGGCCCGCTGACTTTTAATCAGCTGTTCGATGTAAACAAATTAAAATCTTTACGGTTTTGACCAAGAAAATTTCTCAATATAAAAGCAACGTTCCCGTACTTTTTAATAGTAAAACTCGTGAAAGAGAGAACAGTAAAAAAATTGTTCTTACACAAAAGTTTTTTGAAATAGTTCGAGAACGGAAAAATGGAAAATATGTACGTCAAAAAAATCGGAACAAATGTCAAAGTCGGCGTACCAGCCAATCAGACGCCGGCAACCATGTTACTATTTTTTAAAGGCTCAAATTTGTCGAGTAAAATTTTTTTAAAGAGAGCGCAATTCAGCGCCATTTTTTTTTAAAGAGAAGTAAATATTTTACAACTTTTTTGTGAACGGGAACGGTTTTTCGGGTAAAATGTGTAAAAGTCGTAAAAATTGTAAAAATTGTAAAAACTTTTTAGTTCTGGAACAAAGCTAATATATTTTAGAATATAAAGCATTGTACATAGGATTAAAGCTTTAAATAACTGAAATGCAATTTCAAAATTAATGTTTTGATCCATTTTATGTAAAATATCAAAAGCAACAAAAACATTGTTCATACATTTTTGGAAACAGCTGACTTTGTTGCAAGTTTTTGCAAAATGTTGTTCGATATCTTTCTGATTTTTTTCTTGCTTGAGAGAGTAAAATTGACCGAGAGAGGTTGCTGGAACTTACTGAGTAATTATTGCTGGGAAAGTTATCGTACACACCTAATATAGAAAACTCGACTTCTGGAAGCTACAATCGAAAAGTCTATAGTGCAGAACACATTAGGTGTGTACGATAACTTTTCCAGCAATAAATACTAAGCAACTTCCAGCAACCTCTCTCAATGAATTTTACTCTCTTAAGCAAGAAAAATTGCAGAAAGTTATCGAACAACATTTCCTAAGAACTTCCAATAAAGTCAGGTGTTTCCGAAAATGTATGAAAATTGTTTTTGTTTCTTTTGATATTTTAAATCAAATGGCACAAAATATTAATTTTAAAATTGCATTTCAGTTATTTAAAGCTATAATCCTATGTACAATGCTTTATATTCTAAAATATTTTATACTGAGAAATTTTCTTGATCAAAATTTCATTTTCAGTCTAAGCATCGACTTCATCTATCCGATTTCAGTGTCCACCATGAAAATCTACATCGATATATATCTTTATCTAACGAAACGTAGATAATTGTGAAATAGGCGGGATTACATATTCTGATAGGTGAGGTGACGTTAGATCTCATGAAGATCCTCTGAAGGACACAAACAAATACTAATACTATCTTTTGTATGGGAAAAGTCATGCCCGGTGAACTTTTGTGTGGGAAAAATCATGCCCGGTGAACTTTTGTATTGGGAAAGTCATGCCCGGTGAACTTTTGCATTGGGAAAGTCATGCCCGGTGAACTTTTGTATTGGGAAAGTCATCTCCGGTGAACTTTTGTATTGGGAAAGTCATGCCCGGTGAACTTTTGTATTGGGAAAGACATCTCCGGTGCCGGCAGGTTTTTTTGGGAGCTTTTGGGCCATTATCTCAAAAATCCCTTAAAAAACATGTACCGTCGTAATGGGAAAAGTGAATACATGTTGTTACAACAAAAACCAATGGGATTCGAAGTCTAAATTTTGCACGGATTCGGCTGATCCGTTCGAGAGTTATAGTGCGCTCCAGCCACTACACAGGGTGCCATATTTTCTTAGGAAGTATGGACTTTTCCCTGAAAAAGCGTGTACTGTCGTAATAGAGGCAGGCCTTAAACTGCACTCTTCACAAATTTTGTGTTGGCAGTACTCGAAGGAGTGGACTAATATAGTCCATGTTCGAAACCGATGTATGTCCCGTAGAGACATTACCATGCGATATTATCGTATGATCTTTTACGATAGAGATATTACGGTTACTCCCTTCAAGAATTATCGTGCCCACAATTTTCCGAACATTTTCAAATTTTGTGGGAGAGGTACATGAAGGAGTGGACCGATATGGCCATATTTTAGACTTAATCGGCTGATCCGATCGAGAGTTATCGTGCGCTCCAACCAATACACATGGTGCCATATCGGTTTTTTAAATCTTTCAGAATATTTTGTTAGGAAGTATGGACTTGCCCCTGATAAAACTTTTACTGTCGTAATGGGAGCAGCGATTACAAGTTGTTACATCCAAAATCAAAGCGATTCGAGAGCAGGTCCTAAACTGAAACTTTGTGTGGGAGGTATCCGAAAGAATGGAACAATAGGGTCCATATTGGAATCTCATCTATGTCTGGTATAAATTTGACGATGTGCAAAGTATGGACCAAATCGGTAACTCGCTTCAAGAGTTATCGTGCGCACATTTTTTCCCAACTTTTGTGGGGGAGGTATCTGAACGACTGGACACATTTCGTCCAAACGTATTTGGGGTCTAAAACCATTATTTTGGTGAGGCACATTTTGCCCGTATAAAAGTGTATATACTCTAGTTAGCATAAATGCTGAGGATATAAAAATCGAGTATATTGTGTGACGGTGGGACCAATAGTAGTGCTGGCTTTAAATCTCTTCAAAAGCCACATACAGGATGTTTTTTAAGCCCGATAGAACTTGAAATTGTAAAAAATAACACAAAAAATTAAATTGTAATCAAAATTTTTTTTATTCGAAAGATCAATACGTGACATTAACATTTGAAAATGATTTCGGGCATATGAGCACCGCGGCTGTTCTTGACGAAGTGCATTCTGGACGTCCAATTTTTGGCCACTTTTTCGAGCACTGCTGGCCGTATGTCACGAATAACACGAACAATGCTGGTCTCCAAGGCATCAATTGTTGCTGGTTTATCAGCATAAACCAGTGACTTCACGTAGCCCCACAGGAAATAGGAGGTGTCAAATCGCACGACCTTGGAGGCCAATTGACAGGTCCACTTCTCGAAATCAACTTATCGCCAAATTTTGATTTCAATAAGTCGATGGTTGCGTTCGCCGTATGGCACGTAGCGCCATCCTGTTGAAACCACATCTCCTCCGGATCAATGTCATCCATATTTTCAAACAAAAAATCATTGATCATGGTGCGGTAACGATCTCCATTGACCGTAACGCGAGCTCCGGCCTCATTTTTGAAGAAATAAGGTCCGATGATCCTACCAGCGTGAAACCCGCAACATACGGTGCATTTTTCTGGATGTAATGGAGTCTGTAGGGTCTCTTGTGGATTGGTCTCACTCCATATGCGGCAATTTTGCTTATTAACAAACCCGTTAAGGCAAAAATGCGCCTCATCGCTGAACGCCATACAAATGACGAAGTCGTCTATAAGTTGCGCGAATCGACGACTGATTTTCAAAGTAAATTTGGATAATTTCGTAGCGTTGTTCAAGCGTGAGTCTATTCATGATGATTTGTCAGAGTATACTGAAACAAATAAAAAAAGTTTCATCAAAATTTAATTTTTGTGTTACTTTTTACAATTTAAAGTTCTTTCTAGCTTAAAAAACACCCTTTATTTATACGACTAATTTGTCGTGTGCGGACTAGGGTTATGACTTTTTTACAACCTCATATCCCTGTATCATAGCGTGATGAGTTTTGCCATAAGATTACATAAAATCTTAATTATAAGGTGATTTGGTGAAAAAACCTCACGCACAAAATGATTTTAAAATTTGAATTTATCAAAATTATGGACAATTTTTTGAAGTCACTGAAAACAGATATATAATTGAAAATAAACTGTAGAGCCACACTCACTATGTTTCTTCAATTCTAGAAGCGTAAAAATGTCGTAAACGCTTTTATTCAAAAATATAATTTTTTAACAAAAAACAAAAAATTTAAAATTTTATCAAATTGACTTTTTCGCGACTTTTTTAATATTTGAATGAAATAAACGTTATTATAGTTATTAGTAGGCTTCTATTTATTCAATCGTGCAACAAAAAATAATTTTTTTTTCATTTCATATATTTTTTCAAAAAATTATTTTATTAAAATCGATTTGTGCGTGAACTTTTTTTATATTTCAATGGAATAAACGATAGCATAGTGATTAATAGGCAAAAGTTCATTCATCCCTGCTACAGGAAATCATTTTTGAGGAAAAATGTCAAAAAGTCATAACCCTAGTGCGGACGTGTCCCACACCAGAACGATCATATAATTGTTCCATTGCTATCTTGGATATCTCGCTCATTTACTCAATGTGTGGCATAATTCAAAAAAATGGATTTTTGATTTAGAAATTTATATTTTTTCTACGACTTCTACTTTATTTTGTGCCAAGTATTCATGACGATATCTCTTTACTACGAGTTTCGCATAATTCAACATAAAAGTTTTTTGAGTTTATGAAACACTGAAACACTGCTAATCATACTCGATCTTGCACAGAAATTTAGCACTGATGTTTTTGCAAAATATCGTCCAAGTTGTTATTTTAGTTTTACTGTAATAATCTTTTTGAGTTGGGAAGTCAAATGTCAATGGCTGAGGATTATAATTGAATAAGATTAGATAGATCCAAGTTTTAGGTGTCCTTATGATGAATATTGTTTAAATAAAAACATATAAAAAACAAAAAATTATTATCAAAGATTCCTTTTAATCTTAAAAATAACCTCAATTTATTCCGTGTTGAAATAAAATCTAATTAATACTTCTCCCACTTTTCTCCTTGCTTAACAAAACTCTAAATAAATATTTTCAATATTTGTATTTGATTATTTCCTTAATAATAAGAACAACGACCAACAATGTAATTACAAAAAATGAGTAAGATTTGATTCCGTTTATTTACTTTAGACCAACAAATGGTTTTTGCGGTTGGGTTATTCTTCAACTATGAACTGTATACTACGATGGCACATAAAGGGGCAAAGAGAAGAGTAGCAGCAGTAAATACGACGTGTGTATGATGGAAGTCCTCTTTGCTGCTCAGTTACCACCATAATTAGTTTACCTACGATTTGGACAACAGATATCAGGCAACATACAAACATACATTCGTCCTTATCATGAGGTTGTTATGCATGTTTAGCTCTTGTGATGTTCATTGCCACTGACTGCAACAGTAAATCGTATATAGGCAATGCGAATGAAAAACAAGAAGAGTAGCGTCACAAAAAAGAAAAACATACACATCTGGCCTAATAAGCAAATAAGAATATACGGCCAGCGTAGACAAATAAATATTGACAAAGGGTGTTTCATACCTCAGCAAACTTGATGTCTCCCCATACAACAAAATGTATTTGTGGGTGCAGTGGCTAAAACGAGTAGCTATGGCATACCCAAGATAAATTTTATATTTACAGGAGTACACAAAGTTTAACATTTGCACTTGCTTCCGAAAATTTTTAAATGATTTGAGGAAAATATGTTTGTTGTTGTAACAGCGCAAATATATTCGCTCCTTTATTATTTTCAGTTATCTGGTTCTGGAAAAGGAATCAGGAGACAGCTTAGTGGGGTTTGCTGGGCAGTGCCATCAATTTGGTCCCTATATGAATTGATGCGGCTGGATCGAAGGATCTTAACCAGGCTAAAACCGCTTGTGTGCCTTTGCAAACTGGAGTTCTTCTGCTGCGATGCATGGTCTTTGATTTCGACAATCATACTGTGTGTTCAGACCAGCCTTATAGGCTCCTTGATCTACAGGTTTTTGCTTGTACCTTTGGTACTTTTTTTAGATTATGAAGATCTCTCTCGACGTGCCTGGGTCGGGAAAAACTGTCCACTTGTGGTAGGATGCTCATGCTTAAACATGAGATCGAACGTTACATCCAATATTTTGGAATAGTTTGTGATCGGAATCAGGGCGGGATGGAAGAACGACATTATCAGCTATATTGGTATTTAACCTATCACATATGTATGTCATCGTCGATAGGAACAGACGAAAAATCAGACAATCATCAAAATACATACATTACAATCTCTATGCCGTGTAATGCTGTTGTGGTGCTATGCATTTTCCGAAATCCAGCTGATATTGGTCAACTGCTTTTCATCATGGGGAGAAGTAGTGCCTCCAGAATCTTCGCTCCTGGCGACAGGAGGGAGATCGACTTGTACAATTCGCCTCTGCTTTAGCGAAACCACCCTGCCAACTTTCCTGGCTTCTGGTAAAATATGGGTGGCTAACGATAATTGACGACAGTTGTTAAGTTCTCAACTCCAGGTTGATCCTCATCCTAGAGGGCTCGTATACGGCGTAACACGCTCCTCTTCGATCTGTCATTCAAGGGGTGCTCCATTAATCGCTTGTTAAAAAAAAACAAGTAAGAACGGCGTTAAGTTCGGCCCGGCCGAATTTGTTATACCCTCCACCAGGAGTTATATTGAAGTAAAACTGAACAATTAGTTTCCTTTCGTTTATGAAGAAAACTAAATACCAAATTCCAGCAATTTCGGTAAAACAATGTGGCTAACTTTCAAAGTACCGAAATTCGGGTGGTATCGTTCTATGGGCGATATATGAAGGCGTGGACGTGTATGTACAGATTTAGGGGGGAAAGTTTTATACGATTAACGAAGACTAAATACCAAATTTCAGTCATTTCGGTGAAATATTGAGGCCACAACCTTCAAAATACCGCACATTGGGATGTACCGTTTTATGGGGCTATATGAAGGCGTAGGCCTATACCGGAAAAGTTTTATACCCTCAATGAATACTAAGTCCAAATTTCAGCTATTTCGGTGTGATAATGAAGCTAAATGATTCAAAATACCGAAAATCGGGTGGTAAGGTTCTATGGGGTCTATTTCAAAACGTGGACCGATATAGCCCATTTGCAATACAAAACATCCTAGGAGTAATAGAAACTTTTATACCAAATTACAAATCTCTATCTTAAAAATTGCGAGCTGTATCTGATTTCAACAAACGGACGGACAGACGAGCATGGTTATGTTGACTTAGAATTTTATGCTGATCATGAATATATATACTTTATGGGGTCTCCGATGAATATTTCGATGTGTTACAAATAGAATGACAAATTTAATTATACCCTCCATATTGTGGTGGAGGGTATAACAAGCGCACTTCCTCGGTTTACTACTGCCTACAATTTACTTAATGTAAATCGGCATTGCTTCAGGTGGTCTAGCCACTTATTTCGCTTACGTTCGCCCACTAGCCTGTTCAAGAGTAAGTTTTCTAACTCTTGGGTCTTCAGGGTTCATACAACGAAGGTTATCACACTCATTTGGTAGTCCCGTCGCATGTGAAATTTGGTCTAATTTCGGGTATCCGATCAGCAGATATATAGCAATAGAAGAAGCTTGCAATTTGAGATGGCGATCAGATAATATTTAGAGGGTTAAATGGACCACAACTTTTGTGTGAAAATTGTGAAAATATTTAATATACAACTTATATCTTTATTCCTGGAAGAAACATTCCGGGCAAGTAACCTATAAATGGAAGAGGAACGCTTGACCTTTCTACTGATGCCAATTGTGTTGGTGTACATGTTCAGATAATAGAGTTACAGCCTTATATATCCGGTTATTTGTTTGTAGTGTAATCATAAACACGCTATAGATCGTAATTGTAGCGCAATAGTGACGAAATTTTGCACGAAGTAAGAGTTTAGGTAGAAGAATATGCCTAAAATGTTGGATGATATGATATTATTTAGCGGGTGAAATGGACCATTACTTCGGTATGAAAAATAAAAAAAATTTACTTTTCTGCCATATTTGAATTCTTGTGGGGCATATACCGGCAAAGTTGCTTTCATATGGAAAAATAACTACTGACCTTTCCCCCTGATGCAAATTGCAATAACGTTTCTGCTAGATACCGCGCCTACTGCCTAATATATAATAATTATTTGAGTAGAGAACCACATTTTCCCATTCCCAGTTCTTGCGTTATTGCATATTACATGGTGCCCTAGCGTATTAACCCAGATATGCCCAACGTCCTATATATAGGACACACAAAATTCTTGCTAATTTGATATGTTATGTTTACCAAAGTACCGTTTATTTTGGTGATATACTCAGTACACATCTGTAGCTCTTGGGATATTATGTGATTCCATTATTTTGAACTACTATTTTTGAGTTTTGAGGTCTAGTTCATCGAAGTTGCCACCTATCGCTTAGTTTTTACAATGATTTGCGTTATGACCGATTAATTATTGGGTAGTTTTATAACGAAAACATACACGATGTGGAGTCTACTACGAAAAAACGTTAACTAGAAGCCGAAAAGGTGTTTTTGGACTATATGTCAAATGTTTTGTGTCCCATAACTCCCAGTTATATGATAAAACCCTGTGTCCAAAAGTGGCCACAAAAACCACTTTTTTCAAAAAATTTGCAAAAAACATATAAACATACTATTATTATTTCACATTTGCTTCTAAAATAATATAAAAATACTTTTAAAATGATCACGATCAAGCAATGGGCATATCTGGGTTAATTGCCCAATTGGATTTTTATACATACATTGCAGCTTTGCCACCTTTTTTCAAAACGATTCCCCAGCCAGGCAATATCAAATTCTCAAACATGGCAAAATGCCTTGGCGACATTTTTTAAGTATTTCAGCCATGAAAACCTTCTCTACAAGTGGTGTCTTAGGACACGCCTTTCGGACTCGGAGATAAGCGGTACTCTTACTCATTGATATAAGAGAAGTCTTCCTTTTCCCTTCTGGGATGTTTGTGAAACAATTATTATCTTATTATTTAAGCTTGGTGTGATACGGTACCAGAATCCACAAAGTTATTTCTTACAATAAGTTTATTTGTTCCCTAAAGAAATATTGATTTATGGAAAGCTAATTCCCAGGGGTAAAGGTGTAGGGTATCACATGGTCGGCCCCGTCCGACTATAGCCTTGGCTTACTTGTTTTATCTGTTTTATTTAACAAGGTTTACAGAACAAATCTACCCTTCAACTCCTTCCGTGTACAAAAAATAATTTAAGTTTCCGGCGATTTAAAGTAGGATCGCCAAACACAAGTATTATCATGTTTCCATCCCACCATTTTTAAGAAAATCTGTTTAACCTGCAAAATACCGAGTTGAGTTCATCAATTTTTTACTCCATATTTGAATGGCTTTCAACTTATCTGGAAAATTGCTAAATCCAACACAGCCATTGATACAAGTAAATTAAAAGTAGCTACCACTAACGAAATTGTTCTCGGTGGAATGCAATGATATCAACATCAATAAGGAAGAAATAAAACACAACATAAATGGATCCAGCTTCTTCTCTTTCACTTCAGCAGCATCGACAATTCAGCAGTATCACAACAGTAAACTAGCAAGTAAAACGGATATAGCATCATAAATTTATAAACTATAAGCGACAGGCTGGCAAACCATTAGGTAAACTTTATAATTTCCGTTTTCAAGGAAAACTCACGTCACGTCGTGGCTCAAAGGAGCAGCTAGGCCGAATCTAGTCAGCGGGGGCAATAAATCTTTTGAATTATCTCCGAAATAAATACCATTTTGGGATGAAATGCACTTTGCACTTGATTAGAAGTAACGAATGTAAGACGCAAACACGGACACAATGTTATGACTCATTTCCACATCATTCAAACTCATGTTGGCTGTTGGGAATGTTGATACAGCAACTAATTGCGTTGAATTGCCCTAAAACTCAGTTTACTACATACCAATTGGTACCACCGTGTACACAGCATGGATATGTTACCAAAGAGTTCTGTTGACTTTGCCGCACAGAGGAAACGTGTCGTATCTGTAGGTCCTGTTGTAAAAAAGCGTAAAAATAATAAAAACAAAATTAGAAAAACATTACTGTGAGATGGAAAATAAAAACAGCAGCAAGTAAAACTACAAAATATACATTTAGGGCTAAAAAAAGATAAGGTGAAAATTACTCTGACGGTCTGTCAATAAAAATACAACAAATTAGCTGCAAGGTGTGAATGTCAGCCAACACAGAGTGTTGTTGCATCTCTGACTCATCAGTCAATTAACCGAAAGTCAGTCAGTAGTAGATGGATCAGTCATAAACCAAATGAACAACGAACAAACATACATTACATCAATAATGTTGCCATTTTTATACCCTCAGCCTTTAGGCTAAAGAGGGTATTTACACTTTGATACGACCAAAAATGTGCCTCATCGAAATAATGGTTTTAGACCCCAAGTATGTTTGTACGATATCCGTTTCAGACAATTTTGAGTAGATCTAGCAATGTCCGTCCGTCTGTCTGTCTGTCCGTCTGTCTGGCTGGCTGGTGCGCACGATAACTCTCGAACGTATCAATCGATTCGGTTCAAATTTTGCGTATCGAAATATTTTGTCCAGATTCGATTTAAGTTCGAAGATGGGCCATATAGGTCCACTCCTTCAGGTACCTCCCCCACAAATGTTTAAAAATTGTCGCAAAACTTGTGCGCACGATAACTCTTGTAGGGAATAACCGATTTGGTCCATACTTTGCACATCGTGTTATTTCTACCAAACTTAGATGAGGCTCCAATATGGACTCAATCGGTCCACTCCTTCGGGTACCTCCCACACGAAATTTCGGAAAAGTTCAGTTTAGGACCTGGTCTCGAATCGCTTTGATTTTTGTTTACGCAAGTTGTATTCGCTGTCCTCTATACGACGCTGTAAGTTTCATTAGGGGCAAGTCCATACTTCCTGAGAAAATAGCCTGAAATTTACAAAAAAACCCTATGACACCATGTGCAGTGGTTGGAGCGCAAGATAACTCTCGAACGGATCTGCCGATTCGGTCCAAAATTTGGCTTTCGTAATATTTTGACCAAACTTAATTCAAGTTCAAAGATGGATTATATCGGTCGACTCCTTCCGGTACCTCCCCCACAAAAGTTCGAAAATGTTCGGAAAATTTGTGCGTACGATAACTCTTGAAGGGAGTAACCGATTTGGTCCATACTTTGCACATTATGAAATTTCTACCAGACTTAGATGAGGCTCCAATATGGACTCAATCGGTAAACTCCTTCGAGTACCTCCCACACAAAATTTCGGAAAAGTTCAGTTTAGGATCTGCTCTCGAATCGCCTTGGTTTTTGTTGTAACATCTTGTATTCACTGTCCCCTATACGAAGGTACAAGTTTCCTTAGGGGCCAGTCCATACTTCCTGAAAAAATAGCGCAAGATAATTCTCGAACGGATATGCCGATTCCGGCCAAAATTTGGCCTTCGTAATATTGTTTCCTAACTTAGTTTAAGTTCGTAGATAAGCTATATCGGTCCACTCCTTCAGGTACCTACCCCATGCCATACAAAAGTTCAACATTTGTGTCTTAGTGCAGTTAATTCCTAATCCACATTTTTGTCGGCAAGTTCATTGTCCAAAAAGGGACACAAAATTCTGAAAATATTAGATACATTAGATCTGTCCGGAGGTGGAAGTTTCGCTTCACATTGGTTGAGGGTATATATCTGTCGGCAAAGCCGACTGCCACTTTTTTACTTGTTATTTGTTCATTCATTAATTTATTTTTTGTTCATTCATTGTATACGAAAATACACATGTACTCGTAGCTTGTATTCGAAACTATAGATCTGAATGTCGAAACGAAACCCAGTTTTTATGAAAGCGTTTTGCTGTGGAGCTCGAGTTGGCACCGATATCAAAATTTCATTTCGCAAAACAATACGTTTTTACCAGCAAAATGTTCGATGATAAATCATGAGTTAAATCATGGGTGCAAGTGACTTGTCATAGTTTAATTTTTAGGTGAATCACCCAGGACATTTACAAGGGACTGACATACGCTTACACCAATTCTTTGTCGTGGCAATTTGCACCAGTTCATTATCATGGCATTTTGCACCAATGCTTTGGATCCGCATTTTCACCAATCAAGAATAGAACTTTCAGTCCTATTATGTAATTTGTTCAACTAATAAGAATACAATGCACAGTTGATTTTTATCACCAGATATAATTTTTTATTTTTATGTAATTTTCAAGATAATATATGATATTAATTTGCCAAAATCAGTTTACCTCTTCTGATGTCCAATATTCGGTGAATTATGTCATCCTTTGGGAAATCTAGTATAAATGCGAATTATGTTATGTTATCTTTAAACAAAATATTCTGTAATAGTTACCATAGTTGTGTTCCAGAACTAAAAAGTGTTTACACATTTTTCCCAAAAACACAAAATGTTCACTTCTATTTAAACAAAAATGGCGCAGAATAGCGTTCTCTTAAGAAACTTTTTATACGACAAATTTGGGCGAGCCAAAATGTGCAACATGTTTGATGGCTTCTGATTGGCTGACCCGCCGACATGACACTTGTTCCAGTTTTTTGACGTTTTTGTAATTTTTCCGTTCCCGTACATTTTGGAAAAATGTGTATGTGGAACTCATTTTCGACGGTTTGCTCTTTTGACACTTTTACCATTAAACAAGTAAGAAGGCTGTTCATTTCAGCCGGACCGAACTTTTTATACCCTTCACCTCAAAGTGTATTACATTAAATTGGAAAAAATTGTTTCCTTTCGTTTATGAAAGGAAAGGAGCAGAATATCTCAACTGATAATAAATACACTCTTTAAAAGAGTCATCATGTGACGACATAGTTGTTCTTTCCAAAACATGGAGCAATACTTGCAATTTTCCAAACTGAGGATCGGTATCCTCTGGCAAAACACAATATTAAATTACGGCAATCTCGGTTCAAAGATTTAACAAAAACCCTCGAAATACATAAAACCCGGATATATATGGAGAGTTTGTTTGAGTAAGTTTTCTATATTCTTAATAATCTTCAAAAAAAAAAATGGTGGCTACTGTTATATGGGGGCTATTCGAAGACGTTTTGCTCCCCGAACGACGACTAAATACCAAATTTCAGTCATTTGTGTGTGATGATGGGGCTAAAACCTTCAAAATACCGAAAATCGGGAGGTATCGTTCTATGGGGGCAATATGAACGAGTGGACCTATACCAACAAATTTCAGGTGGTCATCATTTTGATATTATTTGCAACATGTTCTACTCGCGGCACCTAGTACTTAGTTAAATTTTTTTTCGGGGACAAGTCCATACTATTTTAGATAATGACCATAAGCTCTATAAAAGGCCCTTTCGGCACCAACTGAAATGACTGATACTGAACACGATAACTAAGGAATTTGAGTTTGTTCCAAAATACGTGGAAACTGTAGGTACCAAGACGTGGGACTATACCCAATCATTGACATATGTACATATATCAAACATTTTTAGTAAGCAAACTTCTGACTCATAGGTTAAACTAAGTTTGGAAGAATTTTTGAAAAAGTTTGAGAGTTATCTTGCGCGCTAGCCATTTTAGTATGTACCGGCAGAGTTTTTTTCTGAGCCTTTTGGTCATTATCTCAGGAAGTATGGGCTTATACGGGAAGACAATTGTACCGTTGTAATCTTCTGCAAAAAATTTCAAATAGATCCGAAACGAGTCCTCAAACTGGACTTTTACCAAATTTTGTGTGGAAGATACTCGAACCTGATACATAACTGGATTAAATAGTATGATGCGCAAAGTTTGGATCAATCAGAAACTTCCTGCAAGAGTTATCTTGCGGATTTCTCATTTTTGTTTTTGCGGTCAGGGTTTCTTGGAGCTTTTAGGCCATTATCTCAGGAAGTATAGACTTGCCCCCGAAAAAAATTGTACCGTAGTAAAGGGGGCCGCATGGAGAACCTGCTGACAAAATTTGAAAGCGATCCGAGAGCACTGTCAGAGTTTCTTGGAGCTTTTAGGTCATTATATCAGGAAGTATTGACTTGCCTCCGAAAAAATTGTACCGTAGTAAAGGGGCCACAT
Source organism: Musca autumnalis (assembly GCF_047663935.1). Lineage (NCBI taxonomy): Eukaryota > Metazoa > Arthropoda > Insecta > Diptera > Muscidae > Musca > Musca autumnalis. The sequence goes on from NW_027411755.1 coordinate 116,026,582, forward strand.
GGACAACCTGCTGAAAACGATCTGAGAGGACTTCTTAAAATTCACTTTTTCCGAATTTATATATATATATATATATATATATATATATATATATACAGTGTTGGTCACAGAATTAGCACACCCCTTTGGTGCAAAATGATTTCAGTCAGCTAAAAGTTTTGATAGGACAAATTGAAATATTTTCGTAAACAAAATCCTTTTCTATAATGTATTTAACAGATTTAATGATATAAGTGAATAGTATTATCAGTAGTTTTTTGAAAATAAAAGTTTTGTGAAGACGCCCAAATTATCAAGGGGACATTTAATTAGCACACCATAATATTTTTTAATTTAATTCAGTTAATATACAAAAATTAATCATTTCTTGAAAGAAAAAATAATTTATCACCCCGGAATCTCAAAATATATCCCAATAGAGGACCATTTTTCGTAATGTACACTTAAACTTCAGAAAGTCGCCACAACTTTAAAAACAAATGTTCAATTTGATCTGAAATTATTGGAATTGTTACCCGATTACCGAAATTTAAATATAAAGTGCAACAACTTTTCAAAAAGTGTTTAAGGTCGATGATTCATTCAAGAAAATTTTCGATTTGGAAGGGGTTTATAGAAAGAAGATCAATAAAATGCACCCTTATGTGAAGAAGAATCAACTTATAACACCATTTGTTATTCAAAATTACACGTCTGAATAACACCAAAGACCTATCACTACAAAACTGTGAACAAAGCACTGGAGAACATTTGGCACATGAGTATGTTTAAAGGTATAACCCCTTTCTAACAATAAAGGATTTTGAGGTTTGCTGAAATTGGTTAAAATCCATGAAAGTAGGCATATACTATACAAGATAAATGTTTTCTGGATTATTGATTTTAAATTTAATCGTTTTAAGCTTCGGGAAACATATTAACTTGCGGTCTCACTAGACTATCTCCCATTTGCCTTATGTTTAGAAAATTATTGATATTTGTGTGGGTCCCATAGAGATGAACATAGGGGTATCATGACATACATCACGACATATCGGTAAAATTCAGTCCAGATGGATAAGTATTTATAAAATCAATAGCTCAACGCATCACATTACAGTTTTTTAATGAAAATTTTTGTGTCAAACGGACTTTACAGATGTACACTGCTGGTGGGTACATCCCACTATTCGCAAATTTACAAAGATGAACAAGAATATGATGTTTTATTTGATGTTTCTATGAACTACTTGCCTCAATGAATTTGTTTACATGTGAAAAAATCGATAAAAAACACTAAAAAACTGAAATTTCCATCAGTCCTTGGGACCCAAGGTGTACCCCATATAATTCCCTTCTGACACTAAAATTTCGGAGACTGGAGGAGAGTATAACTAGCATACTGGAACTTATTCCCAAACGAAAGGGATTTAAAACTGAATATGGACGAAAATATTGAAACTATTCACAATATTAGTGATTCTTTTAAGGTGTGCTAATTACGTGTCCAGTGAATTTAGGACATTTTTTACATTTTTGGAGGTTATTCAAATTGACAATTATGTTTCAGTTTCTGTATTGCGTTGTATTCTTTAAGCATACTACTGAGAATATATTAGTACAAATACTTTATTAAATACAACTACTTTTGAAGGTCTTTTTAGGCAAAATAAATGTTGGTAGTGGGGTGTGCTAATTGTGTGACCAACACTGTATATATATATATATATATATATATATATATATATATATATATATATATATAGCATTTCCAAATTAAATGAAACCTTTTCCAAATTGAATGAAACCTTTTCCAAATTGAATGAAACATTTTCCAAATTAAATGAAACCTTTTCCAAATTAAATGAAACCTTTTCCAAATCAAATGAAACCTTTTCCAAATCAAATGAAACCTTTTCCAAATCAAATGAAACCTTTTCCAAATTGAATGAAACCTTTATTTTTATTAAAAGAAAAAAGCGAGAATATTTTGGAAAGAGAAAGAAATAAAAAATTATATGGGTTTTCAACGATTTTTTACTTAAATTCTAATCCTTAGTAATAACATAAAAGTGTACCTCCCTGAATGTTTTGTATCCTTGAACTTAAACATTTCATAAGTTTTGGGCATCAATTAAGGTTATAGCGAAATAATGCTAAAGAGAGAATTAACGGTTAAAAAATTACTAATAATAACAGGGGCTAATTGTATTACATAATGTAGTGGTTCACGATTTGCTGCTTGTGGAATTTTCAATGGACATACTCATTACATAATTGGAGCAGTCCTGTTTATTGAGATGTTGGTTACTATGCTCAATCACGTCAACGATATTACGATCTATTGTCTGATCGCGTAGTACCACTCTGGTACACAATTTTATTTTTGAAAATACCTTTACCATTGGGTTCAACATTGCTGAATATGGCATTCCAAATTTCAAGTTACACCGGTTTAATCCTATCATTATGTGTATTCGTTTACTTATTAAGTTATTGCATAAAAATTATCCTAAAAAAACTTTCAAAAATAAAATTGTGTGCCAAAGTGGTACTACTCGATCGGACTATAGATCGTAATACCGTTGACGTGATTGAGCATAGTATCGACCATCTCAATCAACACGACTGCTCCAATTATGTAAGGACCATGTCCATTGAGAATCCACCAAGCAGCAAATCGTGAACCACTTCGTTAGGTACTACAATTATCCCCTGTTATTACACTGTGAACCGAAAATTTGGGGCAGAGATGAAGCCTTTTGGGGATGAAAGCCCTTGGTGAGTATATTTAAAATCCCGAAGGACAGATCCGCCATGAGTCGAACTTCCGAGTTATGGCGTGATTAAGTTTTTGGTGAAGACCCTGTAATAAATCTGAAATTAGCGTTATATCTTTGTTAACTGTTGTTTTGGCTTATTTATGAGATGACTTGTCTGCAGTCAAATCGAATGAAGATTATTTTTGTAGAGCATATCGACTTTCTAACTCGCTTCCTTCAATGTCCTTTTCGTCCCTTATTTTAAGAACCGATATAAAACTACCACAAGATGACGTTTTTCAGCTTCAGAATGCTCTGTCGCTAAGAAAATTTTAGGTACGGCTCTCATTGACAACTAATCGTTTTTGTCTCGTTTTCATGATCCTTTTGTGCATTTACCCGGTTTTTTGTTCAGAAAAAAACTATATTTTGTTGTTTTGTATATTTGTTGTTTATTGGTTGTTCGAATATACAGAATATACGAAAACAAAAAAACATAGTTGATTCTGAGCCAAAACAGGTTAAATGTCAAAAATGACCATGAAAACGCGACAAAATCGATTAGTTGTCAATGACGGTCGTACCAAAAATTTTCTGAGCGACATTTTTGAAAACATTTCGAAGCTGAAAAACGTCATCATGTGGTACTTTTATAGCGCTTCTTAAAATAAGGGACGAAGAGGACATTGAATGAAGGGAGTTAGAAGGCCGAAATGCCCTACGAAAATAATCCTCATTCGATTTGAGTGAAGACAAGTCATCTCATAAATAAGGTAAAACAACTGTTAACAAAGATATAACGTTAATTTCAGATGCCTTACATAGTCTTCAGCAGAAACTTAATCAGGCCACAACTCGGAAGTTCGACTCACGGCTGATCTGTCCCTCGGGATTCTTAATATACTCACCAAGGGCTTTCATTCCCAAAAGGAATTATATCTGCCCCAGATTTTCACCTCCATTTTGTGTCACAGTGTTATTAGGAATTTTGTAAACCTTAATTCTCTCCTTAGGATTATTTCGCTATAACCTTAATTGATGCCCAAAAATTATGAATTGTTCAAGTTCAAGGAAGCAAAACATGCAGGGAGGTACACTTTTATATCATTACTTAAGATTAGAATTTAAGTAAAAAATCGTTGAAAACCCATATAATTTTTTATTTCTTTCTCTTTTCAAAATATTCTGGCTTTTTTCTTTTAATAAAAATAAAGGTTTCATTCAATTTGGAAAAGGTTTCATTTGATTTGGAAAAGGTTTCATTTGATTTGGAAAAGGTTTCATTTGATTTGGAAAAGGTTTCATTTAATTTGGAAAAGGTTTCATTTAATTTGGAAAAGGTTTCATTCAATTTGGAAAAAGTTTCATTCAATTTGGAAAAGGTTTCATTTAATTTGGAAATGCTATATATATATATCTGGAAGGAATAATACGACGTGCAAAGTTTGGACCAAATCGATTGCTCAATTCGATAGTTATTGCTCACACCATTTTTTTTTAACTTTTGGGGGGAGATACCCGAATGAGTGGATCGATAAGACCCATCTTGGAACTTAAACTAAGTTGGGCAAAAAATTACGAATCGGTCGATCGGTTCCATCCAGACACACAGACGGGCAGGGCTAAATCGACTCTAATTTGTCGGAAACAACAAACATACTTGGGGCCTAAAACCATTACACATTTGTTGTCGTATCAAAGTGTATATCGTCACCATAAATGCCAAAAGTGGTACCTAATAAAATAATAATTTTACAGGAGAAGCAAAAAAAGTTATAAAATGAAAAAAACTCTTTTATGGAATACTAGCAAAATACCCGCTACTTTGTATGCGGAAAGGGAATAATATACAAATAAACAATATTTCATATGAAAATGGTGGACACTGAAAATTTTGATGAACTAATACCTATTTTAATTGATATTTAATTTCTTTTAAGTACTGCTCATATACCTTAAGTTCGAATTTCCAAAAAATACCTATTTTAAATTCATTAGAACGGTACGGGCATTTTGAAGATTTTATTCACATTTTCCAACCGAAGTATCTGTAATTTCGGCATTTGTGCTACCAACATGTAGAAAACCTTTATTCACTTACTTAATGCGCACGCTTTGTTTGACATGGCCCCTATATAACAGTAATTTTTTACTCATTTTAATTTAGCCCCTTTTGTTCACAGGGGATAACATATCTTCTTGTAAAACAATAGTCGCATAGATCTACGTTTTCAAATGAACTTTTTAAAACGTTCAGAATAAAAAAGAAATAATTTTTGCACACATAAGAACGAATTTCCAAAATCTGTCCCAATCCTCCGCGCAAAAGTAATCATAATTCCAAATTTCACGATACTTTTCGTACACATAAGTACGAATTTCCAAAACTACATCAATCCTGTACTCAAACAGTAATTATTATTACAAATTCTAGGTTCCCAGCTCTATCTGTTCACATTAATCCGAATTGTACAAAATTTATTACCGCTTAGAACTTTTCGTACACATAAGTACAATTTTCCAAAACTATTTCCATAACTCAATCCTACCCTACAACAGTAATCGTAATTCCAAATTTCCGGTTTGCAGCTCTATCCGTTCACCCAAATCCAAATTGTACCAAATTTAGAACAGTTTAGTACTTTTCGAATACATAAATACGAATTTCCAAAACTACCACAATTCTATACTCTAACAGTAATCCCTATTCCAAATTTTAGGATTCCGCCTCTATCCAATAATCCAAATCCAATTTGTACCAAATTTAGTACACTTTATTACTTTTCGTATACATAAGCACGAATTTGCAAAGCTACCTAAATAACTCAATCCTGCACTTCAACAGTAATCCTAATTCCAAATTTCAGGTTTCCAGCTCTATCCGTTCACCCAAATCCAAATTGTACCAAATTTAGAACAGTTTAGTTCTTTTTGTACACATAAGTACACATTTTCAAAACTACCACAATCCTATACTTCAACAGTAATCACTACTCCAAATTTTAGGATTCCGACTCCATCCATTTATCCTAATCTAAATTGTACCAAATTTAGTACTATTTAGTACTTTTCGTACACATAAGTACGAATTTCCAAAGCTACCTCAATAATCCACATTTCAGGTTTGCAGCTCTATCTGTTTACGTAACTCCAAGCTGTATAAAATTTAGTACCATTTAGTACTTTTCGTGGACATAAGTACGAATTTACAAAACTATACCCATATCTCATTCTTACACTTTAACAATAATCATAGTTCCAAATTTCTGGTTTCCAGCTATATCCGTTCATCCAAATCCAAATTGTACTGAATTTAGTACCATTTTAAACTTTTCATACACATGAGTACTAATTTCCAAAACCATTTCCTTTTATAAACACCACTTGCCAACCTTGATTTCCATACCAAATTCTAAATTTTCCAAGCTAGATCCCTTCAAAATATACAATTGGTACTACATTTAGTACTTTTCGTATACTTACAGGTCGAATTTTAAAAAACCCTTTCGTACATCTTTCTAACTCTCCAACAGTTACCCTCATTCCAAATTTCAGAATTCTAGCTCTTCCCCTTTGTCTAATACAAAGGGTACCTTTTAGTACTTTTCGTACCCTTCTAGGTCGAATTTCCAAAAACCCAGCCTTATCTCACTCCTACACAGCGACAGCAATCCACAGTCAAAATTTCAGCTTTCTAGCTTCAGCGGTTTCGTCTGGGCGATGATATGTCAGTCACTCAGTCACTCACTCACTAAACTCTTTTATATGTATAGATTATTACTTCCTTTTATAAACACCACTTCCCAACCTTCATTTACAACCCAAATCCAAAGTTGTACTAAATATAGTACTTTTCGTTCACATAATATACGAATTTCCAAACCTATCTCAATTCTACACTCCAACAGTAATATTAATTCCAAATTTCAGGTGTCGAACTTTATCCGTTCACCCAAATCCAAGTTGTACTAAATTTTGTACCATTTAGTACTTTTCGTATACATAAGTTCGAATTTCCAAAACTACCCCAATATCTCAATCATCAGTAATCTTAGTTCCAAATTTCAGGTTTCCAGCTCTATCCTTTCACCCAAATCCAAATTGTACTAAATTTAGTACCATTTAGTACTTTTCGTACACATGAGTATGAATTTCCTAAACCATTTCCTTTTATAAACACCACTTCCCAACCTTCATTTACATACCAAATTCAAAGTTTCTAGCTAAATCCGTTCAAAATATACAACTGGTACTAAATTTTGTAACTTTTAGACATTTTCGTACACTTAGAGGTCTAATTTCCAAAAACCCTTTGGCACATCTTTCTAACTCTCCATCAGTTACCCTCATTCCAAATTTCAGAATTCTAGCTCTTCCCGTTTGCCTAATACAAAGGGTACCATATTTAGTACCTTTTAGTACTTTTCGTACCCTTCTAGGTCGAATTTCCAAAAACCCAGCCTTATCTCACGTCTACACACCAACAGCAACGTAGAGTAAAAATTTCAGCTTTCTAGCTTCAGTGGTTTCGTCTGGGCGATGATATGCCAGTCAGTCACTCACTCAATCATCACTAAGCTCTTTTATATATATAGATTAATCTTATGACGACGAGTATATGCGATATTATCAATCAATGGGAGTAAGTAAGGAAACCAAAACCACCGAAACAAAATCTACAATGTTATCCCATTTTGTGAAATGCTTTTTCTTGAATAGGATCGTTATTTTTTAACGTAGAAGCTTGAAATTTTGCAAGAACATGTATTTTAGTTTTATGTATTAGATTCAACCAAAAAACTAATTTTAACAATTTTGGAGATACTTCTTCGGGCATACATATATAATATAAGGAAAATTTGGAATTACTTCAAGATTTTTTATTATTTATTGATTTTTCGCGAAAATAAAAAGAAAATTGGTAAATATTTAAACATATACGAATAGGCATGGAATTCTGTTAGCGATTTCTGCATAAATCTTCTCATAAAAATACATATTTTTTACATATTTCTTTAAATGAGAATAAAAACCGCTATAACTTTTGCACGCATCGGCCAACGCGATCGCTTTTGAAACCAATTTTTTTTTCTTAACCTCTATACCAAAAATCGTATATGTGCTGGTAAAAAAAATTTAATTTTTTTCAAATGAAATTGCAAAAGAAATTTGTTTTTTACCATAAAACCTCGTCACCCTTAAGGCTGGGGTATAATTAATATTTGAAAAGTGTGTAAGTATGTTACTGAATACACCTCCTCAGCCGTACAAAAAGATCTCCCATCAAGGAATCTTAGCTCATTTGGAGACACGTAAATCTGCCTGCAAATGAAAGTCCAAATGTAAAAAAAAAATCACTTGCGTTTTTTTTTTTGGGAAAAGTTATTGTTAAATCTTTGAAAAAGCAAGAATTGCACGAATGTAACACAAAACTGCGGCAAATCTTGGCATGAACTGCGAGAACATTAACACTTGGCACGCAAACTTTTACAAGGACAACAGTAAACAAAAAAACAAGCAACAAGAGCATCCAAAAAGTGGCACATGATGAAGTTGGGAATTATGTTGTGCTGTGGTGGCGTCGGCAATGGTTATCTGATGGTCCAGAACACTTGAGTGAAAAATAAAGCAAAGCTAAAAACAAATGCAACTTTTCACATTTCTAGTCAAGCCCACATTCTTTAAATGATGCTGTTGTTCCAGTTGGAATCCTTGGCATTCCCAGTTAAAAAAGTAAAGCAGCACCCCTCATGTCTCTTCTGAACATTTCACACTTATGTATGTGTTGTCATTTTCTTGTTTTCCTTGTCCCTTCTTGATGTTCTTTTATGTGTTGTTCTATAGAAAAGTGGAAAGCAAACGACGTGTGTATTTGACACTTGTTAAAATATTTGTACTGTAGGCATCCTTGTTATCCTTTTAAAGCTCTCTCTCTCTCTCACTCTCTGTCTCACTCGTTCTTATTTTTGTTATTTACTTATATTCTTAAGTTTCAAGTGTTTTCGGCGTGGCATATGTTAACTGCCATCCAGAAATTCACCAGAAAGCGGGTGGGAATAGCAACATCAGTGGTAACATCGTTACGTAAATAAATAAAACCGCGTTGCAACAAAAATAAAAATAAATATTTTGTGTAAACAGCGCGGACATTTAGCAGAGTATAAAAGAGAGCTTCTCTTCTGTTTTTTTGGGAATGATCGAAAATGATTTTTCGAAACGTATTATATCGGATGTGCGTATTTTTTAGGTTAGAGCCATTAAGTTACTGTGTTCAAAACAATGGTCTTGGAGTGAACCTATCATAGAGAAAGCAGATTCTGTTTACGAACAAGAGAGAATACAAACAATTCAAAGTACGAACGCTTGATGGAGCCACACTAGAGCATTGGTGTCCGAAATAAATGGGAAAGAATTGATGGGAATTTGTTAAATATCAGTTGACATAGGGTAAATTTGGTTTGTTTGTTTGACCTAGAGCTCTCGTTAGATGTCAAGTACCTCGGCATCGTCCTAGACCACCAATTAGTGTGAAAAAGGAATATCAAAGAACGTCCACAGAGAGGTCTAACAGTCCTTCATTCATGCAAGAATTCCATTGGAAAGTGTTGGGGTCTGAAACCACAGGTCATCCATTGGATTTTCACTACCATAGTAACCCAATTCTTGCTTATGGTTCTCTGGTGTCGTTTAATGGTTTGGGCGAAACATCGTATTTCCATAAACTAAAGCGCCATTTCATTCGCTATCTCATTTATTTAATTGTTGCAATGAGCCGGTACCCAACATAAGGTAAAGATTGAGTTTAGCGTCTCCAGGTTGGTCCTGCAGTCAAACGCCGCTGAAGACTTGATAGTATGGGCTCTAGGTGATTTAAGGGTCATTTGACTATCCACGTAGATATTAACCGGTCCAACTATGTCTCTTTTCATGTTGCCTATCAATTCTGCGGCTTTTTTGATTGTAAAGATCTCGGCTTGGAAGACAAAAAAAATTCGTGCAACCCGTATGAGAGCCGTTAATTGAGGATATCGGTGTAGACGCCTGTTCCTGTTCATATTTCCATCTTGGAGCCATCGGTATATACCTCTATACCGAGTAGAGGCAGGGAGTTGTGGACCAGGCCTCTCTATGGGGTATGTGTACATTAATCTGGTCGAAGTGCAGTTTTGGTGATACATAATCAATAATTACACTCGATCCCAATGGTAGTCCCGATCGATTGTGCCATGAGCTTATGTCCTTGAGCCGGAGTGCATTCTTGGCTGTGATCTCCAGCATTACGAGATTCAAGGGATGAAGATCATGCAGTACATTGAGTGCCGCCTGTGGAGTTCCCTCCATGACACCAGTAAATAGTAATGTTGCGCCTCTTTGGACGTTGTTTAGTTTATGGAAATGCGACGTTTCGCCCAAACCATTAAACGACACCAGAGAACCATAAGCAAGAATTGGGTGTACTATGGTAGTGAAAATCCAACGGATGACCTGTGGTTTCAGTCCCCACTTTCCAATACCCCTTTTTAGCGGGTTCATCTTCGCTCATTCTTATTATATGGCCTAGCCAGCGCAATCGCTGCATATCGATACGTTTAACTATATTGATGTCGTTGTATAGCAGATACAGCTTGTGGTTCATGCGACGTCGATATTCACCGTAAACGCAGATTGGTCCGTAGATCTTTCGAAGAATTTTTTTCTCAAACACACCAAGCACTGCCATGTCTGCTTGCGCAAGTACCCAGGCTTCGGAGCCATACATCAGCACGTGTAGTATCAGTGTTTTGTAGAGCGTTATTTTTGTTTGACGATATGTGGCTTTGTTTTTAAACTGCTTCCTTAAACCAAAGTAGCAGCTGTTGGCCAATACAACTCTTCTTTTTGATGCCGTTTGTTGTGTTTACGGAGGTGCCGAGGTAGACGAAGTCTTTTACTATATCAAAATTATAGGAACCAACTTCCACAGTTGGTCCGAGCTCAATGGACGCATTGCTCGTCGACACCATCAGATTGGTCTTCTCGCCGTTTACCGCCAGACCCACTTTAGCAGATTCTCCTTCGACTTTCATAAAGGTATCAATTACTTCTTTTACTGATCGTACCATGTTGTCTATATCGTCAGCATAAGCAAGTAACATGTGGCTATTGGTGTAGAATGTGCCACTTCTTTTGACGTTTGCCTCTCGTATAACCTTTTCCAGCAGGATGTTGAAGAGATCACACGAAAGGCTGTCTCCTTGTCTGAAACCTCTTTTGGTACAAAACTCTTCGAAGAGGTTCTTTCCTATTTTAACTGAGGACCTCGTGTCAGGGCGGTATACATTCAATATCATCTTCTGGGATTGGGTCTGTGGTATCTTTGTTTACTATTTGTATGAAAATGTCTGTCATTTCTCTCCTCAGTCTACAATTATCTATTTTTTCAAATTTATTTTCACCACTCCATTAGGATCAACACATTGAAAGCTACACGTCTTTTAACTTAACCTAACCTAAAGATCTTTGTTACTTCGTATTTATTTTCTTTAGATTGTTTGCTGACGCTTTGTGACGAACTCACAACCTCAGGGTTTAATCGCTCTGCAAGCATTGATATGAGATCACTTTCCCCTTTGTAACTCCCTTTCGTAAAATATTTATAAAACTCATCACGCCAAGCTGGAATCTCAAATTTCAGTAACAACATCCCTAAACATCCTACCATATTTGTCCTTAAATAGTATTTATTTAGAATGTTGTTCTGTTTTTATAGTTAACCGAAGTGTTAATTTACACTTCAATATAAAGGAATTGTTGTTGTTTTTTTTTTCACTCGTCGCTGTCACCCATTTCCGTCATTTCTCCATCGTTTTCACAAAATTATTTTTGCCCCTTGTTTTGTTACGCTTTTGCAGTTTAGAACACACAATCAGCCATGGTCAAATATAACAGTCGAAGATAATGACAGGACATTGTGGGATATTTAAAAGGAAACCTCTTAAGCATCCGTGATATTACCACGCTATACAACTTACTGAGAAATATACAACGAATATAAGAACACACCTACACCGACACCGAAGCAACTAAATGACTAAAAAGGAGATATACTAACTATGTATGTGTGTTTGACCAAAGTAATGTCCGCTATATAGGATTGATGCCTTTAATGATGCCTCTTATGCTATCGCAAATACTGGATACTGACCATTCATTCCGGCTTATGGCCACTACGTGGCAAATGATGTTAAACTGTATCCAGTCATCGTCGTCCAGTGTTTATGTCTGCATTTAAGGCCAGACACTTGGGCGAAAAAGATGGACAACAAACACACACTCGCTCTAGCATCAAGTTTCCCCATACGAATTCAAATCCTTACCAACTTCATGGATCTATTGTATCTCTAAAGTTTGCTGTTGTCAGGGTTTCTGCATCCTCTGATGATTATTTCAATGAAATTTACTCGTGCTCGTTGGTGAAACGAGCAAATACTGCAAATGTCAGCATTATCACGTTCATCATACGTTGATGCATACATACGAGTATGTATGTAGATATGTATAAAGAGGACAATGTACATAAACATAAGCCATGTGAGGACCATATTAGGTATTAGTGTAAAATAGGTAAGTGTAGAAGGCAGAATGTGCTAAGTATTATTTTTATACCCTTAGCATTTATGCTAACGAGGGAATATGGTAAATGTTGCCAATTCTTTCATATTTCATTTACAAAAAATTTAAGTTTTTTTTTTTTTCGCCCTACGTCAACGATGTTTCTTACATAGGTTAACAAAAACAAAATCCCCAGTACAAAATGCGCGCGAGCAAATTTTTGGTTGTTACGGGAAAAAGTTATCGCGGTTTTACTTCTGCTTTTAAGAAAAGATTATTATAAAACAAGTGAGCAAAGGCTATAGTCGGGATGGGGCCGACCATGTGATACCCTACACCACTACCCCCGTGCATAAGCTTTTCACTGGTAAACATTTCTTTTAGAGAATATAATCCGACTACCACCAAAAATAATATGCCTCTTTCTCTCTGGGACCCCCATAAGCAACCAAAATTTCGTGACCATCCGATCAAAATTACGACCTGTAGCTTGATTGCAAAAAATGGAAGAATTGGATGCATTACCTACTATTGTGGTATCTCCCTTGTTTGACCACCTTCGCCAAACTGCTTTACACCAATATAAAGTTAATATTTTCTTCTTCCATTGACAGGTTTTGCCGTTGGAATACCACTACTAGAAGCCGATATATTCACAAAGAATAAAACTTTCAATTTGTCTCCAAATGAGTTTTTCCCCATTCCGACCCCTAAATATTATCCGACTATAACCAAAATCAATAGGCTTCTTCTCGGTGAGGCCCCCATATACCCCGAAAATTTCGTCACTATCCGATCAAAATTCCAACTTGTAGCGTGATTACAAAAAATGGAAAAATTGGGTTTATTACTGAATTTTGCAATATCTCGGTTTGCTCACTTACGACAACATACTTTGCATCAATATAAACGAGATCTTTTCTTCTTCCATTGACGGGTATTCCTTTTGGAATACTCCAACCAGAAGCGGAGATATTCGCATAAGAAAAAACGTTGACTTTCCTCCACATAAGCTTTTCGCTTATTCCGACTCCTGAATATTATCCGACCATCACCAAACTAAATAGGCTTCTTCCGCTGTGGGAGCCGCATCCACTCCCAAAAAATTCGTGACGATCCGATCAAAATTGCGACCTGTAGCGTGATTACAAACAAATCAGAAAATGGAATGCATTACCGACTATTGCGATATCTCTGTTGTTTGCGCAGCTACGACAACCTACTTTACATCGTTGTAAAGGTGATATTTTCTACTTTCCTTGCCAGGTTTTGCTTTGGATATACCTCTTAAAGAAACAGAGACATTGGCTTTGAAATAAAATGTAGACCTTTTCTCCAAATAAGTTTTTGCCCATTCCGACCCCTGAATATTATCTGACCATCATTAAAATCAGTAGGCTTCTTCCTCTGTGGGACCCCCATTATTCCCCAAAATTTTGTGACGATCCGAACAAAATTGCGACCTGTAGCGTGATTACAAAGAAATCGGAAAATGGGATGCATTATCGACTATTGCCATATCTCTGCTATTTGACCACCTACGACAACTTACTTTACATCGTTGTAAAGGTGATATTTTCTACTTTCCTTGCCCAGTTTTGCTTTTGATATACCTCTTAAAGAAACAGAGATATTGGCTTTGAAATTAAATGTTGACTTTTCTTCAAATGAGTGTTTGCCCATTCCGAACCCTAAATATTATCGGACCATCACCAAAATCAATAGGCTTCTTCATCTGTGAGACCCCCATTAACCCTCAAATGTTCGTTACGATCCGATCAAAATTGCGATCTGTAGCGTGATTTCCAAAAAAATCGAAAAATGGGATGTATTACCGACTATTGCGATATCTGCGTCATTCGGTTACCTACGCCGACCTAGTTTGCATCATTGTAAAGACGGGATCTTCTACTTTCATAGTCAGGCTTTGCTTTTGGAATGTTTACAACTAAAGCTATGATATTCGTCAATATAATTAAAATCGCAAAAAATAAAATTGGGGTTTTATTTGCTACTATTGTGATATCTTCGTTGTTTGATCACCCACGAGCACCTACTTTACATCATTAGAAAGGTGATATTTTCTACTTTAATTGTCAGGTTTTGCTTTTGGTATACCCCATATAGAAGCTGAGATATTCGCTTTGGAAAAAAACGTTGTCATTTTATCCACCTAAGTTTTTTGCCCTTTCCGACCCCTAAATATTATCCGACCATCACCAAAATCAATAGGCTTCTTCCCCTCCGGGACCCCCATCAACATGCAAAATTTCGTGATAATCCGATCAAAATTGCGACCTGTAGCGTGATTACAAGGTTTAGATGGACAGACGGACGGACGGACGGACAGACGGACGGACACACATAGCCAGATCGACTCAGCTCTTCGAGACATTAATTTTGGTATATATAAGTATGGGTCTACGACCATTATTTCGATGCGTTACAAACTTTTTGGCCAAAATCAACTTATAATACCCTCCCCACATAGTGGTGTAGGGTATAAAAAGCGAATTATAAAAGGGTAAACCTTGGCTTCACCTATGTTAAATTTTCAAAAATATTGTACAAATACACTTTGATACAACCAAAAATGTGCCTCATCGAAATAATGGTTTCAGACCACAAGTATGCTTGGACGAAATTCGTTTCAGACAATTTGGAGTTGATTTAGTCCGTTGATCATGTGCGTCCGTCTCACTGTGGACGAAATTCAAATCTAGCGGGGAAAAAGTACGATAACTGACCAATCGCTAAATAAAAATTATTAAATTATTAATTAAAAATTTGCTTCAATTTTGATCGGTTTGATGTCTGTAGACTAAAATCCGAGAAAAAATTAGAGGGAAATTTGACCTTGACGATTTTGATTTTGAAGGTAAGGTTGAATGGATTTTATATGTTTACAATTAGTATTCTTTAAGATGAGAGCTACAACTTTTCCTCTACGAGTAAACCCAAATTCTTAGCGGTTTAGAAGATATGTGCCTGAAAAAAATGATCCCTTTTGACACCAAGGTCTTTGGGGGCCCATAACCGCGAAAGTTGAAGTGATAGGGAAAAACGCCGGGACACGTATCTTCTTATTTTTGGTCTTCAATCCCGCCGCGGTGTCAGAATATGGTTAATAAAACATGACTCAAAATATTACACACAGTGTAATTTTATAAAATCTTTTTTATATGAAAATACATAATACAAATTTACAGTGATAAAATCTTGTTAATTCGGAGGTTTTGTGTCTACTCAGAACTCGAAATACCAAAGTACAGCCTATTTGGTGGGCAAATGCGACGAATATCTTAAAGAAACAGAGACATTGGCTTTGAAATAAAATGTAGACCTTTTCTCCAAATAAGTTTTTGCCCATTCCGACCCCTGAATATTATCTGACCATCATTAAAATCAGTAGGCTTCTTCCTCTGTGGGACCCCCATTATTCCCCAAAATTTCGTGACGATCCGAACAAAATTGCGACCTGTAGCGTGATTACAAAGAAATCGGAAAATGGGATGCATTATCGACTATTGCCATATCTCTGCTATTTGACCACCTACGACAACTTACTTTACATCGTTGTAAAGGTGATATTTTCTACTTTCCTTGCCCAGTTTTGCTTTTGATATACCTCTTAAAGAAACAGAGATATTGGCTTTGAAATTAAATGTTGACTTTTCTTCAAATGAGTGTTTGCCCATTCCGAACCCTAAATATTATCGGACCATCACCAAAATCAATAGGCTTCTTCATCTGTGAGACCCCCATTAACCCTCAAATGTTCGTTACGATCCGATCAAAATTGCGATCTGTAGCGTGATTTCCAAAAAAATCGAAAAATGGGATGTATTACCGACTATTGCGATATCTGCGTCATTCGGTTACCTACGCCGACCTAGTTTGCATCATTGTAAAGACGGGATCTTCTACTTTCATAGTCAGGCTTTGCTTTTGGAATGTTTACAACTAAAGCTATGATATTCGTCAATATAATTAAAATCGCAAAAAATAAAATTGGGGTTTTATTTGCTACTATTGTGATATCTTCGTTGTTTGATCACCCACGAGCACCTACTTTACATCATTAGAAAGGTGATATTTTCTACTTTAATTGTCAGGTTTTGCTTTTGGTATACCCCATATAGAAGCTGAGATATTCGCTTTGGAAAAAATCGTTGTCATTTTATCCACCTAAGTTTTTTGCCCTTTCCGACCCCTAAATATTATCCGACCATCACCAAAATCAATAGGCTTCTTCCCCTCCGGGACCCCCATCAACATGCAAAATTTCGTGATAATCCGATCAAAATTGCGACCTGTAGCGTGATTACAAGGTTTAGATGGACAGACGGACGGACGGACGGACAGACGGACGGACACACATAGCCAGATCGACTCAGCTCTTCGAGACATTAATTTTGGTATATATAAGTATGGGTCTACGACCATTATTTCGATGCGTTACAAACTTTTTGGCCAAAATCAACTTATAATACCCTCCCCACATAGTGGTGTAGGGTATAAAAAGCGAATTATAAAAGGGTAAACCTTGGCTTCACCTATGTTAAATTTTCAAAAATATTGTACAAATACACTTTGATACAACCAAAAATGTGCCTCATCGAAATAATGGTTTCAGACCACAAGTATGCTTGGACGAAATTCGTTTCAGACAATTTGGAGTTGATTTAGTCCGTTGATCATGTGCGTCCGTCTCACTGTGGACGAAATTCAAATCTAGCGGGGAAAAAGTACGATAACTGACCAATCGCTAAATAAAAATTATTAAATTATTAATTAAAAATTTGCTTCAATTTTGATCGGTTTGATGTCTGTAGACTAAAATCCGAGAAAAAATTAGAGGGAAATTTGACCTTGACGATTTTGATTTTGAAGGTAAGGTTGAATGGATTTTATATGTTTACAATTAGTATTCTTTAAGATGAGAGCTACAACTTTTCCTCTACGAGTAAACCCAAATTCTTAGCGGTTTAGAAGATATGTGCCTGAAAAAAATGATCCCTTTTGACACCAAGGTCTTTGGGGGCCCATAACCGCGAAAGTTGAAGTGATAGGGAAAAACGCCGGGACACGTATCTTCTTATTTTTGGTCTTCAATCCCGCCGCGGTGTCAGAATATGGTTAATAAAACATGACTCAAAATATTACACACAGTGTAATTTTATAAAATCTTTTTTATATGAAAATACATAATACAAATTTACAGTGATAAAATCTTGTTAATTCGGAGGTTTTGTGTCTACTCAGAACTCGAAATACCAAAGTACAGCCTATTTGGTGGGCAAATGCGACGAATATCTTGAAAATATTTTAAATCCGGGGGCTAGACCAAAACGTTGACCTATTGCCCCCATGTTTGGAAATAATTGTTTCTACTCCATGTAGACCCTAAATACCAAATTGCAGCAAAATTGAAAGTGAAATGTGGTCTAAATACACAAAATATTTTAACGGACGAAAATATGCTGTAAAGGTGATATATATAAGTTACTAGCTGAACCCGGTGCGCTTCGCTACCCCGACCAAGATCAAATATAATGGAATGCTATATTTATATTGAAATTATTCTTTAAAATACTTTAATGCATATTCAGTACCGTGTATGGAGCTTATGTTATGGTATTTTTGTATGGTACAGGTAGTGAGAAAAATGTCGCTTTTAAAGAAGAGAATTAAATTAGGAATAACGTTAAGATTGAGAACGTTTTTCCAAGGGCATATATCAAGCTGTTGTGACACATTAAATTACTATTAGGGTAACTCCCACTTGCATTCACAATTTTTAATCCAATAATAATAATGAGGATAAGGACATGTCTTAAGTAAATATAGGTAACTGTTTCCCCTTCGCCCATCCCACCTAAGAAGTATCCAGATATACGATATTTAATAATTTTAGCCTTGATTTTCTCCAACTAAAAGTACACGTATACTATAATGATGACTTCTACCGTAATGACGAAATGAACGAAATAACTGTTTTTTTACACCATTATGTGATATTTTTGATATTTGTAAAATATAGAAAAAATGTATGACCCTAGTTCCCATACTTTTAATCTGCATAAAATGAAAATTCGATGTCCCTTAGTCTGTAGAAAAGTAGACAAAGCTCTCAACATTTTTGATGGAGTTTTTAATGAAAATTATACAGCCGCAAGAAACCGAAGGCTTTCGATAATTGAATAAAAATGTATTTAAATAATTTTAACAATTAATTAAGTTAATTATAGTAACACGAAATTGTAATTGTATAATCGGGAACATCCGAATACATATTGAATTGTAGAAGATGATTTTATCGGTAGTTGTTTTAAAATAGACTCCATAGAACAGTACCATATTTTCGGTATTTTGAAGGTTCGGAAATTAGATGTATACCACTATGTTGTAGAAAATTGTTGGTACAGACCAATAGTGTCCGTAAAGCAATACCTACATATTTTCGATATTTTGTTGGTGTTAGGCACATTGTACAATAAAAGCGTGTGCAATTTTTATCTTGGTCTTCGGTCGAGGTACAAACATTTCATGCCGAAAATGTTCGGCGAAGCTCCACGTTTCGGCATATCACCCAAGCGGCAAGCGGTATTTTTGGAGTTGAACTTCAATCACTGCGCTGTGGGTATTCCTGATCAGCTATATACCATTGATTGCGGTAATTTCGAATTTTCAGACTCGTGGTACGGGAATATGAACACAACCGCGTAAAAGATGTTTTGTCGTTACTTACGGTTGCAAAATTAACATCGGAATGTATTTGCTTTCCCAAGTAATTAAAAAAAAACAAAAACCAAAAAATTAAACTTGAGTATAATTATTTTAAGACAATCGCGAAACAAAACAGTTGTAAATTGGTCGAATTTTTGATCCACTTACGAACGACATTGAGTTATGAAATATGATAGAACATGTAGCAACTACTTACGGTCACAAAATTAACACCGAAATATATTTACTTTCGGAAATGTAGGTATTTTCTTACTAAACCAATAATAATAATTGCCTACCACTAATAATCGTGGACAATTTGTATCTATTTAATTTCCTTTAAATAATTTCAATGCAAATTAAATTGATTGTCGTGAATAAAACATTTTAAAACTTTCAAATATTGATAAAACTAAAACATAAAATGTCACAATTTGTCCATATTAGGAATTTTTACTTATTCTATTTGAAAAAAATTATAAAAATTGTTTGACGCTACATGAACTATTTTTGGTACATGGATTGAGGAAAAATTCCCATTCCCAAATCTGTTCTAGATACTAATTTTGGATATTGCGCGCAAAAATTATGGCGTTTACAATTCTGATTATTAGATAAAATCGTATCTTAGTATGTATCTTCCTACATACTATATGTTTACTGAGGTCCCATAGCGTTAGTGAAAAAGTTGTAAATTTTCGCGGAAATTAGGAAATAATTCAAAACAATTGCTAGCTTGCAACTTGTTTTAAAACTATACAAATCAGTTTAGGGGTTTGCATATTATAGCAAAAACAAAAAATATATTGAGGAAATTTATAAAATTTTCGTAAGAGAAAATATTTATTAAAATTTATTTTGTGAGTTAGTTGAAGAAGTAGTAGAAGAAGTAAAAATAGGTAAAATTTCACGCAAACTACATTTTTTATTATATTCACTTCTCGAATACACGCTAACATCTAATGGAAGATCAAGTTCAAATAGATTTTGTGTTCCTTGGGGTATAATCTTGAAATAAAACTCTATCGGGTAATTTTCATTTTGAAATGCGTGTGAATCGCGAAATCCTCAAAATAGCTTGATGCGCATGTGGTTTACCAATACACCGAATTCTTCTATTTTAATTTGTACACATTTGCCAGTATTTACTTTGGCCGCTAAGATGTATCATCGCCTGCAGCGTAGAGTGCACGCTTATAATTTGCACATCCGATGTCACTATAATCCAAAAAAAAATACATCGATCTAAACCTATTTCGATAGAATCCATCAAGAACCCTGGATGTAGCATCACACACTATTTTTGGGATAAATCGGATACAGCTCCCATGCCACTAAACTTTTTAAACCGCTGTTTTCGCAAAAACGCTAGTGATGTGTCAGTTTCTTCATTGAAAAGGAAACGATCCACAGAAAACGCGACTAAATCCGCGATATTTCCAAAAACATTTTACGAACATTTTTCAGTTTTTGCAGTTGCTGTTTTCGCCGCTCTAATGGATGAATTTATATGATCCGGACCGTCAAAAAACTAAAATATCTTGGGGTCCCAGCACAATCAAACGGATATTGTAAATACTGTATCCCACAAATAAGGTTTTTCGAAAAAAAACGCACTAAATTTTGGCCTTTGGCAGTGGATTACTCTGATGCTGTCTGGGCTACATGGCCAATTATGCGTAAGGGGGATGCAGTGAAAATTTCGAAATGTGATACATTAGAAGTGTAATCTTCATTTTTATTCTTCTACTTTTACTTTGGACAGATATCCGTTATTTAACCGGTTTAAGCGTCAATCGAATAACAACGTAAAAAACTCGTTTGCTTGAACGTGTTTTTACCATTTACGTGTTTTTATTCATTTACGCGGTCATAGCTTCCGCGAAAATTAACTTTGTAGCCACATTTTTGAGCGTTGATTAAAAACACTTCGTTTGATGCAACTATGGTCATATTTCTTGGTACACTGCAATATTTCGCGAATTATAACAGTGCAAACCGTTTTTGACTTTTCGTCATATACACTTTTCGCTAAAAATTTAAAAAAGGTGGAAATAAGCAAGTCGACAACAAAAGCCTCCAACAAAATGTGAGGAAACAATTAACTTTCTTCAAAATATATTTTTGCAATTTTTAGCGGATTTTTCGCGCTAAAAAATTGAAAAAGGTGGAAATAAGCAATTCAACAACAAAAGCCTCCAACAAAACGTGAGGAAACAATTAACTTTCTTCAAAATATATTTTTGCAAATTTTAGCGGATTTTTCGCGTTAAAAACTTGAAAAAGGTGGAAATAAGCAAGTCGACAACAAAAGCCTCCAACGAAATGTGAGGAAACAATTAACTTTCTTCAAAATATATTTTTGCAAATTTTCGCGGATTCTTCGCGATATCTCAAAAATAAAATACGTCAGATCCTTCCTTGGATAAATTCGAACATTTTAAGACAAACGCGAAACAAATCGGTTGTAAATTGGTCGAGTTTTTGATTCACGTACGAACGTCATTTGAGTTTTATATAATAGATTAATTTTTCCCCGCTAGATTTGGATTTCGCCCACAATGTCTGTCTTGCTGGCTGTTGCGCACGGATCTACCGATTCTAACCAATTTTTGAACTTCGTAATATTTTTCCCAAACTTAGTTTAAGTTCCAAGATGGGCCATATAGCTCCACTCCACGAAAAGTATAAAATTTAAGAACTCTTCTCGGATCGTTTTGGAACTTTTTCAGTAGATTGTCTTAGCGGCCCCTTTTACAACGGTACAATTTTTTCCGAAGCAAGTCCATACTCTCTGATATAACGGCCCAAATGCTCAAAAAACCCTGCCGGCACATGTAAATGTAAAATGAATTAGAAGTTTGCTTACTAAACATTTTTGGTATATGTATGTCAATGATTTTGTATAGCCCGCCCCACATTACGCACGGTACCTATAGTTTCCATGTATTTTGAAGCAAACTCGTGATAAAAAATCAATATATTTTATATACAGCATAATTATTGTGTTTGCTTCTTTTTTTGTCGTAGGCTGAGGGTACATCTCCGTCAGAGCTGACAGCTGACTGATACTTTCTTACTTGTTTTAATATCAAATGCTTGCAAAATAAAAATAAAGCTGGTGGATGAACAGTATTTTTTTATTTGTTTTTGACTCTATAATATTAATACGAATTGCCGAGGTTTGCAATAAGACAGAAACCGCTCTGAGAAAGGACCAATTCTTTGATGCAATTTATTGGATTTCGGCTGAAATTGTCATTATAATACACACCCAAGTCAGCGGGTTCTTTCGTACCGGATTGACTAGAAAACATAATGTTCGGCCAGCGGCCAACACAGCATCAAACGTACACAGAAAAAACAAATTCATTCAATTTAAGAATTTATTTCAAATAATCTTCTTTAAAGCAAGAGAAAGTTACTTATATTCACAACTCTGTTTATATTTTTTATAAATTAATTTTTTCTATAAAAAATTTGTTTTATTTTGAAATTAGTTTTTTATTTAATTTTGTAATTATTGTTCTTTAAACGTTTCTTCTAATTGATTTTTCCTAATGAATTATGCATCTTGTAAAGCAGAACAATGTATACCATATGTACCTACATACATATTGAGACCATCAGCACTAGCTTGAGTTATGTATTAGGTGTTGCACTTATATTAAAGAAATTCAAAAATTGTATATGCGAAATAATGCTATTGATATAGTGCAGAGTAAGGCATTGTGAGTGTCGTGAGCGCAAATTTACTCTCGCTCACAACTTGTGTAGAGTCTAACTGGTGGTGAACGAGAGTAAATTTACGCTCACGACACTCACAATGCCTCACACTGATATAGTGAATGTTTTCCGACAACAAACGAAATCTATAGGTGTATGGTTTTTTAGCGTGGTAGTTTAGGCTGTTGTGCTTAGTTGAGACGAAGTCAATGTGCGTGGTTGTTGTGCTTTGTTGTAGATTTGTGGCAAAGGAACTATATGGAACTATCCAGTTCGCTTCGCAGTTCCAATGGCTCTCATTTTTTTGAACAAACTGCGTATACTTAACATGACACGTTATATTTCATGATGTTACTCATACGTTTTGGAACTAGTACAAGGAACTAGGAACTAGATTACCCAACTCTACTCTGTTGACACGGAGACAATGTGCGTGTAGATACGATGGAGGGGAGGAAAGACAAGAACAATAGAAGCAAAACGGCAACACCTTTATATGCAAAGAATAAAAACCGGTTTTTGCCAGAAAAAAAAAAATAATGGTGAATGTAGGGGAAACTAGAAAATTTATTTTTGCATTTTTGGAAAAGCATTCATACTTTTGCAAAAATAGTATTGTGTATATGAATACAAAAATTCAGTTTAAAAGAGGTGCGTTCAACTTATGGACAAACAAATTATGAACGGAATTAGTAAAAAATTCATACTTTTGTTTTTTTTTCTGTGTATGCTTCTACGTATATTTCATGCTGCTACAACAACAATTATAATACACAATAAGACAGATAACTCGGTTTGCTTTTCCACAACATAATCACACTGGTAAAATACACATTTGTTCATAACCATATGATTTCTAGTTCTTATTACTTGTTTTTGTTTATCCTATTCACAAATATTTAATCCAACCTAGTCCTTCCATCATTGTCGCAATCCTGTAGTTGACATGATTTGTCCTTTGGAGTACTTTTCAAGTATTGCAAAATTACAGCAAATGAAGGATATGTTTGTGGTAACGATGATGAGTTTGTTTATTAGCATTGACATAAGGATCTTCTGGTTTACACTCATACATAGACGACGACTCATCCTACATTCCTCTAAAATTGCCAAATTGCTTAGTTCATTAAAAAATAGAGATTTGCAAATGGATTCCTGCTGATCCTTCAGCATAAAAACATAACAAATATGGTCAAAAATTTTTTTTGTTGCCTACAACAAATAAAACCAACAATGCCAAAATTACAAATACATTTTTCAATGTCTGATTGTTAAGCATTTTTTCAAAACGAAAATTTTTGTGATGAAAGTTTCAAGTTGATTGGCTTCATTATTGAAAGTTGATGTCCGTTTTGAAATTATCCCTGTTATTTAAATAGATTATTTTCTTGTGATAATTGAAAAAAATTAAAAATTCTACGAACAAGAATGGGAGAAGAGAATCGTGTTAAACAAGAGCATTGAAGAAATAGTTGTACCCATTATTATACACTTCGAACCTGCGGCTAACTAAAAATAGCATAACAACTTTAAACGGTGTTTAATATAGCTTGTGGGCTTATTAAGTACATCAAAACATTAATGCTTAAACTAGGGAATTTTTTATTTTTTTTTTACCGTTTTTGGCTAAAAAGCGGCCCAATTTTTTTGTTAAAAACTGAAATTTTGACAATGACAGTCCACAATTTTTTAATTAATAAACAAGGAGTACCTTTAATAACAATTTGCAAAGGATACTTATACAGAACTTAAACACAAATATAGAACTTTTGTGAGGGAGTTACCCAATTGAGTGAACCTATATGACCCATTTTATACGACGTATTCGGGTGTTAGCGATTATACAATTATGCTTTAGATTGTTAACAATGTAATTATATTATATTTTATTCTATAATAGATAGGTTTCGATTCTTGGCAGCATTCAGGAGGCTTCTTTCGTCTTGCAGTCCCGTTTACTCTTGAATATTTCTTATCCATGATGTATCTTTTCTGCCTCTCCGTATTCTTCATTCTATTGTGGTTTTGATAGTGGCTTTCATTGCGCATTATATGACCCAGATAAGATAGTTTTCGGATTTTTACATCGCGTGTAATTTGTCGTTCCACATTCATCCGTCCTAATACTTCTTCATTTGAAATGTGGTCAGTCCAACGAATTTTTATAATACGACGATAAATACACATTTCAAAAGAATTTAGTCGTTTTTCGTCGGCTAGATTTATCGTCCAGGTTTCGAAAGAGTATAATAATACAGACCATATGTAGCGCCTGAAAAAACGTAGTTTCTAATTAATTAATTGGATTAATCGAGCTAATATGGCCTAAGGAGTTTTGTATTGAAAAATGAATTCTAGCGAAATACCACACACTCAACCATTACGCTACGATCGTTTCGCCTGGTGGTTTAAGCCTGGCTCATCAGGCGTATTTGAATGCTAATGGGTGGAAGACAAAGGCTGATTTTGATAACTTCTATTTATACAAAATTTTTTACAAATTTCTAATTATAAAGTATTTAGTGTCTTGTCTAGGAATCATTTTCTCAATACATACACATATACAACCGAAGGGGGGTTTCCTTCATGAATTGTAATGTCTTCAGTTTTTGAAGTTTTGGATATCATGTCGTTTAGTTTGTTGATATGATACATTGGCCGTGGCTTAGAACGCTGAGATCTCAACAACATTGTCTGTTTGTTGGAGAGGACCCAGATCCGATAGGCTTATGTCATGGCTAGTCAGCGTTCTCTTATATTTGGAAAATGAGTTTCTCTCCATTTCGATTCGGCATTTAATTTCACTTGACGTATCCCATCGGTCTTTTATCTGGTCTCCTAGATATTTATATGTTCTTACTCGTTCTATTTCTATGTTATTAATGATCATAGGTACATTATTTTCCACCTGTTTTCTGCTGACAATCATATATTTAATTTTTCTTATGTTCATTGTTAATCCATATTTTTCACTGGTCTTCATGAATACATCTATTAGTCGTTGTAGCCCTGCTAATCTGCTTGCCAATAATGTGGTGTCATCAGCGTAACGAAAGTTATTGATTAGGGAATTATTTATGATAATGCCAAAGTTCTCGGAAGCTATTGATTCTTAAAATTTTTTCTTTTCAGAATATATGTTAAAGAGAAGTGGTGACAAAATACATCCTTGCCTTACACCCTTTGAAATTGGGATATTGTCAGATAATTCACCGTCCACTTTAAAGTTTGATACTTGTTTACAGTATAGATTTTGAATACATATTTTATCGCATTCTCCTAGTTCAATATCAGTTAAAATACTCATCAATTTATCGTGTTTCACGGTATCAAACGCTTTCTCGTAGTCCACAAAGTAAAAAAAGGCGTCCTTTTGAACGCGGCATTTTTGTACTAGAACGAATGCTCCCAGTAATGCTTTTCAGGTACCCATGTCTTCTCTGTATCCAAATTGTGTCTTACCCATATGCATCTCGAAAAATGGGTATATTCGCCTGTGTATTATTTTTAAAAAGATTTTTAGAGCATGCCTCATAAGGCTAATTAGTCTGAATTCACCGCACAAATTCTCATTGTTTTTTAGGTATTGTTCTTTTTAGGGTATTGCCCTGTATCGTACATTTGATTGAATAATCTCAATATTAGTTGTATATTTCTTCCTTCTATTAGTTTCAGTACTTCGGTGGTTATTTCATCAGGACCCGTTGCTTTTTTGTCTTTCATGGTTTTTACTGTTGCTTTCAATTCTTCCTCTGTAATGGGTTTTGTCGTTAAAACGCTTTGATTTTCTATATTTTGTAATTGTGTTCGACTTTCGTCCGTAAATAGAGCTTTTATTTATTTTCTCCCAAAGGTTTTTCTTATCAGAAATTTCGCAATGAGCTATATTGTTCTCATCAAAGAGAAGTGTGGATGATCTTCTGGAATGTATCCCGGATGCCTCTTTAAATTTTTTATGGAGATTGAAATCGTCGTGGAGAATTTGTAATCCTTCAATTTCCTGGCATTGTTTTTTTTTCGCAGCGCGAGTTGCGATTTTAATTTCCCAGTATTTTTCATAATTAATGTTCTTTTATTTGCTTCTTTTTTTGCGTAGAGCTCGTATTTTTTCTGTTAATTATGACAAAATATTACGAGAACCAAAGTTTAGACCAAATCTGTTGCTCCATTCAAGAAATATCGCGCGTATCGTTTTAGCACAACATTTTTGAACTTTTGTGAGGAAAGTACCGGAAGGAGTGGACCGATAAGAACCATCTTCGAACTTTATCGAATATTCGCAGAAATATAAATAGACAACTAAGAAGTTCTTAGGTTCGGCCGAGCCGAACTTTTTATACCCTCCACCATAAAATATTCTTAACTGAAATGGAATAATTAGTTTCCTTTCCTTCCACAATTTTATGCGTAACAATTTTTCGACAACGGATAACCTATGTTGACGATTTTTAGTGGAGAAATTTCGTGACCACTGAGAACCTCAAATGTCAAAATATCGAAAATCGGTAGGTACCGTTATATGGGAGCTATACCAAAACATGGACCTATGTTGACGATTTTTGGTGTAGACGTTTCCTGAAACTAAAATGTCAAATTACAGCTAGTTCGGATAAAAATTGTAGCTAAAACACTCAAAATACAGAAAATCGAGAGGTACCTTTATATAGGGACTATACCAAACCATGGACCTATGTCCACAAAATATCAAATTACAGCTGATTCGGTCTGAAAATGTGACTAAAACATAAAAATCGGCTGTACCGTTATATGGGGGCTATACCAAAACGTGGACCGATATAGCCAATCATCAAACTTAAGCCCGAGAACAAAAGACATATCTTCCCAAAATTTCAGCGCCCTCTCTCTATTTTTGTGCATGCTAGAGTGATTACTACAGACGGTACACAGTGGGAAAAAATACCGATCTAGCGTGCAGAAAATCGAAAAATGGAATTCAAAGAAGCTATAACTATAGTACAGTATTAAACTAGAGGGTTGACTGTACTTAAGGGCATATACAATAATTTGAATTGATTAGTCGGAACGGAATAACGGTACATTTAACATAGATATTTGTTACAGTGTTCACGATGATGTTTTTTAGTTGTAAAATTACGATAGGCGTGTGCTGTCTTCTAAAATATTATTGTCGAATCTTTTGTATTTTTGGTTTATCGTAAAGCTGTTTAACTAAATTAAACAGATTTATAAGCCATAAGTTATGTTAACTTAGATATTACTGGTTAATTATATGTAACGTCCAATTTATTCCATTTCTGCAATTAAAATAGGGGTGAAGTATAAAATCGGATCAGATCGGATCGAGATATTTTTTTTTTATTTTTTATATACACTCTGTTTCATGTCAATAAATAGCACATTTCAAATTGCTTTTTGTTACTTCAGTTTAGTCGATATCCGTGGAATAACCTCGGGAAAGTTTATATATCTTAGTTTGTAATTTTATGAAGTATCTTTCAACAGAAAGTTTGGCTTCGATAACGTACCGTTATATATTTTTTTAATTTTCTTTCAAAATTCCCAAAAGTTGTACGGTTTAAATTGCTTCATCGGAATAGCACATTTTTTAATAACTTGAGTAAAAATGTAAATTTCGAATGCTACTGTTACGATTCTTTAAAATTGGAATAAATAAAATCTATTTCAAGTTTAAAACGCTAAAATTGGTCGAACTATGACTTTCATACCGGGGAAATAAGACCTTATGAAAGCTGTGGACTTTAATTGTCTATAATACGTTAACAATTTGGCATAAATTGGCAGTTTCTTCTTAGTTTTATAAAAAACTAAAGAATAACGAAGGAATGAAGAGAGATAGTGCAAACTAAACTTGAAATTCAACTGAAAATTGGGCATTTTTGATCGAGAAACTTCAAATTCCTACGACTTCTATTCCATAATACGGGTCAATGATGGCATTAAGATAAGTTAATCATTAAAATATCAGGTGATTGTTATTGCTCTGGGTCTGAGCCAACATACTATCAAGAAAAAACGAGGTCCTTCCTATACACAGAAAGAAACTACGTGGAATTTCTGTGGCAGGTATAATGAATATTATATGGAAAAACCAGTAGACATTTCCCGAGGAAAAATAATCATTATTTGCAGGTTCTCGATGGCAGAAACTTTCACTTCTTGGTTCTCTTGGAAGAGAAGAACTAAATAGACCATCTGCATTGCCGAGGTGACCGCCTTATGGAATCGGAAAGTACAAAATATTGCGGTACAAAATTTACGGTTATCTCCAGTTTATGTCTGTGTAAGAAATCTAACCTATTTTCTTTCTGTGTATAGGAAGGACCTCGTTTTTTCTGTGTATAGGAAGGACCTCGTTTTTTCTTGATAGTATGTTGGCTCAGACCCAGAGCAATAACAATCACCTGATATTTTAATGGTTAACTTATCTTAATGCCATCATTGACCCGTATTATGGAATAGAAGTCGTAGGAATTTGTAGTTTCTCGATCAAAAATTCCCAATTTTCAGTTGAATTTCAAGTTTAGTTTGCACCATCTCTCTTCACTCCTTCGTTATTCTTTAGTTTTTTATAAAACTAAGAAGAAACTGCCAATTTATGCCAAATTGTTAACGTATTATAGACAATTAAAGTCCACAGCTTTCATAAGGTCTTATTTCCCCGGTATTAAAGTCATAGTTCGACCAATTTTAGCGTTTTAAACTTGAAATAGATTTTATTTATTCCAATTTTAAAGAATCGTAACAGTAGCATTCGAAATTTACATTTTTACTCAAGTTATTAAAAAATGTGCTATTCCGATGAAACAATTTAAACCGTACAACTTTTGGGAATTTTGAAAGAAAATTAAAAATATATATAACGGTACGTTATCGAAGCCAAACTTTCTGTTGAAAGATACTTCATAAAATTACAAACCAAGATATATAAACTTTCCCGAGGTTATTCCACGGATATCGACTAAACTGAAGTAACAAAAAGCAATTTGAAATGTGCTATTGACATGAAACAGATTGTATATTGTCTAGAATAATCTCTTAAATTATTTCCTGCGACTTTTTGCGGTTTTTGACTTTTTGCCATTTTTAAGGAAATATGCCAATTTAAAGTTCAGTTCAAATAAAATGACTATTCTGAAAATATTTTTGATATAAAATCTCATATATCACTTGGAGTTGACCACAGCATAGCATATAAGAAAATAAAAATTGAAAATTTCCTAGGAAACGGAAATGGGGAGAAGTACGAAAATGAAAGTAGTAAAGCGTCTCCAAACAAACTGATAAATAAAAGTTTTTATTACAAAAAACACGATGGGGTGATTTTGAACTCTTATTATACCCTCCACCACAAATTATGTATATTCAAACCAGATTTCAGCCATTTCGGTTGAATGATGTGGCTGAAACTTTAAAAATACCGAAAATGGGGCGATATCGTTCTACGGGGCTATATCAAAACGTGGACCTATACCGATAATTCTCAGTTGGATTGTTTTATACCCTCAACGAAGATTAAATCCCAAATCCCAGCTTTTTAGATATGATCTAAAGTTGGATAATGTGGCCAAAACCTTCAAAATTATCAAAATCGGGACCATATAAAGATATATTGGGGCTATGTCAAAACGTGGACCTGTACCGGCAATTCTCTGTCGGAATAATTTGTCCCCCCAACTAAGACTACATACCAAATTTTAGCCATTTCGGTTGGGTAATATGGCAGAAATCTTCAAAATACCGAAAATCGAGAGGTACTGTTATATCGGAGCTATACCAGAAAAAGTGTATAAAAATACAAATTTGCCCAAAATATCAATAAATGATGTCAAATAGTCTATTTAAAGCTATTCTTATCTAAATTATGAATAAACATACAATACATACAATACAAACATCGACTTTTATTTTCTGCACGCTATATCTGTATTTTTCCCACTGTGTGGTAGGGCGGAGGTGCATAGATCGACTCAGAATTTCACCCCGATCAAAAATATATGGGGATTTCTGAGTGAAATCGGACACTTTTTAAAAATGAGATTTTTGATTTGATTTTAGTATATTTTTTTAGATTTTTATACTAAAGGTTCCAGAGATATCGCACCTTGAAAAAGTCGAATTCTTTAAAAACTATATGCAAAGAAGTACTCATAACTTCTTTAATATTGGACCAAATAGAAGAAATCGTTTGTTTTGTATTTTTTATTTTTTTATCAGCTATCTCGTAAGAAATGGAAACAAATTTTGCACAGTGGGCTTGGATGCAATTTTCGCGATTTAATATACAATTTTCATCAATGATATTCTCGATATTCTTGAAATTTTTTTGTTTGAATTTACGATTAATTACAAAAATTGTAAGTCCTATTTGTTAGTGGGATTTGAACAATTACTATTTTCCTTAATTTTTTAAAATTTGGCAATACATATACTCACATTGGTATAAAGCAAAAATTGTATTGCCAAATTTTAAAAAATTAAGGAAAATATTTTACCAAAAAATTAAGAAATATGAAGCATTGTGGCGTTTTTTTATTGGGATAGCGTTTGCAATTTTGTTTTTTCAAAATAGTCTGGCTTAATCCCATTGTTGTTGTTTTAATATTTTAAAACAACTATTTTATTAGTGGAAAAGATTTGGCATTGTTCGCCAAGGGGTAAGGCAGGGAATACTATAGTTTCGATCCACGCCACTGGATCTCATCAGTTCCCTTGTTTCTTGTTTGTGGATATTCTCCACCGAAGTTATTTTTCAATAACTTCTTCAACAAGAAACTTTTTATACCCAAACATCAATCGTCAGCTCGAAGTATAAAGGTAAGCAATGAAAAAAGTTCAATGAGAAGTTTTTTCTTGGCAACCTCATACAACTCCGACGAAAGTGTCTGCGAAAACAATTCAAACCTCTTCCACTTGTGTGTGTCGTCGAATTTCGACAAATGCACACACCAAAAATTTGGTTGGTCTGCTTTACAGCAAAAACAACACACGTCGTGCCAGTGTCAAATTGAAGACACTCGCACGACGTGTGTTGTTTTTGCTGTAAAGCAGACCAACCAAATTTTTGGTGTGTGCATTTGTCGAAATTCGACGACACACACAAGTGGAAGAGGTTTGAATTGTTTTCGCAGACACTTTCGTCGGAGTTGTATGAGGTTGCCAAGAAAAAACTTCTCATTGAACTTTTTTCATTGCTTACCTTTATACTTCGAGCTGACGATTGATGTTTGGGTATAAAAAGTTTCTTGTTGAAGAAGTTATTGAAAAATAACTTCGGTGGAGAATATCCACAAACAAGAAACAAGGGAACTGATGAGATCCAGTGGCGTGGATCGAAACTATAGTATTCCCTGCCTTACCCCTTGGCGAACAATGCCAAATCTTTTCCACTAATAAAATAGTTGTTTTTAAAATATTAAAACAACAACAATGGGATTAAGCCAGACTATTTTGAAAAAACAAAATTGCAAACGCTATCCCAATAAAAAAACGCCACAATGCTTCAAATTGAAGACACTGGCACGACGTGTGTTGTTTTTGCTGTAAAGCAGACCAACCAAATTTTTGGTGTGTGCATTTGTCGAAATTCGACGACACACACAAGTGGAAGAGGTTTGAATTGTTTTCGCAGACACTTTCGTCGGAGTTGTATGAGGTTGCCAAGAAAAAACTTCTCATTGAACTTTTTTCATTGCTTACCTTTATACTTCGAGCTGACGATTGATGTTTGGGTATAAAAAGTTTCTTGTTGAAGAAGTTATTGAAAAATAACTTCGGTGGAGAATATCCACAAACAAGAAACAAGGGAACTGATGAGATCCAGTGGCGTGGATCGAAACTATAGTATTCCCTGCCTTACCCCTTGGCGAACAATGCCAAATCTTTTCCACTAATAAAATAGTTGTTTTTAAAATATTAAAACAACAACAATGGGATTAAGCCAGACTATTTTGAAAAAACAAAATTGCAAACGCTATCCCAATAAAAAAACGCCACAATGCTTCAAATTGAAGACACTGGCACGACGTGTGTTGTTTTTGCTGTAAAGCAGACCAACCAAATTTTTGGTGTGTGCATTTGTCGAAATTCGACGACACACACAAGTGGAAGAGGTTTGAATTGTTTTCGCAGACACTTTCGTCGGAGTTGTATGAGGTTGCCAAGAAAAAACTTCTCATTGAACTTTTTTCATTGCTTACCTTTATACTTCGAGCTGACGATTGATGTTTGGGTATAAAAAGTTTCTTGTTGAAGAAGTTATTGAAAAATAACTTCGGTGGAGAATATCCACAAACAAGAAACAAGGGAACTGATGAGATCCAGTGGCGTGGATCGAAACTATAGTATTCCCTGCCTTACCCCTTGGCGAACAATGCCAAATCTTTTCCACTAATAAAATAGTTGTTTTAAAATATTAAAACAACAACAATGGGATTAAGCCAGACTATTTTGAAAAAACAAAATTAAGAAATATTTTTTTTAAAATTTGTTTATTTCGAGAAAAAAATGAAGAGAACACTCATTGATAAAAAATTATTTTAAATATTAAATCACGAAAATTGCATCCAAGACCAATGTGCAAAAGAAATTTATTAGTGAACTGATAAAAAATACAAAAAAAAAAGATTCTTTCTATTTGGACCAATATTAAAGAAGTTATGAGTATTTCTTTGCATATGGTTTTTGCAGAATTCGACTTTTTCAAGTCGCTATATCTCTGGAATAGTTATTCAAAAAAATCGGAAAATATTCTAAAATGAAATCAAAAACCTCATTTTTAAAAAGTCTCCGATTTCACTCAGAAATCCCCGTATATACTTTGTAGCGTCGCAAATTATTATTTAAATGCGTTGCAAACAGAAACACAAACTTAATATAACCTCCATACTATATTGGAGGATATAATGAATGCAAAATGAGGATCATAGGGTTCGAAAATTGTCAGCCACTACCGTAGAAAATTGTCAGCCACTACCGTGGCCGTAGAGGTATTGTACAAGTGTCGGGTCATTTTCTCGGGAAGTGTGGGATTGCCCCTGAAAAACACATGTACTATCGCAAAAGGGGCCCCGAGAACAATCTGTTGCAAAAAAATCAAAACGAATTAAAAGGAGGTCTCAAACCACACTGAACTGAAACCTAGTTTATATTCTGAAATTTAGTCCGATATCCGGCAGTACAGGAACATTGACATAGTTAAACGTATCGAGTCATGTCATGTTATATAAAGTCATGTGATGAAGGATGTCAGTAATTTACCCTTCCTCGGAAAGGCGGGGAAAACAATTTTCGTCGCTGCCTTAAAGCGAAGGATGGGACAGAGAAATGTAAAGTCTTTGGTCTTCAAAGCAAGACATTGATGTGAGTAGAGTATGAATCAGAGGCGTGGATATTTGCGCAGGCAGTTAAGACAGTACTTGGTATGTTTGAGAGTAAAATTCTCACAATATATTCTGTCCAATCTGCGTTCTCGAACTATTCCGGCTTTATAATATAGGTAAACATATAGAGTCATGTCAAGTCATGTCATGAGTATGGGGGGAAGACATGTTTTCTAGCTAGGTTGCGTTGAAGCATGGCATGCCATACAGCGTCATATCATGAGTATGGAACGAGGAGATTGTTAGTGGTAATATCCCTCCTCGGAGAGATGTCCATCGAAAGATGGACAGAAAAATTTACATCTTTGATCTTCGAAGCAATACATTGAAAGTGAATGGATGGAGAGTATGGATCAGAGGCGTGGGTATTTGTGCAGTCAGTTAACACGGTCCTAATAGTGTTTGAACCATGTAAGTCATGAGTATGGTTGAAGATACCGGCTTTGATGCGATTGTTAGTGATGTTGCCGAACGGAAGCAAATTTCCTAACCTCATTGAAGAATGGCATTTTATGCCTCAAGTGCTGCCTTACTTTAAGACAGAGATCAGTGAAGAAGAGCATGAAATAGATGAAAACTAAGCAACGAAAACGAGGATGTCAAATAAGAAATGGCAGAAGGACCAATGGATCTGGAGACATCACCAATGGATCTGACGAATAAAATGTGAGAAGTAAATATTTACATTACTCAGTGGTCAATTTTCCAAAAAATAAACCTGGTTATATAAAACTACGAAACACGGTAGTTATAATGTTTTGAAACACTTTCTTTTCGTACAGGCGGTCTCTTTTTCGGGAAGTTTTATTTTTTGTTTCATTTAGCTTGTACGAAAGATATTATTCGCTCCTTTAAAAAAGATCAAAAGAAATCAGTTGTGAAAAAAACAAAGTTATGCATTTTAAAGTCAATATTCTTAGAAACCTCGTCGTACGACATTTACTGTTATAAAACAAAAACACGAAATGACCCAACACGAAATGGTCCCCAGCACGATAAAAATTTACATCAGAAGGCATGGTAGAATAAGAAAAGGTAGCAGCAATACACAGCTGACTGAACTGGGTTGTAACGTTAGTGTCAAATTTCATATGACATTTTATACATTTATTTCTATTTCGATGTACATTAGAAAAAAAATATATCATTCGGAAAAAACCATTTCCCAGAAAGACTTCTTCATATCAATGATATGTAACCTCCTCCAAGTTCGAACGAAAAGCCGCGCAGTAAATCCCCGCTTGTAGAGGCGATACAACGTTTGTTAATATGTGAGGTATTTTGTTAAAATTTAAAAAATAAAGCCCTAATAAACATGTGCTTCTTTGATTTCTAAAACAAAACATTGAAACAGCTTCTTCTTTTTCTATGAATTTCCAGCGACCCCAAACTTTTCTGGAAGAATTCTACTTTCTGCGATAATTTATGCATATAGTGGAATGATGTGGAAACATAAAAATTGAAAATGTAACGAATTTTCATTCATGTTTTCCAAAATATTCAACCAAATGTGAAAAATTATTAGTTTTTTAAATTCCAATAATTTATAGACATTTCCTTGTTTTGTTTACAAATACAACTGGCAGTAACGTTACAAACAAAAACAAATTCCTTTGTGGTTGTTGTTCGAGTTGTATTTGTTGTAGTATTTACTTTACCTTATACATATTTGTTCTACCATGATCAGAAGGCTTGAATATCTTTTGTTCAACTTT
Source organism: Musca autumnalis (assembly GCF_047663935.1). NCBI lineage: Eukaryota > Metazoa > Arthropoda > Insecta > Diptera > Muscidae > Musca > Musca autumnalis. The sequence goes on from NW_027411755.1 coordinate 116,062,465, forward strand.
TGTAGCACAGTTTTATCTTCTTATGAGTAGACATCGGAATTTTATGCAACCCCTATTTTTGGTCCGATTTATGTCAAATTTTGGGACTGGGCATATTTTTGGCTTCTGATTACATTGCAATCGAAACATATGACATATGCAAAATTATGCAAAATGCATAAATTTTTGCATATGCAAAATTTATGCATTTTGCATATTTTCGTATGCAACAAATATTTCAATAATAGGTACATGAAGGCCTGAACCTAAACCGACAAATCTTAGGTGGAAAATGTTTTACCCCCAAGGAAGATTTAATACCACACTTCAGCCATTTCGGAGGAATATTGAGGGCACAACCTTCAAAATACCAGAAATCCTGAGGTACCGTTCTATGGGGGCTATATGAGGGCGTGGACCTATACCGACAAATTTCAGGTGGAAAGTTTTATACCCACAGCGAAGGCAAATGACCAAATTTTATTCATTTCGGTGAGATATTGAGGCCACAACCTTCAAAATACCGAAAATCTGGAGATACCATTCTATGGGGGCTACATGAAGACGTGGACCCGTGGCAACAAATTTCAGGTGGAATGTTTTATATCCACAACGAAGACTAACTGCCAACTTTCAGTCATTTCGGTGGGATTTTGAGGGCACAACCTTCAAAATACCAGAAATCCGGAGGTACCGTTCTATGGGGGCTATATGAAGGCGTGGACCTATACCGACAAATTTCAGGTGTTAAGTTTTATACCCACAGCGAACACAAATTGCCAAATTTCAGTCATTTCGGTGGGATAATATTGAGGCCACAACCTTCAAAATACCGAAAATCGGGAGGTACCATTCTATGGGGGCTATATGAAGACGTGGACCTGTGCCGACAAATTTCAGGTGGAATGTTTTATACCCCCAACGAAGACTTAATACCAGTTTTCAGTCATTTCGGTGGGATATTGAGGCTACAACTTCCAAAATACCGAATATCGGTAGGTACCGTTCTATGGGGGCTATATGAAGACGTGGACTTATGCGCACAGATTTCAGTTGTAAAGTTGCATACCCATAACGAAGACTTAATACCAAATTTCAGCCATTTCGGTGGGATATTTAGACCATAAATCCTAGAATATATTTTTGCATATGGTTTTGCATATGCTCATTTTATGCAGATATGTACAAATATGTCAAAATATGCACGATATGCAAAATATGCAAAAATTTCTGGGCCTAATTCATTTTATTTTGTAATAAAACGAGTTTCTGTCTAATCAGATTTTCTCTACGACCATCCTAACCATATATGCATTTGCATAGGATTCCGCTGTCTACTTATGAGCTTTCTAAAACTTTTTAAGTTTATACAATCCAGAATTTCCTAGGATAACGCCCGCTAAACTTCAATAGTATTCATCATTTTGATAAGGTACATATGTTTTTCGAGACCCAGACTTCTGAATTTTGATAATAACTGAAATAACTGCACTGTAAACTATGGATTTTATTAAATCGACAACTGAGATGCGAATAAAATTTCTTTACTTCTGAAGTTTGTAACCATTGCACCCATAACTCGCAACTCCGCCTATAAAGTTAAAATGTTATTTACTTTTAAACATCTCAAAACAACAACGAATGATTTGAATCATATGAAAAATTAGATTTTAGAATATATTGAAGATTTTAAAATGGGATTTGGTTCAGTGGTATATGTTTTGACAATTCAATTTTGTTATGTATTTTCATATTTTTTTTTTTTCAAAGCTTTTGTTGTATATCGTCTTTAAACTTTTCATAAACTATAAATAATTTCACAAAAAAAAAAAAAAATACTTTCAAACCAATATTTTAAATAAAAGTTTCTAAAACCGCAATCTTGTTGCAAATGTATTGGACACCATTGTACCTGCAATCAAAAATTAAATTATGCCGGGCCGGACTTTTTATGCCCTCCACCATAGAATCCATATTAGTTAGTTTTCTTTCCTGTCCACAATTTTAAGTGTAGATCCATATTTTGTGACCACGGAAACCCAAATGCCTAAATAAGGTCTAAAAATGTATCAAAAAATGTCTTCAACTCGGACTATATAGAAGTGTGGGGCCATATTGACAATTTTTGGTGGAGACGGTTTGTGACCATTGGGAACCTCAAATGTTAAATTATAGTTAGTTCGGTCAACACATGAAGCTTAACTCCTGAAAGTTGACAATTTTTGGTGGAGAAGTTTTGTGAATAAAATATAGTTCGGTCATAAAGTAGTTAAAATTCTCAAAATACCTTTTACTGGGAGGTACCGTTATATGGGGACTATACCAAAATATGGACTTATGCTGACAAAATACCGAAAATCGGGAGGAACCCTTATACGGGGGCTATACCGATATATGAACCTATGTTGATACTTTTTGTGGAGATGTTCTTTAGCCACTGGTAACTTCAAATGTAAAATTGCAGGTAGTTCGGTCCAAAAATGTAGCTAAAATCCCGAAAATCGTAAGGTACCTTTATATGGGGCCTATACCGAAACATGGACCTATGTTGAAAATTTATGTGTTTTTTTTTTGAAATGTGGTAACCTAAAATGTTAAATTAAAGGTAATTCAGCCAAAAAATTTAGTTAAAATCCTCAAAATACCGAAATTCGGGAGGTAATGTTATAGGAGGGCTATACCAAAAATGAACCCCATTTGGTAGTTAAAATCCTCAAAATACCGTACATCGGGAGTTAATGTTATAGGGGGGCTATACCAAAAAAATGGACCTAATTTGGTAGAGATGTTCTGTGAACTCTGGGAACCTCAAACGTCAAATTACAAGCAGTTCGGTCAAAAAATGTGGCTAAAATCCTTAAAATACCGAAAATCGGGAGGTAGCCCGTCATATGGGGGCTATACCGAGACATGGACCTAGGTTGAAATTTTTTTTGTGAATATGTTCTTTGACCTCAAGTATTAAACTAAAGGTAATTCTTCCAAACAACGTAATTAAAATCCTCAAATTACAGAAAAGAGGGAGGTGATTTTATAGGGGGGCTAGACCAAAAAATTTACCTATTTTGACAAACTTTTGTTGAGATATTCTGTGACCTCTGGAACCTAAAATATTAAATTACAGGTAGTTTGGTCAAAAATATAGCTAGAACCCTCAAAATGACCTCTGAAAACCGCAATCGTCAAAAAATGTGACAAAAATCATCAAAATACCGAAAATCGGGAGGTAGCGTTAAATGGGGGCTATACCGAGTTATATGGGGCCTATTCCGAGACATTGACCTATGTTGAAAAATTTTGATGCAGATGTTTTTGACCACTGGGAACCTTAAATTTAAAATTGCAGATAGTTTGCTCAAAATACCGAAAATCGGGAGGTACCGTTAAAAGGAGGTTATACTAAAACGTGGGCCGATGTGCCCCATCTGCGAATGGAAAAAATACACTCGGGTGCAAAATTATAGCATTGTAGCTCAATTATTGTGGACGCTAGAATGTTTGCAACAGACGGTCAAGCAGACAGTCGGACATGACTGTATCGACTCAGAAATTTATCCTGATGAAGAATATATCGTCACCATAAATGCAAGAAGACCCACAGAATCAAAACTTTACAGGAGAAGCAAAAAACGTTATAAAACGAAAAACTCTTTTATGGAATATAATTATTATAAGGGCGAGTATTCGGGATATTATCAATCCTATACGAATGGGAGTAATAAATGAAACCAAAACAGCGGAAACGCTTGGTTTTGGGATCCGTCATTACAACAAAATCTGCAATATTATCAAATTTTCCGAACTGCCATTTCTTGAATAGGATCATTGTTTGTGAACGTAGAAGCTTGAAATGTTGCCAGAGCATGTATTTTAACTTTATGTATCAGATCCCATCAAAAAACGAATTTCGATTTGCGTGTGGGTTTCGTCTTCGGGCATTTTTGGTGACGATATGTATATACTCGTACTTTGTATGGTCGAAATGATTATTTTAATGCATTACAAACGGAAAAACATACTATGGTGGAGTGTTAAAAACAAATTGGGGATTATTAAAAAACATATATCACGAATATTGTCAATTATTTCATATTCCATTTCAGAAAAAAATGATAATTTGTTTTCGCGCTACATCAACGATTTTTGATATGTAGGTTAAGAAAAATATTCCCAGTACGAATCTGGTCGCGAGCCAATTTTCGGTTGTTGCGGACAAAAGTTATGGCGCTTTTATTTCGCTTTTTAAGAATAAAATATTATAAAAACGCTAATTGTTTTAATGAGCACAATTGTTACAAAAAAGTTGTTTCGAAGTGACTTTAGCGAGTAGATTGCATAATACTTGCAAAATATTACACAGAATTCGCGGAATGTACATAAAATCGATAAATTATTGAATATAAGTCAACTTTTTTTTCAAAATTGAGGCCCATTTAGTGGTCATAAAATTAACTAAAAATTTGTTGTGGATCAAAACTTCACGGCGAATCAAATGAGACTACAATCGTACAGATTGGTGTTATAGTTTTGATGTTACAGCCAAAATAATCACATATTTTGGTTAAAAAAATTATTTTTTTTTTGAAAAAAATATTTTTTCACATGCATTATGTAGTATAAAATATTGGAAAAATCTATAGGAATACTTCCTTCATTTTGCTTAAATCTCCCAATAAAATAGAGGGATTTTGCTTTATTGACATTCATATTAAAGCTTTCCCTTAGGGAAGGTAATTGGGTTGATGAGGATAGATCTCAAAACTTCCGAAATGGAAACAGAGGTCAAATAACCCATTTTAATTTATATGAATCTTAAAATACGTGTAAATCGCGTAATTATCAAAATCATTTTGTCCGCATGTGATTTTCATGTACAGCAAGACTTTATCTTTTAATTTATATATATTTTTCGAAATTTACACTGGAGGCTAAGATGTAGCATCGGCTGCATCCTAGCATTAAAAAACCTATAAAATATCGCTAATTTGCGCAAAGTGCATATAATTTTTGTCCGCATCCGATTTCAGTGTTCATCATGAAAATCTATATCGAAATATATCTATTTCAAGGCGATCAATCAAGAACCGTTGATGTAGCATCACACACTATTTTTTCGGATAAAATGAATGTAGCTCCCTTATCAGTGAAGTTTTCAAATCTCTGTTTCCGCTAAAACGAGGATGCTGTACTAGTTTTTTCATTGCAGTGGAAACGAACCGTAGAAAACGTGATAAACTACGCGATATTTCCAAAAACAATTTTAGATGATTTTTCTACTTTGGAATTTCTTGTAACTCGCGTTTTAGTAGATGGATTTTCACGGGGAATGATTTATTGGATCAGGAACGTAAAAAACTAAAATGTGCAATCAAGTACGAAGAAATCGAATGACAATTGTTAAAATTAGGCCCGAAAAATACGATTTTTAGAAAAATGTTCGCACAAAATTTTCGCATTTGGATGCAGATTTCTATGAACCTGTGCAGACTACATTCCCGACAGATATATCAAATAACTCAGAATCGCAAGTACTACAATGCTATAATTGGTTTTTTGAAAACCCTGTTTGCGGAATGAAATTAGAAGAAAATTTCAAAAAACACTGTAAATCTGGCTTCAAAATGTCAGCATCATTTAATGGTGGAAGCAGACGAAATTTTGAAAAGTAATACATTAGTGAGATGATCCTTATTTAGTTTGCTTCTGCTTTTACTTTGACAGGAAACTCGTGGAAAGTGTGATTTAATCACAAATCGAGAGAAAACAAACAAAGACAAGTTGGCTTCAACCCATTTTTACACATTTTTTAACGTAAATGTAGTTACAGCTTCCACGCAAATTATCTTTTAAGGCCAATATTTTTTGCCACGTCCAAAAACATTTCATGTTATCCAAAAGTATTTAATTTGTATAATATACAATCACGAGTCGCGTGTTCTAAAAGGGTTAACCTTGGTTTCAGCTATGTTAAATTTTCAAAAATATTGGTGATATGTACATATCAAGAATTGTGGACTTTGGAAAATAGAAACTGGGCTCTAAGTTTTCCGTCTTCGTTACAGTACAGACGCTGTTTGCCGCCGCCCACTGTGGATACAGACACTGCTATCTTCTGGTCCGCGAGAGGTATTTGATTTCCTTCTTACCACTCATATCTCGTCACCTGGGGACACGTCATCTAGGGGTTACAGGTTCCCAAAGCACCAAAAGCCTTAAAACTCTTAAAAAATGACTTTGGGCCCCGAAACTTTTTTCACACAAAGATAGATAGGGTCTTCATCGGTTTGTAATGGGAATCTGTGGAAATTTGTGCTACTTCAATGTCTTTTTCGACTGAACTATTCATTCAATTTGTTTTTGTTTCAATGGTTGACTTAATAAACTCAAATCGGTGGTCATAATATTCGGGATCACTATTAATTTAGTATAATTATTGCTCATCAGCCTGACCATTAAAAATATACCTAAACTCATCCTAAGACATGTTCTAGTTCTCTGGAAGACCTTTCACCATTTTTTTTCCTTTTCTTGTTTTTCTTTATATTCAGAATCCTAAGTTTGTTTATCAAAAAGACATTTACGTTGAGTAATGGATGCTTTTTGGATTATGGCATTTGTTTGTATTGTCCTTGTTTGTTGTGTGATGGGTGGTTTCCATTATAAATGCCTTTGCGGTTTCTTGTTTGGATTCAAAAGAACTAGGAAGGAGTAATGATGATAGACTAGTGAGAGAGTAACAAAGAAAACATGAAACATGAAAAGGAAAAAAGGGGTCAAATGTATGCTTAACTCAAGTGGGCATCAAGAAAAGCACCAGAATTGAAATGACTTCTAGCATCATTGTCATCGAAAATCCATCATTTATCCATCCGTCACATCACACTACTACTCTAAGACACACAATAAACACCGGAGGCGACTGGCCAGTTCTCTATTGTATTTATCCTTTATTATGTCGAGTTGAGTATTGGTTATATTTTTCTCCTTGTTTGGGATACTACTTTTACTTTTGTATTTTATCCAGCATTGAATTAAGATTGTTTACTTATTTAATGCTGTTAATGTGTTGATACAAAGTCGTCGTATACATTTCAAATTGGAGTGATCGAATTTCCAAAATTATGCACAGAACTAAGATTCGGAGACGCCAATATTTGATACATCGTGCTTAAAGGAAAGTCAAGATTTTCCCGTTCAATTGTTGAATTTAATTTGCCTTACCTTTAAAGGAACCTCTACTCCTTAACGCAAACGGAGTTTTACAGAGGATAACTAACACTTCATTTATATGTCTACATTAAATATTTCTCTTAAAAGTAGTTTAACTCAAATTCTATCATCCTGGCATCATATCTACCCTTTCCCATTCACACATCTACAAATATAACAAACATTGTTCCATCACTCGAAAAATATGCATTTTTATTCAGCCCAAAAAGGGTGGGGTTTGAGCTCACATGCCTGATTTCCACAAAATTGAAAGTGCCATTTGTGTCTGTCATTGACATGATTTTGGTTATTGTTTGATTTGATTTCTCCCCAATATTTATTCACACTATATTTGCGGTGATAATTGATGATGATTTGTCATGACATGATGTTTTTACTACCATCGTCAATGTTTTGTCCATATCATCATCGTTATCTGTAGATACACATTTCTCACCCAGATGATTGGGGCTATAACTGGACAAAAAACTCCTTCTCATAGCAATTACAGTAATATGATAAATTATTTTATAAAATGTATTTACACTAATCCAAACAATTATTTACATACATATACATATGTATGTATGAAAGTTTTTGTTGTTAGGGATAAGAGAGAGATGTAGTATTACATTTTGAATGATAGTGATTGATATTGTTGTTATAAGGACAAACTATACTATCAAATTGTTCAATGATCAAACGTTATCGCCTCTGATTAAGGACAAAATAGGTATATTGACGTACAATTTGGGAATAAGGGTGTGCCAGTCGAATATTTTATCGAAGTATGCAAAAATCCAATTTCATCCAATATATTTTTCCGATCCCCATACAGTTTTAAATAATTTTAATCGCAAACATTATCAGATTCGCTAACAGATGTTCAAATAAGGCTTATTTGAAGAAATCCAAATTCCCTTTACGTAGCAATAGCAATTCAAATGCTAGACCAAAATTGTCATCGACACAAATGATAATTGTCAAATAATGAGACCGCTTAAGGCAGACTTTAACCATTCAATCCTTTGACCCCATTTTCCTTGCTCAAGGGCTTATTAAGGATAGCCACAGACGCAGCACGAAGCATATGGGATAACACTTGCCAAACAATGTGCACAATTTCCCAGTGTACTTAACCCTGTCATCACCCTCTTCTTTATCCTGTTGTTGTTGAAGCTAAGATGGCCAGCCTGTCATATCAATGTGCACAATCATCCACTCAATTCAATCATAGTTAAATATGCTCTGTACATTGACAGTATGCCATCATGTCATGCTCTTAATCTAGTTTGGTAAAGGTTTCGCTTTGTTGGTTCTTCGCATTGTCACCAAGTTTTAGAAATCCTTGTTTTGATTTAAATCCTTATTATTCACCGGCTGCACACAATTATCTTTCGTACAGTATGGGTAAGGGAATGCGCGAATATTAATGTCTGTTGTATTTGTGCCGGGTGACGAGTGTTAGCATTTGTCCTCTCTAATCTGTCGTTGTTGCTGTTGTCGTTTTGATCGTTTGTCGGCATATAAACAAACGATTATGTCTTTTTTCATGTTTTTGCTTTGCATCCACCTTATAAGGAATTTATGCAGGGTCAGGATTCAACGAGACAGGGGATTATTAGGAATACAATTGCAAATTAACTCTATTTAAAGAATTCAAAATTAAACTGTCAAAATTCAAAGAACAGTGGCATTGACAACTACTAATAGACACAATCCCACGGCAGCGGGTCTTCTCGTACCGGATTGACCCGGAACCACACAACATCCGTGTTCCGGCTAGCGGCTGCCACATCAGTGTACATATGTTTCTCTTTGTATCGTTACCCCTTACCACATTACCCCTTATGTAATCAAATTTTTAGGTACAAGTTGATTAAGTATTAGTGCCCCCCAAATGCTAGTGTCATTGTTTAGTTTTTCTAGCTCAACGACTGCCGTTGAATATTTCAAGTGCCATTCATTTTATGGATAGAACATTTGAAGCTAAAGTTGCGCGGCTTTTTACTTTCCTGCCTAATGATTTGAAGAATTTCAGTGTTTCACCAACTTTTTTCGGTAAAAAACTTGTTCGCCACTTAGGTTGATTCTCTTCTCCCCCTCCACTGTACTATGGGGGATATATTAAGTTTGTCATTCCGTTTGTAACTACTCGAAATAATAATTTTAGACCCTACAAACTATATATATTCGTGATCAGCGTGCAATTCTATATAGATATAGAAATGTCCGTCCGTCTGTCCGTCTGTGGAAATCACTCTAGCGTCCGAACGGATTGAAGTAGGTGGATGACATTTTGCTCAAATCTATTGTATGTACGTAGGACTTTTGGTATTGAAAACGGGCTATGTAGATTCACGTTTTCGTATAGCCCCCGTTGTAATTTTGTATTCTGTGCCTCAAGAGGCTAAACAATTTTTAATATATTGGTCCCATTTGACCACAGAATCGGTTGTAATTTTGTATTTTGTGTTTCCAGAGGTTAAGAAACATATCTACCAAAAATGTTTATACAGGTCCACGTTTTGATATAGCCCCCATAGGACGATATTTCCCGATTTTCGGTATTTTGAGGGTTTTAACTTTATTATCCTACCAAAATGGCTGAAATTTGGTTTTTAGCTCTCCTTTGGAATACCAAACTTTCTCCCAGAAATTTATCGGTATCGGTCCACGTTTTGATGTACCCCTCATAGAACGGTACATCCAATTTCGGTATTTTGAAGGGTTTTCGGTATTTCGAAGGTTTTAGCCTCATTATCACAAAGAAGTGGCTGAAATTTGGTATTTAGCTTTTTTCGGGGCTACAAAACTTTTTCCCAGAAATTTATCGGTATCGGTCCACGTTTTGATGTACCACTCATAGAACGGTACAACCCAATTTTCGGTATTTGGGAAGCTTTTTCTCATTATAACACCGAAATGGCTGAAAGTTGATACTTCGTCTTCGTTGAGGTTATAAGACTTTCCACCAGAAAATTGTCGGTATAGGTCCACGTCTTCATATATCCCCCATAGAATGGTAACTCCGGATTTTCGGTATTTTGAGGGACGTGTCCTCAATATCCCACCGAAATTTGTGAAATTTGTTATTTAGTGAAATTTGTTACTTTCCACCTGAACTTTGTTGTTATAGGTCTACGCATTGATAGAACCCCCATAGAACGGTACCTCCCGATTTTCGGTATTTTAGAAGTTGTAGCCTCAATTCCCCACTGAAATTTATGATAAACCCCATTTATTGGTACCTCCCGGTATTTTGAAAGTTGTGGCCTCAATATACCACCGATATGAATGATGTTTATTATTTAAACTGCCATGGATGCATAAAATATTGCAGAAGAGAATTATTAGAATGAGACCATGTCTTCAAATAACCCCCATATAAGCGTACTTCCCGATTTTCGGTATTTTGAAAGTTGTGCCATCAATATCCCATCGAAACGGCTGAAATTTAATATTTATTCTCCATTGGTGGTATAAAACGTTCCACTAATTTTCCAGTATTGTTCCATGTTTTTATATAGCCCCCATAAAAAGGTCCCTCTCAATTTTCAGGTATTTTGAAAGTTTTAGTCAATTATTCAACGGGAATAACTGAAATTTGGTATTTAGTCTTCGCTGGAGTTACGAAACTTTCCTCCAGAAATTTATCGGTACAGGTCAATGTTTTATATAGCCTCCCGATGTTCGTTAACTATCCGAATCCAGAACATCCAGGTTTAGGTCTAGTCGATATTGTCCAATTTTACGCATTTCACTTAATTCGGAAAATTGTAAATATTGATCCATGTTTTGAAAAGAGGAACGATGTCGCCCCATATGAGCTGCTTCGAAGAGAGTATTATCAGTTGGGCTATATGTACTACTCCTGCAATAAAAGGAAGAGTTTAGTACTTTTATAAACGAAAGTGAACTAATTGTTCCTGTTCACTTCATTACAGTTCGTGGTGGAGGGTATAAAAAGTTCGGCCCGGGGCCAAACTTAACGCCGTTCTTACTTGTTTATATTTTAAATTATTGCATTCTGATGAACGTTAGAATTCTTGTTATTCATGAGAGTTTTGATCTCAATATACCCTCCACCATAATATGGAGGGTATAATTAAATTTGTCATTAAGTTTGTAAGACATCGAAATATTCAACGGAGACCCTATAATGTATATATATTCTTGATCTGTGTAAAATTCTAAGTCGATATAACCATTTCCGTCAGCCGTGCGTTCGCCTGTTGAAATCAAAATACAGCTCGCACTTTTTAAGATAAAGCTTTGTAATTTGGTATAGAAGTTTCTATTACTTCTAGGATGTTTGGTATTGCAAATGACCTATATAGTTCCACGTTTGGTATAGCCCCCATAGAACGGTACCACACGATTTTCGTCATTTTGAAGGTTTTATCCACATTATAACACCGAAATGGCTGAAATTTGGTACTAAGTTTCCGCTAGGGATACAAAAAGTTCCCCCAGAAATTTTTCCGTATAGGTCCACGCCTTCATATAGCCCCCATAGAACGTACCTCCCGATTTTCGGTGTTCTCAAGGTTGTGGACTCAATATTCCTCAGATGTGTTTGAAGTTTGGTATTTAATCTTCCCTGGTGGTATAAAACTTTCACCCAGGAACTTGTCGGTACAGGCCCGCGCCTTAGTATATAGCAATGGCGAAATGGTATTTGATCTTTATTTGGGGTATTTAAGGTTCAATACGAAATTCGTCGGTATAGGTCCACGCCTTAGTATAGCCCCCATAGAACTCTACCTCCCTATATCCGGTATTTTGGAGGTTGTGGCCTCACGAGAACGAGATAAGCAAAAAAGAACGTGAGGAGCCAACTGAACGAGATGATTCAGCTCAAAGTTTAAACGTACGATGTAAAAGAACGACACAACTCTGCAACTATATGCATTTGTTTTTCTTGTTGCTTGTGTGTGTGCATAGCTAATGGTGGTGGTTTTGTTTTGTAAGCAGCAAGGTCTTGGCCATTAGCGATCTAAATGAACGATATAAACGAATGAGCTGGATACGGACCCGTTCGTTCTTTTCACGGAGTCGATCCTTTGAGCCGGTTCGTTCATGAACGACACAACTCTAATAGGTATACACCTTCATATGCCCCCCATAGAACAGTACCTTCCGATTTTCGGCATTTTAAAGGTTGTTGCCTCATTATCACACCGAAATGGCTGGAATTTGGTACTTAGCCTTCGATGGGGGTATACAATTTTCTCCCAGAACTTTGTCGGTCCACGCCTTCATATAGCCCCCATAGAACGGTACCTCCCGATTTTCAGTATATTGAAGGTTGTGGCCACAGCAACCCACCGAAATGGCTGAAATTTGGTATTTAATTTTTGTTGAAGGTAAAATCCTTTCTGACTGAAATTCGTTGGTATAGGTCCACGTTTCGATATAGCCCCCATAGAACGGTACCTCCCGATTTTCGTAATTCTGAAGGTTGTGATGTCAATATCCCATTGAAAGATTGACATTTTTTATTTAGTCTTCCATGTGGTTATAAAATATTCCAGAATAGAATTACAGTATAGGTCCGCGGGTTACTATTTCCCCCATTGAAGCGTGCGTCTTGATTTCCGTTATTTTGAAGGTTTTACCGAAATATCGGAAATTTGGTATTCGATCGACGTTTTGATATAGCCTCCATGGAACGGTACCTCCCGAATTTCGTTATTTTGAAGGCTAGCCACATTGTTTTACCGAACTTGCGGAAATTTGGTATTCAGTCTTGTTCATAAACGAAAGGAAACTAATTGTTCCATTTTACTTCAATAGAACTCGTGGTGGAGGGTATAGCAAGTTCGGCCTAGTCGAACTTAACGCCGTTCTTACTTGTTTTTAATTTAAATTATTTTGGTTATTAATTTTTTTTATTTCCTTTATTATTCCACTTGGAAACATAGGGCTTCTACAAGAGTTTATATAGAGGTTTATTGTGGCACAATGATTTTAAGTCATGGAATGATTTATTTTGTTTTTCAAGTTCTTTCATCGTTGTTCTTCGCCATGTATTGCTTGGACGGCCTGGACGTCGGCTGCCCTGTGGGTTCCATTCTAGGGCAGGCATGACCAAAAAGAGAACGGAGAAAATGTGAATGTATTCAAAATATTGGCAACTTATAACAGTGTGTTAGTAAGTTTGTATTCACGCAAGCTATAAAACAATAACAAATCAAAACATTTGTTCTCTTTTGTACGCTCTTTCTGTGCATTCGGGTCGTGTGCGTGTAAATTGCCGAAAATCATCGGCACCGCCGTGCCAAATGTGACCATGCTTGTTCTAGGGCTATCCGTGGGATGCTGTGTTGAGGCTTGCGCAGAGTGTGGCCTATCCAACTCCATTTGTCAAGAACTGATTGTGTTGGGCCAAAATATACGGCATATTATTCGTAGGCATTTGTTGACGAAGGATTGTAATAATTGAGCCGTTTGTTTCGTCGTCATCCAGGTTTCACTGCCATACAATAGGGTAGATTTCACACATGCATTAAATATTCGTAATTTAGTTGTCAGTGATAGTTGGGTTGACCGCCAGGTACTATATAGCCTTCCAAATGCTGTACGGGCTTTATTCAGTCTGTTTAATACATCCTTCCCAATATCGCCATCATTTGATATGATCGATCCAAGGTAACAGAAATATTGCACATATGTTATTTCCTGGCCTTTTATTTTTATTTTGTTCGATGAAGTGTTGTTTATGCACATCGCATTTGTTTTTGTATATTTATTTCTAGACCCATTGACTCTGCTATATCCACCAAGTCATTTATTTTTGTTTGCATGCCGCTGAATTTGTGTGATATTAGGCAGATATCGTCCGCGAAGTCAAGGTCCTCTTCCATACTATTGCTCTTTTCTTCTGGCATACTTTTGTCATAATTTCGTCCAAAACAACAGCAAAAAGGAGGGGTGATAGACGACATCCTTGTTTCACTCCAGCGTTTGTTGTAAACGTTTCGCTTTGCATCCCATTGTGTATAACATGTAGCGTGGATCCGTCGTACATTCGTTTGATTATATTTATTATTTTTAGTGGTACACCTCTAATGCGCAGGCATTCCCATATGGCGTTTCGTTTAATAGAATCAAATGCCTTTTGGAAGTCGATAAACACCAGGTATAATGGAGCTCGTCATTCAATTGACTGGTCAATTATGATTCGTAGTGTGTTGATCTGGTCGACGCAGCTGCGATGTGGTCGAAACCCTGCCTGTTCTTCTCTTAAAGTTTCCTCCACACATTCCAACCTTTTATTTATTAAAATCGCAATAGTTTTGTAGATAGTATTAAGGAGAGTTATCCCTCTCCAATTGTCACAAATGGTTGGATCGTTTTTTTTCGGTAATTTAATTACCGCGCCTTTCGTCCAAGAATTTGGTATCTCTTCATTACACCAGGCGTGATGTATTTTCGTTTGTCTGCTCTACCTGATTTCTTCACTGCTTTCGCCGTGTCCACGTATCTCTCCTTGAGATTTGAATTTTCAAGTTTTTGCAGCTTTAAGTTATTTCTTTCCTGAATGAGTTTCCAGGTGTTGTCTGAAATCCATCGCTTCCTATCTGTTTTCTGTTTGTATCCGATTGCTTGGACAGCTATATTCTTAATTTGGGAACTTGTTCTTTCCCAAGGTGTTTCTGTCGTTGCAATGCTTTCCCGTATTATTTCGCCAACTTCTTCTTTTTTTGACTGCTCTCGCAGTTTAATGACATCCAGATGTTTTGCCTGGAGGCTGTTACTTTTCCTTTTGATATTTTCTAGTTTTATTTGTATCTCGGCGATTACTAGCTCGTGATCGCTGTGTATATCTGCACCTCTCTCGTGCGCACGTCTAGCAGTGAGCTCCTCCACTTTCGGCGAATGCAGATGTGGTCTATTTGATTTCGGGAATGGCCATTGGGATGTGACCATGTGTATTTGTGTATTGCCTTGTGTGGAAATATTGATCCTCCAATAAATAAGTCAAACGTTTGGCAGATTTCTATCAGTCTCTCTCCATTTTTATTCTTTCTTCCAAGTGCATTCCTACCTATTATATGTGACAATCCATTGTTTTCGCTTCCAATCGTCGCATTAAAGTCTCCAGTAAGCAGAAGGATATCACGAGATGGTATATTTTTAAGAGTAGCAGTAAGTTGGCTGTAGAATAGGGTTATGACTTTTTGACATTTTTCCTCAAAAATGATTTCCTGTAGCAGGGATGAATGAAATTTTGCCTATTAATCACTATGCTATCGTTTATTCCATTGAAATATAAAAAAGTTCACGCACAAATCGATTTTAAAAAAATAATTTTTTGAAAAAATATATGAAATGAAAAAAAAAAAATCAAAAAATTATTTTTTGTTGCACAAATTAATAAATATAAGCCTACTAATAACTATAATAACGTTTATTTCATTCAAATATGAAAAAAGTCGCGAAAAAAGTCACTTTGAAAAAATTTAAAATTTTTTGTTTTTTGTTAAAAAATTATATTTTTGAATAAAAGCGTTTACGACATTTTTACGATTCTCAGAATTGAAGAAAAATAGTGAGAAATAAATTTTATGTCATTTTAATTATCTCATGTGGCTCTAAAGTTTATTTTCAATTATATATCTGTTTTCAGTGACTTCAAAAAATTTTCCATAATTTTGATAAATTCAAATTTTAAAATCATTTTGTGCGTGAGGGTTTTTCACCGAATCACCTTATAATTAAGATTTTATGTAATCTTATGGCAAAACTCATCACGCTATGATACAGGGATATGAGGTTGTAAAAAAGTCATAACCCTACTGTAGAATTCGTCTTTTATTTCATCCTCCGAATCCTCAGTTGGAGCGTAACATTGCACAATCGTGATATGTTTCCTAATATTTGTCTGAAAACGTGCTGTTATTATTCGGTCGGAAATCGGCAACCATGATTTCAAAGTTTTCCTCAAAGATTTGGCTATTATAAATCCGACACCACGTTCCCTGTGCTTTTCCTTTCCACTGAATATAATAGTGTTTCCATTACTGGATGTTTCTTCTCCTGTGCGACACCATCGCATTTCACTTATTGCCAGAATGCCTAGTTTATATTTAGCAAATTGTGATTCTAGTTGTGCCACTCTTAATGTTTCACTAAGAGTCCTTACGTTCAATTGTCCAATCCTAATCCTTTTCCGAGTTCCAATATTCGTCAACGTTGAAGGGGGTTCATTTTCTCTTACTCTTTTCGAAGTTTCAGTAATCATTTGATCTTCAGATATGTAGGCGATTACCCTACAGTGTCCTAGAATGGCCCTGGGGCTGCCAGATCATAGACTCCATCCCGCCTAAAGTATATCAAATTTCTATAGCGAACCGCTTGATGCAAGACCGATATCCGCGTTCGCTGTACAAACACCGTTTTAGTAGACTCTACCACGTTGTTTGTTATCCAAAGACAACCATTCCTGTTGACTCAACATCTGCTTGCCTATGGTACTAGAGGACCAGCTGCCGTCCTCTAGGCTAGATTTTGGTCACCCCCAGGTATTTTATTTCCCTGGTGCCCTCCATATTTGTTAAAAATATGGCGAGACTCCCCAATTCGCCAATCGGAGGGTCCCGATGGAGGATCTAGCAATCCCCACACGGGGGTTATTAATTAAGGATATTAAAATATATATGTATGTGCTCACTACTTATATAATTATATGTTTTTAACTTCTTGATTTGTTTGGCTTTAGGTCAGAAAATAAAAACAATAGGATTTTGTTTCTTATTTTAGTTTTATTTTTCCAATATTTCGAGCCTCTCCGAAGATCATCGTCAGGGAAATTGACTTTAAAAGAACAATTAACAATTATTATATAAATATTAAACAAAAATATTTTTAGCAATAGTTACATTTTGTTTTTCTTTTCTTAACGACTGTCAAATATGCACATCTTATTTTTTGCACGAGTATTTTACAACTAAACTGAAGTCTTTTTATGTTTCTCTTTGCATTTCTGTAAATTTGTGTAAATTTGTTCCTGTGCCAATATTTCAACGCCTTTAAAAGTAGGCGTGCGTCCTGTGCCTGCACAGTGTGCTGCAAGGGCAGTTTTTTGTTCTGCAAGGGCAGTTTTTTGTTTGTGTTGTGGCTTTTTAAGGCTAATTGGTATTGTATATACAATAGGTATGAGTGGGAAACCCTTTCTGAAAAAAATCAAATCAAGAAGTTAATATAGTCCAAAGGTCAACAATAATTCAAACAATATTATATCTTTTTGATATTGGAGTAGTGTTAACATACATAGAAGTTGTGTTATTTAATTGTATTATATTTGGCCTGATGGCTTGGATTAACGTAAAGTTTTCATGGTATATAAAAATAAATAAATATTTTTGCTCGGTTTGTCACCTCCGCATCGGTGAGATGCACCAGATGTCAGGTGTGGGTGCACCTAAGGGGTTGCTCAGGACTCGTCCACGTGAGGGACTATGACAGGGACCATGTTGCCCCCAGTGAGTCGTCGTCAGATTACGAAACTCCCCGCAGACCACCAACAGCAACCGAACACGCAGCATTTAACACCAGCCGTTGTTGTTCCAATCCCAGAAAATGCATCATTTTTGCAATTTAATTGCAATGGACACCGAGGTAAGATAGAGGAAATAGTGAATTTTATTAGTCGGAAGAATATCATTGTGGCTGTGGTGCAGGAAATCAAGCTCAAGATCAACGCAGCTTACAGTGTTTTGATGGTTACAACCTTCCGAGAAAGGATCCCACAAGAAGTGGAGGTGGGGGATTAGCTTTCCTATTGCATCAGTCTGTTCAATACAGACCTATCTCGCTTGAGTCTGACTCTAATGAGCTGCACATGGAAGGTGTTGGGGTAGCAGTCAAGTGTGGAACTGCCAAGGTAAAGTTGTTCAACGTATACATCCCGCCGAAGCATAGTTGTATCGCAGGTTACGAGCCTGACATTAACCCGCTTTTGAAAGGACATACCCGTCTGGCATTCTGTCATCGGAAACGACTATAGGGGTACAGCGGTGTCTCAGCAGATTGATGGCTCTACGTTTTGCTCTGTCAATGAGGACGCCCCTACTAGAATTAGAGGAGAGTGTCACCGTTCGCCAGACACTACAATCGTGTCACCTGGTAATTTCTCTTGGATCAGACCATCTCCCCATAATTGTCTCCATTAGCAGACCAGATTTCATCACCTCTGAACGCCGCACTTTCGTCAACAGTGGGAAAGCCGATAGGCAGAACTCTCACCAATCACCGCTTGAGAGATCTGCCCAATCCTTTTGATGTTCGGGTAAAGGAAAGGACGTTCCGAGACATAATCACTGCTGCAACCGCTCGCCATATTCCTGCTGGTCGAATACCCGAAGTGAGACCAAACTTTGTTGTGAACGTTTGGCGATGTTAAATGTCTCTATGTCTACCCGCTGGCAAATTAACAAATTTACCAAATTTCTTCCAACATCCACTACTCAAATTAAAATAAACAATGACAACAAATTGTTCATCTCTTAAACACTACTTTTGTTTATAGTTTGCACTATTGTAAATAATATTTCATTATCGCTTCAGCATAAGCAATTTCCTCTAAAGATGAAAAAGCGTGACAAATGGTTAAATTATCTGAAGAGCTGCAACATCGGAGCCGGTAAAAGTGAAATGTTGGCAACGGTTAAGTCACTCTCGAACCCTGGAAAGAAGAAAGATAGGACCTCAGTCCCGTTTGGCGACGTAACTTTGACTGACCCGAAGAGGTACCCAAGTTATTTTAATCGACAGTTTGTAAAGCACTAAGTCGAAGAGAAGAATCCTACGTCGCATAAGATCTCTTCCTACCGAGGATGTACCACCACAGTTCACAATGGATGATGTAGTGCCATCAAGAACTTTAAATCATGCAAATCGTTGGGCCCTGATGGAATCTCCTTGTTAATGCTGAAACAGCTGGATGAGCCGGGAGTGGAGTATCTCACTAAAGTTCTCAACTTATCGCTAGCCACCCTCATTGTTCCAGAAGTCTGGAAAATTGGCAGAGTGGTCGCGCTACTGATGCCAGTCAAGGAAATAGCTATCCACTTGCCGATCATCTACATGGATTCCGTAAGCAGCACAACACGATAACAGCGTTGCACGCCATCTCCACACATATTTGTCGAGGACTCAACCAGAGACCGCCGAGTGATAGAACAGTGATGGTGGTGCTTGACTTATCAAAAGCCTTTGATAGTATCAGTCATTCCACGCTGTTTAAAGATACAGACAGCCCTCCGGCCAAGCTTGAAACGCTGGAATATCAGTTATATGTATGGACGCCAGTCGTACGTGGACTTCAGAAACAAGAAGTCCAAACCCCATAGAGTGAAACAGGGGTCCCCAAGGTGGGGTGATATCTCAGGAACTGTTTAACCTCTACCTTTCCTGTATTCCGCCCACCTGACGGCACTGAGATCGTAACGTATGCGGATGACTGCACGATCTTGGCATCAGGTAAATTCCCTGATGTCATCTGTGAAAGACTGACCTCCTATTTGACCGATCTTACCACCTTTTTCTGCGCGAGGAATATGCAGATATCCTCCACTTAATCTACGGCCACTCTGTTCACATGGACGCAGTTTAAAAAAGAGTTGAATGCCGTGGTAGCAGAAATCCGACCACAAGCTGCCCCAAAATTCTAGGGGTCACATTCGACACTACGTTAACGTCGCACAGTGTTGCCTCAGTGGACAAAAATCGAAAAGTGTGTTCTTGACTTTTTTATAATTTAGTGGTTTTATTTTATTGAGAACACTTCAAATAGAACAAACCTCAAAGATGTTGTCGATATTTGGTGTTACTATAAAGTTATAGCTCGTTAGACATAGAACATTTTCGTATGTGACATTTACTAAAATGTATTTGAAAAGAAACCCATGTTCATGGTAATTTTTTTAAAGAAGTTATTGACATATTCCACAACTTTTGAATAGGGAATTAAAGAGTGGTCGATAGTCTTGCAATTTATGAAAAAAACGTTTACATATAATGTGTATACATAAAGTACCGTTATGTTGATTGAAACAGTAACGTGTTATACAAAACTCACGAATTTCGTTTCTTTCATGGAGT
The DNA here is from genome assembly GCF_047663935.1 of Musca autumnalis. Lineage (NCBI taxonomy): Eukaryota > Metazoa > Arthropoda > Insecta > Diptera > Muscidae > Musca > Musca autumnalis. Next base: position 116,082,763 of record NW_027411755.1, read on the forward strand.
GTATCTAAAAATTGCAGCAAATTGCAGTTTCGACCATTTGGTACATGAAACAGACATCCCTTTCGAATTAAAAAATGCAAAGTTTACATCCTATAAAATCCGATTCTCGGAGCCACAACCATATCATCATAAACATATAAAATTTGAAGGCGGTTCAATTAAAATTGGCTGAGTTATAGCAGAATCGGAGAAATATATATGGGGAATATATCCAAATCTGAACCGATTTTTAACAAAATCGGTAAAACTGATCAGAGGCCCAAGCAAATATCGCATATTAAATTTGAAGGCGGTTCAATTAAAATTGGCTGAGTTATAGCAAAATCGGGGAAATATGTATATATAAGGGCTATATCGAAATCTGATCCGATTTTTAACAAAATCGGTAAAATTGATCGGAGGCCCAAGCAAATATCGCATACTAAATTTGAAGGCGGTTCAATTAAAATTGGCTGAGTTATAGCAAAATCGGGGAAATATATATATGTGTGGTAAAACTGATCAGAGGCCCAAGCAAATATCGCATATTAAATTTGAAGGCGGTTCAATTAAAATTGGCTGAGTTATAGCAGAATCGGAGAAATATATATATGGGGGATATATCCAAATCTGAACCGATATGGACCAAAATGGGAATTTTTCATTCCTATGCCCGCATAAGTACTTGTATAAAAATTCATCGACCTAGGTCAACTCCTTCTATTTTTGTCCACGTTTACAAGGAAGCGGCAACACTGTGCCGTCCTCGCATGCCGCAGCTATCTGCGAAAAACTGAAATGTAGGAAGAATTTCCTCAAGTGCCTAGCCGGCAGCAATTGGGGTATAGATAAGAAACCTATGCGGCGTCAGTTTGGACCCGAATTTATGTGTTACGCAATGGAATAAAATTCAAACTTGTCAGAATGTCGCCCTGTCTTAAGTGGACCATCTACAAGAGGAGGCAAAGATTCTTCCAGTACAGCAACTCAATGAGATGCTTTCGTTGCAGTACTTGCTCGGGTGCTACCGTTAGATCCATCCCAATCATCATTTGGTGGGTAGGCCCAACACACCCAGGCACATCAAGGTAAGCCAACTTTGTAGAGTTAAAAACTCCAGTAAATTTCATGATTGTTTTTCCCAATAAAAATACGAAACTTTTGTGATAGATTTTTTCTTCATCTGAAAGAGCATAACGTACAGACTGTTTTCGAAATTTCGTTACCTTTGCCGTTGATTCAAAACAAAAATAAATTTGAAAACGCTCACACGAATTTGGTAGTATTTCATTTGCACATATTTTCGCTTCGACATACAGAAACAGGTTGCTAATCTGCTTTCTGAGTTTTTTGTTGAAAACTGTTAAGAATTTTTGTGGCAAATGACCGTCTATGAAACCCTGTTTTTATTAAAGTGTTTTGAGGAGCCAACTCTAGCTCGAAAACTAATAATCAAATTGTCATATCTTATCAAAGACATCAAATTCTAGGCCTTCATAGATCGATTTTGCAAAAAATATTAGATTTTAACGAAAATTATTTTTGGCTTAAAAAAACTAATATTTATCATAAAGCGGACAAACAAGATTTGAAAAATAAAATCGATTGATAAATTAATTGTTAAATTTTGATGTCCTTACTACAATTTTCGGAGGAACATTTTTGTAGAATTTTTCATGTAGAAAATCTGTTCTTTTGTTATATTCTGAGTTCAAGAACAAAAAAGACATGGAAGGAACTGAGCTAAAAGGACAAAATAATTTCCAAAAAGACAAAGATATAATGCTATCTTCTCAAGCATTATTGGGGATCAATCAAGAAATTCATTACGTCATAACCCAGAAACTTAAGCTATTGATTCTTTGAATTCTTAGTATACTCAATTGGGGTTTCCATTCCCAAAGGTAATTTTCTACCCCCAGCACCGACGTAGTCAGGGGGGGGGCCTGGGGCCCGGGCCCGATATGATTTTAGTTCCCATAGGATATTAGCTTACGTTACACATTTTTTAATTTTTGAGTAAAATTTTAAACTGTTTTAAATTTTGAAGAAATATGTAATATAGTTGGAAGTATTACAGAGAATTATTTAACTACATTGGTATACTTATTGTCCAACATATTTGAAAATATAAAAATAATAATGAACAAGTTAGGCTTTTTGAGCAATTTTATGCATAGTTCTTGTTAAGTTTTAAGGTATTGTTTAAGCTTTTAATCTGAATTTTAGGCTGACTGTAAGTGTTACTGAGTTCAGAACAAAACGTTTATTTGTATTTATTGAAAGTTTTTAACATATTACGTCCATGACTTTGGCTTATAAACAACATCCAGAAAAAACATTTTTGCGATATGCTGTTTTTGAAATTTTTTATAAGAGCAATTTAACAATAAAAGATAAAACCGTTGCTTAGTCTTTGTTGTTTTAAGTGTTTGTATATTTTCTCTAATAATCTTCTTTATAATGAACTATTTTGAAATTCATAACAATTACAAGTTCTTTATTATGTTTGAAATTTGCAATAAAAAAAACTATATCAACCAATTTTTAAGATATAATTTCTGTTCCACCGCAGTGTCGTAAATGTCTATTTGACAAAAGGATTTTTCTGTCGAATTTTTATGTTTTGTTAGACTTTTCGAATGTTAATAAAATCAAGATTATTGAGCTTGAGGTCGATGTTTATATTTTATTAGCTGAACCCGGTGCGCTTCGCTACCCGAATAAGGTAAAATATATTTTGACAAATTTATTTGTAGGCAAATTTTCGTCACTCATTTTAACTTTCATTAAAATCGGGTATATAAAGCGTGTTTAGTGAATCAAATACACGAAATTGGACGAAAATATATATGGGAGCTATATCCAAATCTGAACCGATTTCAATATAATATGGAAAATTTATTTCTAGACCCAATTCCGCCACACATTCCAAATTTCATTGAAATTGGACATACATAGCGTGTTTAATGCACAAAATACATGAAATCAGCCGAAAATATATATGGGTGCTATATCCAAATCTGAACCGATTTCAATATAATTTGGCATATTCATTTCTAGACCAAATTCCTGCACACATCCAAAATTTGGAGACATTATCTGTTACCATTCTATAGATATTTGCATAAAAAATCTAAACTTTTTAAAGGTACCTCCGATTCTGATGCTATATCCCCGGATCAACGCGGAATTTCAGAAGTGTTTATATACTCTGAACATTTCAGGAAGATCAGTTCAACGGTTTTTGAGTGCATAAACTTTAAACAAACAAACGTACAAACAATTTTCAATTTTATATATATAGATTGATTTATTACATATTACTTCCAATATTTCAAAATTACAATGAATTTCATCTTCAGGGATTATGTATTAGGAGATTTTCAGAAATTTGTAGCCATTTTCGTACGTATGAACAAAATATGAATTTGTATCATTGATCATAAGTGTTGCGGAGGAGGTATGGAGAAACGGACCGGACCGACATAGTTCATTTTGGGAGTAGATCTTATTTTGGGAGTCATTCCTTTTAAAAGATATTGCGCCCACAAGTCATTTCAGTTCGCCACAGTATAATTTTCACTTTTTGACCCTTATGTCAGGAAAAACATAATACCGCTCTACGAAAAATACAAGAAATACCTTCAGTAAAAATGTCTAAAGATCCTCAAATAAACCTTAAACTGCACTTAAACAACTATTTTGAATGTTTGTGAGGAAGGTAACCCAGTATGGCCCATTTTCGAGCAAAAACTAAGTTTGGAAAAAATGTTAGTAAATCCAAAGTTTGGACCAAATCTGTAGCTCCGTTCAAGAAAACTCGCGCATACCACTTTAGCTAAAATTCTTGAAATTTGGGGGGAAATACCGGAAGAAGTAGACCGAAAAGCACCATCTTCGAATTTTTGTATATATAAGGCTCGCTGAATGATTGCGATAAATAAAGTTTGGACCAACGCAGTATCCGGTTCGAAAGTTGTCGTGCGCACTAGCCACTACGCATGATTGCCTTAGGTGCTCTTTTAAGCTTTCGGGACATTTTCTCTGGAAGTATAGACTTCCCTCTGAAAAACTTGTACTGTAGTAATAGGGGCCCCGAGAACACTTGTTACAAAAAAGCAAAGCGTTTCCGGAGAGTTCTTTTTATTTATTTCATATTTTTACTTATAACTAAATTATAAGCATTAAGGAAGTGAAACCATGACCATTGAGGTCTTAAGCTTACACAGCTTATCCAGGGAGGTCTTAAATCGTGTTCTCCAGGCAGCTACCCAGACGAACTGACAAAGCTAAGTCGACTCCAAGTTTTCTGAAAGAGATTTCTTCCAAACACACTTTGGCCCTAAAGCCATTATTTCGATGAGGAACATTTTGGCTAAAGGCTGAGAGTATAAATAATGTAGATTGGGAAAAATTGTGTTTATGGATTTTTGCTAAAATAATGTATACAGGTATAGACCTTGGATTGGGCGACATAATTTCATTTTAAAAGAATTTAAGACTTGATTCCAGACTTTACCTTGTTCCTGATCAATTTATGAGAAGATCCAGGATAGGAAACCAGAATTTCTATAAGTGAAGTTCGACGATTGGACTCCAAAATTAGTCTATTGACAGATGTACGATTTGGCGACAGAATTTGTCATTTACATAACCGCGATTATGTGCTTGATGGATAGACTAACAATTGCTCAGCATTAGTTCTCGGCCTTTAGAAATTCTTTGTGATAAGAAGACATCGGATTTTTGCATATATTTGAAAATTAAATGTTATGATATTTCTAAGTTTTTCCGATTGTGTTCGCTTTTTTTTGGTCTTACCGAAGTGTTATCACTAAATTTCATATCATTCACTATAGTTGTGAATTATTTGATAAATGATACGCCCAAAAATATATGGGATTATTAATATATTCATTGTTTTGACCATATATTAACTGTGACATATTGCCAAAAAAGTTCTAAAAACAAGATAAAATTGGCCAAGAAGTCTTACGCCATTTGAACTAAAAATAGTAATGAAAATTATTTCATCAGTAAAATAAAGGATCAATTGGACCAAAAAATATTCTGGACATGCATTTTGTAATCAAAATAGAGATGAAAAGACTAGACTTGAAAGGACAGTAAAAATCCTGTGAAACGTCCTATAAATTAGTATTATTGTCCCGAATTTTATATATTTCTATATTGTAGAAACAAATTTGCCCTGATTCGAGTTATTGTATTCGAATCAGACTCCAGCAAAATTGCTCGACCCCGAAACCGTGGTAAAAACCCCAATTTTATTTTGAGCGTTACGAACGTCACCCTATCGGTCATAAAGGGTAATAGTTTTAAATCCCGTTCGAAGGTCGGCTACTTATCTAAAATTAAAGTTGATTATAAGGTGAAGCAGGTACTATACGCGTGGTCAACATTGCATCTGTCCGAGAATGAATGTCTTAATTCGCGGTCGAAGGCCGGCAACACCAAAAAAACTTGCTTTTTAAACCAATATACATATAAGGCGTTGTTTTCTGTTTAATTTGGACTTTGTGAAGGTCTAAAGCTGAAAGTTAAATTAGGACTTCTGACGGCAAAATGATCTGGAGTCTTATAATATGTATGTTTGTATAAATAAAAATATGGTCATGGTGTTTACTTCATTTTGAAATTAACAGTTATTCCATCAACACCAACCGATTTTCAGCAGAAATTTATTGACAAACAAACACTTGTACGTAAATAACCTTACGCATGAAATTAAACATAAGCTATGATACGTTTCGACTAATGTACATAACTTCGATCGTGGTAAAGTGATGATGGTAGCAAATAAGTGGCTAAGCATAAAACGTTAGTGGGCCATAAATTTGGTAAATAAAAGACTTATGGTGCCGCAACAGATGAACTCCTCTGTCATAAAAGTGATGCCGATAAATCAATATTATGTTACCAAAGTAAAGTTACTCAAAGGGCCAAAGTCTAGACAAATCAATAAATGCGCTTTATTTCCATCGAGTATTAAAGTTACAACAATATCAAGAATATCACAAAATCTATAAAATCGATAAGAAAAGGATTGACACCTACAGTATAGTAATAGAGTTCGATTTTCTGTTAGTTTTTTTTGCGTCGAACGTTAATAATTTTATTTAAATCTGCGTAAGTTTGACTTAATCAATAAAAAATTGTAAAGATCCAGATAGTCTGAAATATTTGATGGTTTAAATAAGAATACTCGTAGTTGTTGTACTTGTTTAGTTAGTTTTAGATTTCAGTCGCGGGCAGGGGCCGCAGTGCACGGCTTCTGGGGGTCGTTCGCAAATAAACCTTTAACGATGGAAATGTCGTAAAATCCAATTACTTAGCTGTATCTTAAATTGAACTTCGAACCATACCCTGAAATAAACCATATATGTATACTCTCACTTTTTGAAATATCAGAAGTTAGAAAAAAAGGTGAAATTTGTAGTTATCATCAAATATTTACATTTAATTTTCATACATATAACAAAGCAATAATTGAATCAAAGGACAAACAAGTTTAAAAGTTAATAAATCCGATGAAATAAAGTCAACACAGTAACTCATCGAGGAGAACAAGCGGAACGAATGAAAACAGAGAAAAACAATCCCAAATCGAGAAAAAATAACATTTCAAAATTAAAACAAAACAATCCGGGCAAAAACAACAAAACGAGGAAAGGGATAATGTCAAAAGCGGACAATGAATGAAATGCAGATCCCTTTTCTCTTTGTACAAACGACGACAGCTCACGCAGGCCACGGATGTTCTATGTTTTTAAAACCGAAAAATATCGGATGTGGTGTGAAAAAGCAGTTTTTCTTCATCATACATATAAGACAAGATGCATATGGACAGAGCGAGGATTGTTAACCGTTTGAATGAATCATAGAATGGGAATGCAGCCGAAGGAATGGCATCCCAAGCAAATCACACATCAATGAGTTAATGCAGAAGGTAAACAACCAACCACTGTAGACGATAAGGACGCTTGAAAGTCAGCCATAAAGAGCACCTAAAATAACAAAACCCAAACGGAAAACATTCGGGGAATTTCAAATATAAACATTGGCAAAAATGTGTTAATGAAAAACAAACTAAGAAGGAGGTGTAGAAGAGGAATAAGAATGATAAAATTATAAAAAGCCAATTTGCCACCCTTGCCTTCGGAAACTAACCCTTCCGCTTCCCTTATATAGGAAGTCAACGGCTATATTCATTAAATGAAAAGAGAATCAAATCTTTAAATAAAAATAGCATCCGACACTATTGAATCGGTTGTGGGAAATAAAGTATTACATATGTACATGTCGCACATTCACTCAAAGATTGGCATAAGTGAAAAAATGTTTTTTTGTTTTTGTAAGTGCAATTTTTTTCTATCTACGACTTCTACTTTATTTTGTGTCAAATTTTCAATTCGATATCTCCAAAACTCAGCGAGTTACAGCTTAGTTTCTAGGAGATTGACATAAATCATCAAAAAAGTTTCTTGATTTTATGACGCACACTTAAAATCATGATTGATCTTGCACAGAAATTTAGCACTGATATCCGGCTAGCTCTTTACAAAATATGGTCAAAGTAGTTATTTTATTTTTTGCAATCTAAAAAAATCAAATTTCTATCAGCAACTTTAAGCACGTTTACCTCGAAAATTGATTTTTTGAGTTGTGTCACTCTTTGAGTAAATGAGTGATTTAATCACAGCGTTCATAATCAGATACTCAGAGAACAGCAGATGACAGCAACCAAAAATACCTTTTTGAATAACAGAGTCGAATAGACGGTTGAAGACATTTTTCTGTAAATCTCATGTCGAATTCTGGTCCTCAATAGACCTTCTTCTTTATTTGCCTATTCGTCATACGAATGTTGGCGACCATTACAATTACAAAGAAACAATGGATTTTAAATAAAAAAATTCAAATAAATTCATAGATTTTTCACAATATCGGCAAATATGTCTCTGCTTCTGGCAGCACTAAGTAGGTGTCCCACGTCTCGTATTCCAGTCCAATCTTGAATATTCGCAATCCAACTCAATTCCTTTCGGCCTTTAGGAGTTTTTCCATCTATTCTTAATTTTATGATATCCTGCAAGAGCTTGTATTTTGAATTTCTCATGATATGTCCAAGGTAGGCAGTTTTTCGTCTTTTGATGTTCATCATTATCTCTCTATTTCGATTCATTTTTCGAAGCACTTCATTTTTTGAAACTAAGGCAGTCCATGGTATTTTTAAAATTCGGCGGTAGATCCACATTTCGAAGGATTCTAATTTCTTCACGTCTAATGATTTTATTGTCCATGCCTCCATAGCGTATAGTAAGGTTGACCATATATATGCATTTATAAATCTACATTTAGTTTCAAGATTTATATCATGGCTGGACAGAACTCTCTTGTATTTGAAAAACGAGTCTCTAGCAATTTCAATACGCCTTCTTATTTCCTTGGAGCAATCCCATTCGTCATTTAAAGTTATTCCGAGATATTTAATGTTTTGGACTCTTTCGATTGAGAAATTTTGTATTTTAAGGGAAATATTGCTGTGGCTATTCTTCCTGCTCACAACCATATATTTTGTTTTTCTTGTGTTTATATTTAGACCATATTGGTTGCTGCATGTCACCAATTTGTCCATTAATTCTTGCAGATTTGAGATACTATTAGCTAGTATTGTAGTATCATCAGCGTATCGTATGTTATTGATGTATCTACCACCAATGTGTATACATTTTGATGTTTTATTGATTGATTCTTCGAAAATTTTTTCAGAGTATATATTAAACAGCAAAGGAGACAATATACATCCTTGTCTGACGCCTCTTGATATTAGGATAGGTTCTGTGTTGTCTCCATCAATAGTAACTTGTGCGGATTGATACAAGTACAGATTTTTGATACATCGAACTTCTTTACTGTCAATCCCAATTGAGATAAGGATATCGATTAGTTTGTCGTGTTGCACTGTATCAAATGCTTTCTCATAGTCGACAAAGCATATGAAAACATCTTTCTGCACTTCTCGGCATTTTTGAATTATAATTTGCAGGGAAAGTAAGGCTTCACGAGTACCCATACCTTCTTTAAACCCAAATTGTGATATGCCCATGTATTTTTCGCATTTTGGATAAATTCTCTTGTGTATTATCCTAAGAAATATTTTTAAAGCATGACTCATTAGACTTATTAGTCTGTAGTCATTGCATGATTTGGCGTAGCTTTTCTTGGGTATGGTTACAAATGTTGATTTTAGCTAGAGTTTGGGAATTCCCGACTTTTTTTCATTCCCGGGAAATCGGGAATGAAAATTTCTAATTCCCGGGAATCCGGGAATTAGACTATGGTAAATCTTATTCGTGGGGCATAGACTTGACAGAGAGTTAGCAAACGTGTTGTGCCATTAGTTATCTCTTTGGAACAATATTAAGGGTAAAATAGCAATAGCGTCAAAAAGCAATAGCAAACATATTAAACGACGTTGCGCCAAAATCTTATCTCTTTCCCACTACCATCCTAACAAAGCTTCCTTAATATCAAAGAGGGCTGGAGAAAACAACAATTCGAATGGATCATAGCTTTTATATCTTAGCAAATTAATATCCTTCCAGAATGCCACCAATAAAACCAATAGACTAGAACAACCGTGACCAACTCAAAGTAAAGAATTATTGGTCTATTCCAGAACTGCAAGAATCTACTAATTTTTACTATATTTTTCGATAACATAAAGGAAAAAATGTTATCGTGGTAAAAAATAGTAACTTCTTGCAGGTTCTGGAATAGAGCATATGTGAGGTTATACAGACTTCGAATTCCAGAAAAACACCAATTATAATTGGTATCGATAATTATCGATAAGACCATAATGTATGTATTTTATACGAATTATGGCAATTACGAATAATCGATGCACGAATTATCACCATTCTACTATATTTCCAATACTAAATAACAACAAGGCAAATAATATATGACTTATACATGAAAATACAAATACCCGTATTCCCGGGAATTTCAAAATAGTTTCCCGGGAAATCCCGTTCAAAAAATTTCGGGAATTCCCGGGAAATCCCGGGCCGGGAATTCACGACCAGAAACTCTAATTTTAGCCAATCTTGAGGATATATTCCTGTTTCATAAATCGTATTAAAAAGTATTGTTAGTAGCTCAATATTGTTAGAGTCTATAAGTTTTAATATTTCTGATGGAATCTCATCAGGTCCCGGCGATTTTTTGTCCTTAAGTGATGCTATAGCGGACTCGATTTCACTTCTCGTTATAGGGGTTCCAGAATGTTGCAATTGCACCTCTTCGCTGCTGTCTGATCGGCTATTATCTGTGAACAGTTGTTGAACATATTCTTTCCAGACTTTCTTCTTCTCTTCTATTGATAATATTGGTTTGTCGTTACTATTGTATAAGACATTTGGATGTCTTTTCCTATACACTCCCGCTGCTTCCTTTAGTTTTTTATGTAAATTGAAGTTCGAATTACATACTACGAAACTTCTGTTTATTGAAAATATTAAATAAAGTTTGTTTTTCAAACAAAAACTCTATACATCGAACCATTAATCTATACTAAAATAATTTTTAACAATAGAGGATCAAACTCAACTGAATATACGATACCACACATAATTGTGTTTACTTAGCAGAAAGCTTGTTCTTGAAGCCGAACATGTGGTAGACTCCAAACGCTTAGACCATTTAATTGCATGTGTCGTGATACACTCCTACACTGCACAGTGGTGGCGCTTACATGAGACGGTGTGACAAAAATACTTCTATATCATATAGAACTGAATTTTTTTATCAATTGGTCCTGGTGGACTAAAAGCATCCTACCAAAAATATTGTAGTCCTAGGTCCAAGTTTTCGCGTGGTTCCCATGTAACGAATCATCCTGAATTGAAGTATTTTTCTGTTACCAATAACTTGTTAATCCGAATTTGCTGTAATCAGGTACATGGAGTTCTTTTTGTATAATAAACTTTCCCGCGAAAAATGTTCAGTTTATGGTTTGGCGTGCCCCATGTATGATTTATATATCGAAATATTTCGGCAGACGGTACCCAAATATTCAAACCGAATAGGTTTTAATAATAAACTCAGACTTCCGAACACTACCTTATAAAGACATCCGATTTTAACCACAGCCTCCATATAGTGTTACCATCCATTTTTCGGTACTTTATAAGCTTACACACCTATTTGTTCAGAATTACCTGTAAAAATGTATTTTCGGTTCTGCGGCGCAAATCTCAATGTTTACCAGGCCAAAACGTTGAGACTTTCCCCGCACTCCTACGTTAGGTTTTCCAAAAAATAAAATTTTAAAGTGAATACCCCCGAAACTTTTTCTTTAACGAGTTTTCAGTGCGGCTCCAAGTTACAATTACAATATAAATGGCACAAAAACATTATATTGGACATACATAGAAAAAAGGATAATAAAACTACTTAAAATTATCCAAAAAAAAAAAAAAATATATATATATATTCAGTACCTAAAACTCAGAGCTTCGAATCGAGCCAATTTTGTTCAGGCTCCGACTCTGACTCCAGTACAATTTTTTCACGACTCCAACTCCGGGGTCGACTTCCACGACACAAAATGTTTTAAATATTTACTAATCAGTTAGGTTTACCTCGCTGTTATCTACGCAGTGGTAATACAAACTCCAAATTACAGTCATTCCAGTATGAAATCTTCAAGATACGCTACATCGGGAGCTATACCAGAACACGAACCATATTATTGTTTTCTTCACGAGTCATGGAAAAAATGACCATATTCTAAAACCGCAGCGTGATAGAAGACCCGAGTATTTCCCCATCACATGCACTTTCGCGGTTATGGATCCAAAAGACTTGAGACCTTGATGTCAAAAAGGATAATTTTGTCCAAACCGTTAAAAATTTTGATTTACTCTTGGGGGCAAAGTTGTAGCTCTTCCTCTTCAAGGTCAAAATTGCCGAGGTAAAATTGCTTCTAAAATTTTTCTGGGTCTGCAATGGTTCTTATACATAGGTCACAATACCAAAATAACATTAAACAAATATTATTTTTATTCTTTTTCACGGCTCCTGGTCCGTCCATGGTTCAAAATTCCAGAAAACAAGCAATTACACAAATTTGGCAAAGGTCTCAGTAAGTAACTTTCTAGAATATCTGAACTTTCTAGGAACGGTTCTTAAAGATCAAAATAGTAAAACAACTTTAAACATTTTATTTTTCCGAACACATGTCTTCTGTTTATACCCTCCACCATAGAATGGGGGTATATTAAGTTTGTCATTCCGTTTGTAACTACTCGAAATAATCATTGTAGACCACACAAACTATATATATTCTTGATCAGCGTGCAATTCTACATCGATATAGCCATGTCCGTCCGTCTGTGCGTCTTTGGAAATCACTCTAGCTTCCGAACGGATTGAAGTGGGTGGATGAAATTTTGATGAAAACTATTATTTGTATGTAGGACTTTTGGTATTGAAAGCGGGCTATGTAGGTCCACGTTTTCGTATAACCCCCATACAAAGTGACGCGAGACGCGTCGTCGTTTTAAGGAAATTTTAGGATATTTGTCCCATTTGACCACCGAATTGGTTGTAATTTGGTCTCCAGAGGCTAAAAAATATTTCTACCAAATTTTGTTTATATAGGTCCACATGTTGGTATAGCCCCCATATAAGGCCCCATATATAGTACGCGTCATTTTAAGATAATTTGAATGTATTAGTCCCATTTGAGCACCGAATTGCTGGTAATTTGGTATTTTGTATCTCCAGAGGCTAAAAAACATGTCTACCAAAGTTTGTTTATATAGGTCCACGTTTTGGTAGAGCACCATATATAGTACGCGTCACTTTAAGGTATTTTGAATGTATTACTTCCATTTGACCACAGAATCGGTTGTAAGTTTGTATTTTGTGTTTTCACAGGCTAAGAAATATTTCTACCATAAAATGTTTATATAGGTCAAGGTTTTGATATAGACCCCATAGGACGATATCTCCCGATTTTCGGTATTTTGAAGGTTTTAGCCTCATTATCGCAGCGAAATGGCTGAAATTTGGTATTTAGTCTTCGTTGGGTGTATAAAACTTTACCCCCGAAATTTGGTGGTTAGTCTTCACTTGAGGTATAAAACATTCCATATGAAATTTGTCGGTATGGGTCACACGCTCCCATATAGTCCCCATAGGACGATATCTCCCAATTTTCGGTATTTTTGAAGGTTTTAGCTATACTACCAGTTTTGAAGGGTTTAGCCTCATTATAACACCGAAATGGCTTAAATTTGGTACATAGTCTTCGTTGTGGGTATAAAACTTTCCACCTGAAATTAGTCGCTATAGGTCAACGTCTTCATATAGCTCCCATAGAACGGCACCGCCCGATTTTCCACCGAAGTGGCTGACATTTGGTTTTTAGTATTTTTTCGGGCAACAAAAATTTCCCTCAGAAATTTGTCGGTATACGTGCATGTTTTGGGGGGTACCCCCATAGAACGGTATATCCCAATTTTCGGTATATTGAAGGTTTTAGCCCCTTTATAACACGGAAATGGCTGCAAGATGGTACTTAGTCTAGTAGTATAAAACTTTCCACCTGAAGTTTGTCGGTATAGGTCCATGTCTTCATATAGCCCCCTTAGAACGGTACCTCCCGATTTTCTACATATAGCTCGTTCTCCACCAAAATAGCTGATATTTGGTATTAAGTTTTTGATAGAGGTATGAAACATTCCAGCCGAAATGTATGGGTATATGTCGACGTCCTCAAATACCCCCAAAAGGACCGTACCTCCGATTTACGGTTTTTTTGAAAGTTTTGGCCTCAATATACCACCGATATGACTGAAATGTAGTATTTAAATTGCCATGGGTGTATAAAATATTGCATAATAGAATTATCAGTATAAGCCCTTTTCTTCATATAACCCATAGAGGTGTACTTTCCGATTTTCGGTATTTTTAAGGTTGTGTCATCAATATCCCATCGAAACGGATGAAATTTAATATTTAATCTCCGTTGGTGGTATAAAAATCCCCACCTGAAAATTTCCGGTATTGTTCCATGTTTTTATATACCCCCCATAGAAAGATCCCTCCCAATTTTAGGTATTTTGAAAGTTTTAGCCACAATATTCAATGGGAATAACTGAAATTTGTTATTTAGTCTTCGCTGGAGTTACGAAACTTTCCTCCAGATATTTATCAGTACAGCTTAACGTTTTATACAGCCTCCATAGAACGGCGCTCCCGATGTTGTTAACTATCCAAATCCAGAATATCCACATTTAGGTCTAGTCGGTTTTGCCCAATTTTATGTATTTCGCTCAATTCGAAAATTGTTAATATTGGTCCATGTTTTGGAAAGAACAAAAATGTCGCCCCATACTAACTGTTTTGAAGGAAGTATTATCAGTTGAGATAGATGTACTACTCCTGTAATAAAAGGAAGAGTTAAGTACTTTCATAAACGAAATAAAACTAATTTTTCCTATTCACTTCAATACAGTTCGTGGTGGAGGGTATAAAAAAACTTAAAAACGAACTTAACGCTTTTCTATGGCAAAAAAATTGAAATATGGCAAAAATAAGTTGAGTTTCAAAAAATGCCCTGGAATCGCTGCTTCATATTCTTTTGGAATATGTTGCGACGGAGGAAACCCCATCCGAATCTACCACCATCAAGCTTCGGTAATATACAATAGATGTCGGGAGTGAGTGCATCTCTGGATTCGTTTTTGTCAATAGAATACGACACTCCCCGCAGTCCCCTCAACAACAACCGGACAAGCGGCACTTAACACCGGTCGTTGCTGTTTCCTTTTTGCAATTTTATTGCAATAGACTGCCAGGTAATATCGGCAGATTTAGAAGTCGAAAGTCGCGGCGACAACAACGAGAGCTTACAGCGTTATGATGGTTCAAAGTACTGAGGAAGTATCGGACCAGAAGTCCTATTAAACCAGTATGTTCAATACAAACCTACTCGCTTGAGCTTGGGTAGCAACCAGAAGTAGAACTGACGAGCTGTATACCAGGTTATAGGTTCAACATTAGCCCGCTTTTGGAAGGTCATAACCGTCTGGTCTTAGGGAACTTTAAGGCTCATCATGAGTTGTGGCAAGGTCCATAAGGACACCGCAACCAGAAATATCAGAGAATGTCATAGTTCACCAGACAAAGTCCGGCCTGACAAATTACGTGACCTGGCCACCCGTCGTTTCTCTTGAGTCAGACCTCTCCCTTTAATTGTCTTGACCTGACTTCCTCCCGACACCTCTGAGTGCTGTATTTTCTTCAATCATGGGAAAGCTAATTGGCCTAGTTGCAGATAATTCACCAATCATCGGTTCAGAGCACAGCTCAACCCCTTGATGTTCGGGTGACGGAAAGGTCGTTCCATGACATAATCACTCCAGCAGCTGCTCGCTATATACTGCTGACCCCAGAAGTTAACAGGTAGGGCGGTGAACATAAACGGTGAAGAGTTGCAACATTGGATCCGGAATAAGTGAATTTTGGACAACGATTAAGTCACTCTAGAACCCTAACGGATCCGAAGAGGTCCGAAAGTTATTTTAATCGACAGTTTGTTGTCGCAAGAGATCTCTTCCTGTCGAGGAGCAACCCCCCTGTTTTATAATGGAAGATGTTGCAAATGCCATTAGGAACTGTAAATCATCCAAATATTTCGGCCCTCCTGAAACAGCTGAATGAGCCGGGAGTTGGGTATCTCACCAAAGTTCTCAACTTCCTGGAAGGCAGCAAAAGTGAATTGTACAAGCCGATATCGCTTTAGACGCCCGCAGCACTGGCTCCTGAGGTTTTACTCCTAACTATTCAGTTGCCTACTATCAGCATGGGTTCTGTAAGCAACAGCGGTGCACGCCATCTTCTAACCTATTAGTCGAGGACTCATCCAGAACATGCCGTGGGATACGACAGTGTTTGTGGCGGTCGACTTATGAAAAGCCTTTGATATCGTCAAGCACCCCAGGCTGTTTTAGGTCAACGAGCAAACATGGCATGAGGGTAGGCCAAGTTTGAAACGTTGAATAATTCTGTTTGTCGACGGCAGCCGTACGTGGAATTAAGGACCGAGAAGTCGAAGTCCTGTAGTGTGAAAGAGAAACTTTTTAAACTCTACATTTCTAGTTTTAAATCCCTGCGGAGTACTATATTGTGCCGTGTATCACGTTAGCGTCGGGTATTTTCCCCAATGTCATTCTTGAGGGGTTGCACTTTTTTTCCTCACGAGGAATATGCATGGGCATCTACCCAGTATGCGCTGCAGGTCCGTATGCCACACTACACCTTTTCTCCCGTAAATAATAAAAATAAAACAAGTAAAAAAGCGTTAATTTCGTCCACCCGAACTTTTTATACCCTCCACCATAAAATATTCTAATATTAAATAATTATTTTTTTCCTGTTATGAAATACCTACTATGCCCAAAATTTTAGGTGGAGAAGTTACATGACCACTGGGAATACCTAATACCCAATTTTTGCTGATACGGTCAGCAAAAAACTAGAAAATACCTGAAATCGGGCGGTACATCTATATGGGTTATACCAAACCATGGACCTATGTCCACAATTTTTGTTGGAGGAGTTTTTCGACCACAAGGAATATAAATGCTAAATTATAGCCAATTCGTGTTGAAAACGTTGCTGAAAACGTCAAATACCCGAAATCGGATGGTACCGTTATACTGTGGGCTACAACAATAATTCTGAATAATTCTGTGTGTCGACGGCAGTCGTACGTGGAATTAAGGACCGAGAAGTCGAAGCCCTGTAGTGTTAAGGAGAGACTTCTCCAAGATGGGGTGATATCTACGGAACTTTTTAAACTCTACATTTCCTGTTTTACATTCCTGCGGAGTGCTATATTGTGTCGTGTACCATCTTGGCGTCGGGCATTTTCCCCAATATTATTCTTGAGAGGCTGAACTTTTTTACTCGCGAGGAATGTGCATGGACATCTACCCAGTATGCGCTGAAGGCCCGTACGCCACACTACACCTTTTCTCCCGTAAATAAGAAAAATAAAAAAAGTAAAAAAGCGTTAAGTTCGTCCACCCGAACTTTTATACCCTCCACCATAAAATATTCTAATATTAAATAATTAGTTTTTTTCCTGTTATGAAAAACCTACTATGCCCAAAATTTTAGGTGGAGAAGTTACATGACCACTGGGAATGCCTAATATTCAATTTTTGCTGATACGGTCAGCTAAAAACTTGAAAATACCTGAAATCGGGCGGTACCTCTATATGGGTTTTACCAAACCATGGAGCTATGTTCATAACTTTTGGTAGAGAAGTTTTTCGACCACAAGGAATATAAATGCCAAATTATTCGTGTTGAAAACGTAGCTGAAAACGTCAATAACAAAACGTGAACCTATGTCTATAACCGATATAACTTCCAACGAAATATAAAAGGAAACTAGGATGCGCAATGGAATGATAAAAGTAACGCACTCTGTTATAGCTGTCATGACACAAAGCATGGATTTGGCTGTGGAAAAAATCTAAATTTTTCAACGTCAGTCAGTTCTGCCTTAAAGTACCTACCGAAGGCAAGGACGAACAATAGCATATGGTTGCTATTTTGACCATGACATTACAGGCGATTTAAATGCCCCAGTCCGATGGGAAAATATCGTTGGCTGTGGAAAACTTTATCTTCGCGACAGTCCCTTACGTCAGTCTTAATTGAGTCCATGTCCCGACCGAAGACAAGGACGAACAGACCAAAGGTATATTTTACAACGTGACTGTCACCAGATCGAACAGGAAACCATTATGTTGACCAGGTGTAAAATATCAAAAAGATACTCTGCCACATATCCCAACCCAATCCTTTCATTGACATTGACAGAAGAACAGCATTGACGACGCTGATGATGATGATTTCGTTAAACCGATGATGTTTCTTTCCCCTGTTCACCGATGATGATTGTTTACCTTTCAATTTCAATGTTATTCCAATGAAATTATTTCAATGCTCAATTGTTTTTGTAGATATAATCTGCATACGAGAATTTTGTGTATTACACCAATACGCACACATTGCATTGCCTCTATCGATGTGTGACACACATTGAAGACGGATTTTAATCGTAATGCAACTGCAAACAAAAAACAGAAGGGGACGACAACAATACGTCAGTCAATGTTAATTCAATTTGAAATACTCAAATTTCGTAACAAACATTGGATTTACACACATACAGGGTATGTGGTGGTAAAACAAACAACGGGAACCATTCCCAATAAGTAGTTCTTGTGGGCAATCAGCAGTGTGCGTTTGGGCTTTGCCCTTCTCAATATGTATGCAAAACGTGATTAGGGTTGATGACAAGCCCTACCAACAACAATGTCTGTTGTCTATCGTGCTGCTGTCTGCTGTGTTCATTCACATCGCAAATCTTTAGGTCTTAATAATCGTCTCCCCTCCCTCCCATCCTCGCTGCTGGATATGTTACATTGCATTATGTTGTAAATTTTTAATGTATTCAATTTCATTGTTTTGACATGAAGGACATGTGCGCTCAACACGCTTGGGCACATGCGCACATAAGTTAAGCAAATTCATTCAGCTACCTACCAATGCCGACCGCCGGCAAACTGCCACTACAAGGATTTGCTGCTGGGTTGTTAATTTTACGAGTGGAATTTAAAAGCCAATTTTAATCAACTGCCACGACGACTCGACTCACGTAATTCACATGAAATTGCATTTTAATGAAGTGTTGTAAGGTCCTTGTCTAATACGACTCAATGAGGATTGCTCATTCGAGTTTTTTCCACCACTTTAGTTTGTTTAATATTGTCCGTGCAGGGATAGGCAAGAACCTCGGGCAAAGGATCTGTTCCGTTGCCAGAGCCGCATCCACAACATGTCAACATTGGTGAGATGTAACGAATGTAGGGATTGAGGCACCTCCAAGCCAATCACACCATTCCTTAGGTTATACTCGATAGCAAAAGATCGATCCACTCCGGGAACTAGATATCCAACTCCATCCAATATCGGGGACAATGAACTACATTACATCGTTATATAAAAAACCATTTGAAATACACCACCCTATTACTTTCTTCTTGGTTCAGGGTCAGTTAATTAAATCCTTAAAAACCACCGATGATGAAGAAGATACTCTTACTATATTCCTAACAAATCCCTGACTTTATATGAATGTAACATTTATTACACTGTGCAGCATTTTTGGGGGGTGGAAAATTCTATTTGGGAAGAACCCAAAAGGAAATTTTCGCCATAGGTCAAGTTTCTGAGTTATCGCGTGATGAATTTTTTACTTTTCCCCTATAATATTTGGGAAAATAGCTTCATATCTTTTTTTGGGTTATTGTAGATTCGTTTTGAGAATCAAATCGATTGGCGAATCTTTTTGTAGAATAGTTCATTCTTCTAACTCAATTGCTTTCATATCCTTTTAGTCCTTTATTTCTTGAACCGTAGTAGAAGTACCACAATATGAGATTTTTCAACATCCAAATATTCTACAAAAATGTTGCTCAGAAGATTTTACGTAGTTGCAGTGCTAGAACCAAAATCCCGATTTATTGAGCCGATTTTAAGGAAAAATATCGCTACGCGCAAATATGAAGATCAAAACCTGGGGCGAAACATTCCTCTTGGCGATGAAGATAATATTTCGAAGACGGAAGGACAGTTATGCCGTAGGTTATGGCGTGATCAAATTTTTCTATACCTTCATTAGTCTATGCAACAACTTTCAACTACGACAACAACTTTACGCTACCAACCAAAAATTTATCACCGTTTAGATATGGTGGTTATTAAAATTGTCAAAACAGAGCAAATATAGGTCTGTCTAGGTGCTCAAAAGTTTGCAATAATTTGTACAAATTGTTACAGAAAGTTGTCAGTTAACTAACGTTGTCTCTGTTAACTCTCTGTTATTCATTGAGAACTTGCAAGACTCTTCAGGTGAAATTTCTTCTAGCAATAACTGACAAGTAACCAGACCATTTCGACGACAACATTGGCAAATGGAGACCATGGTGGCGACAATGAACAAAAACGATGGCAGAAATTACAACTGTTTTGCATCGACTGGTTTTTGTTCTCTAAGATTGGAATTTGGAATACCGAAGTACGATATTAGAGGAAATACATATAATGCAAAATGATTATTATAAAAAGCCAAACACAATGCTACAGTGGATTTCAGATCTCCCATATAAAGTCTAAATATAGAATTGGAATTTTAAGACTGATTCACAGATGAAGAATATTGTTACAGTAATCATAGGTATGACAAATTTATACCAACATATATTGTTGCTGGTACCATGTTTTTTTTACAGACAACATAATATAGCTACAAAATATCATAATATACTTAATGTACGTATTATTGTCTTTTAATTTGGTTTATTTAACAATTCCCTTTCTATGCGCGCATTATACCCTTATCCTTTCAATGGAATAGCCTCACATACTTACATTTACTTCTCTGAAATGAGATGTCCACAAATGTTTGGGATATTATTCTGACCAACATCATGTTCCAAAAAACTCAAGCTCAAACTTTTTTTGGTCACACCAATGTTATAATACAACTGGTCATAGTGCAACACTTATAAAAGCAATTACTAAAAGTTATGCCATAAAAAAGACAAGTAATAATCATTACAAGCAAAGAGTACAAAAAGAAACAACAAATATAACACCAAGGTCGTAATCGTCACAACATCAACATTTGCGTCAACACCATGATAGTCCGTGCCATCCGCATCATCAGGTGTCCTGTACACTACTTTAATTGCAAATAGAAGCGTTAATGAATATTAAATTACTCATAAATATCCTACGAAGTAGTGCAAAAGATGAATGGATTATCGTATAATTTTCTTCAGTTAACAACATTTTTGGCCAAAAGTTCTAAATTGTAACTTTATGGCCATTGACTCATCGTTTTACATTAAGGGAAAGTATTTCTATATATTCTAGCGAAATTTGCTCAGCAAAAAATAGGAGGAACCCAATTTGGAAGCAAAAATGGGCCGTAATGGAGCCATTGTCACAATATTAGACTTCCAAATCCTCCGATTCTTTACTTTGTGTTTATTTTGGATACGAAACTTTTCTACCTATCAATCTTTTAAAAAAAATGTTAAGTTTCAAATGCCTTTTTTGTGGAGGTTTTACTATTCTCATGACAACGTAGCCAAAGCAATCATTGTGACTCGATGTCGGTATATACATATGTAGCTGGTACAGCTCGGGGTTCACACGGCGCTGTTATTCGTGGTAACGTCATTGAATGACCAAAACACCATCCGCAGAACACACTAGTACTGTATCATCGCTTTTGTGCTACCACTTGTAGCATCTGCTACCCAATTTTATTCTTGTCTTTTATTAAGATTGATGTAGTTTCTTACAATTCTGCCCGGTCCGACGTAAATAACGTTATTAGGTACTTTAAAGTTGCAATTTTTATACCCTACACCATAATATAAAGGGTATAACTAAATTTGTCATTCCGTTTGTAACACATCGAAATATTCATCGGAGACCCTATAAAGTATATTTATTCATGATCAGGGTAAAATTCTGTTGAAATCAAGATACAGGTAGCAATTTTTAAGACAGAGCTTTGTGATTTAGTGTAGAAGTTTCTATCACTCCTACGATGTTTGGTATTGCAAATGGGCTATATCGGTCCACGTTTTGATATAGACCCCATAGAACGGTACCACCCGATTTTCGGTATTTTGAAGGGTTTAGCTTCATTATCAAACCGAAATGTCTGAAATTTGATACTTAATCTTCGTGCGGGGTATAAAACTTTCCCCAGAATTTTGTCGGTATAGATCCACACCTTTATATAACCTCCATAGAACGGTACCCCCCGATTTCCAGTATTTTGAAGGTTGTGGCCTCAATATTCCACCGAAATGGCTGAAATATGGTATTTAGTCTTCGTTTGGGGTATAAAACTGTTCACCTGAAATTTGTAGGTATAGGTCCACGACCTCATATTGCCTCTCTTACCGAAATATCGGAAATTTGGTATTTAGTCTTCTTTGAACCCAAAAACTTTCCGCCAGAAATTTGTGGGCATAGAACGACGTTTTAATAGCGCCCCTATAAAACGGCGCTATTTAAATATGGAAGTTATGGAATTTTTATGCCCTCAGCTTTTAGAATTAAAAATTTTGAAAATAATGGTTTTAGACCCCTAGTATGATTCAAGGAAATCCGTTTCAGACAATTTGGAGTCGATTTAGCCCTGTATGTCATTTACTCTGGCTTGAGGTTGCCTCCAACAAAAAACTTCAAAACTGCTCGAAAAAATCAGTTCTGATCGTTTTAATTTTTTGCAATAGGTTGTCTCACGACCTCTTTTACGGCGATTTTTTCGGGCGCATGTCAATATATCCGAGACAATAACCCAAAAGCACGAAACACTAGACCAAATATTACCCCTTGCGTACGTCCCCGACGGGAGCCCTCGATCAAATTGAAATATAGTCCATCTGTCCACTCCTTCCGGTACATCCCCCACAAAAGTTCAAACATATTGAGATGTGGATAAATACTAAAGCTTATTTCGTCTTGCAGTTGTGAGATGGGCCATATCACATTTAGGTATAGCTTCCACATTACGGTAACTTAGGAACTAAGTGGTGCGATTCTCTAACTATTTTTTTCACAAAATTCGGATAAAGTGAAGTTTAAAAGCTCCTCTCGGATCGTTTTGAAATTTTTTCAGTAGGTTGTCCTTGCGGCTTCCTTTGCGACGGTACAATTTTTTTTCTTGCGCAAGTCCATACTTTCTTAGATATTGGCCTAAAAGCTCCAGAAATCGTGACGGCACCAACCAAAATGGCAAATTCGCAAGATAATTCTCGCAAGGAGTTTGTTATTGGTGCAGATTGTTCACATCATATTATTTCATCCAGCCATGTGTCAGGTTGGTATATAGACTGTATCGGTCCACTCCTTCGGTTACCTCCCACACAAAATTCGGAAAAAAGTGAAGTTTAAGAGCTACTCTCGCATCGTTTTGATTCTTTTTTCAGTAGGTTGTTCTAGCGGCCTCATTTACAACGACACACATTTTGTCGGGGTAGGTCAATACTTCCTGAGATAATGGCCCAAAAGCTTCAAAACCCTGCCGGGACATACTAAAATGGCTATTGTGCAAGATAACTCTAAAACTTTTTCAAAATTTTTTAATTTTGATTTGGTATAGCCCCACATTACGGTACCTACAGACTTTAAAGCAAACGCGTGATAAAAATTCGATATATATTATATACGGCAGTGGTTATATATGGTCAGTGGCTGAGGTATATATTCGTTAGCACAGCTGACTGATACTTTCTTATTTGTTTTTTTTTTTTTTAATTAATCTCTCGTTGGAGTTGAGCTTTATGGTCGAAAGCACAAGATTCGAACCCACATAACTACCAAATTATGTAAACTGGTTTCACTGTTGGTTTAGGCAGCTTATCAGACATGTCGGCTGTGGAGTGGCTTCTCCGGCAATGCTTCGAAACTCACACTCATACTGAAGTTATTGTAATATCGTAACTGCAATATTGTAATTAAGAGACTATGCTTTGCGTTTGAGCTTTGATTTTTGAAATGCAATGTTCTGTTTGTAGTGATGTCGGTAATTCAAAAAATGAGTTGGACAATCACACTACATCTATTTTTGAAGATTTTAGCCAAATTTTTCCTCCGGACTACCTGTTAATTGACATGTGGAAATAGAAGTCAGTTCACCAAGGTAAACATTTTGGCATAGCGCATATAGGTTATTATTTCAATGTCACCTCTGTAGGCCAGTACTATAATCGTCTCATCTTGTCTGAAACTAGATTGGTATTGAAAGGCTCGGAGAGGTTCTTTTAAATTTTAGCTACTGATCCTGTATAAGTTAATTGTATCCAGCATAATCGTATCACGTAGGTGACGTAGGGGATGGAAGATACCAAGCAACGGTCCTGACCGGTTTTAACATGGCAAAGCCCAGGATTTATCTTGGTCCCTCTTTCATCTCAAGTGGACACTGACCTCCCTGTGGTGTCACCTGGGGAACTGCCTTTAACACCCGTTAAAGGTAGTGAGCTAACATGTGCCGCGCGTTCTCCCATAAGAACGTTAAAAACTTGGGTTTGGGCGTCGAGTTAGTAACCCTCCCCTAGAAAAAACAGCATACTATGAAAAAACGAAAGAAAAGAAAAAGTAAGTATAATCGTATCAATTTCTCAGATATGTCAACCTAAGACATGACTTGGAACGCTTTTGATATTATTCGATAAGTGGAGTGTGTTGATTTCTGTTTACTGAGTCTTCTCTTTCATTTGGGTCTTCTCTTTTTCATGTCTAAAACAACCTTGTAGCCGATTGTTTGGGTGACCATACGTGATAGCTGTTCACCCAATACCAGAAGAAAGAAGGGAAAGGAAAGAATGAAACGGATATGTCTTTCTCCAAATACCCTGATGAATACTACTTAATAACGGTATTGATTGGTTAAGCTTGAATCCGATTTGCTGCTGTCTTGACCACACCTTGGCTAGATGCGATAAATTTAATAATATATTTTATTATTGGTTCTCGGGCATCTTCATCGCCGCCCAAGCATACTTTGCACCAATAGCTTGCTAAAATCCTGCTTGCAGATATTCAGTACACTACCTGTACAAGTTACCAGAGTCCTTTAATCATCATTACAGGTGAATATTCCTGTACCGTAAACACAGGTTTGGTGTTTTCCTCTCGGTTACAATTTTGGACATTATTCTGTATATCATTTTTTACAGGGATTTGTCGGGACAAGAAGAGCCATCTTCCATTTAGTGGGTAATTTAAGTGGAGTTGTCTTCCGCAATATATTATGTGCGCATTTTCTCAAAGTCCAGTTGGCCATAAAAACGTTTAGCTTTAGCTGAATACGAGGGTCACTAAAAAACCTTCTGGCCTAGGCAACACACAGTGTCACCAGGCGTTAATTGACATTTTTTGGAAAGTTTGACAGTTTTTAGGCATTTTTGACGGTGTCTCAATCAAGCCACAGTAAACAACACAACACATGGTCGTATGTGAAACTGTTCTGAGTACACTAAAGGTAAGGTCACATTAGGCAAATATTTGCTCCAGCGACGGGCATTGTGCGCTTACTGAGATCAAGTTAATAATACATTGAATTTATGCTCCCTTGCTCTCAGTAAGCGCACACTGCCGGTCGCTGGAGCAAATATTTGCCTAATGTAACACTACCTTTAGTCTAAAAATTGTCAAACTTTCCAAAAAATGTCAAATGACGCCTGGCGCCACTGCGTGCTGCCTAGGCCAGAAGGGTTTTAGTGACCCTCGTATTTAAAATAGAAATTAAATGTTACTGTTGTCTTCCGTTCAACATATGTTCCTAAGCCTTTCAACATAGTATCTGGCGTTGACAGTATTTGCAAAATTTAGTTATGGTCTCCATAAATGAGCATTAAATATGAGATTCAACAATTGTGACAATTGTGTAAGTACCGGAACCAAATCCTTAATAATAAAATATAAGAGCAGTCCTCCCAGCTGGATAGTGATAATAACAGCATTTAAACCACAATGATACAAGTAAGGAGTATACATAATAATAACACTGTGATACAAAAGTGGACAAAATTTTTTTGCAGGATTTCTGATGCACAAATTCGGTTTTGTGGGAGTCCATAGAAGACGAAAATACCTTTGGTTTCTTTGGGTCACTTCGGGTTTTGATTTTATAACGGTAAATGTAGTGAAAAATGGGATTTCTTGGATTTTCAAATTTAAACGGACATTACTTATTTTTTCCACAACCGATTTGCACAAACCGATTTGGCGAAAGTAATGCCTTTCAAACAAGCCATAGATTTTTAAAATCGGTTAACAAATGGCTAAGTAATAGTGGTCTAAGTGTGACAAAAACGCATTAAAAAACAGTAAAACGTTTTTCCTTGTGCTCTAGGCTGCGTAAACGACACCTAACGGTACAATTATTTACTGTTAGCAAGTAGGAAATTTAGTTGGCTTTCCAAAATGGGAAAAACCAGCTAAATCGGTTGAAAAATGAATGTGTTATGGCATTTTTTTGTGTTTCAACTTTTGGTTTTTTTTCATATTTTCCTTTATAAAAGATGGGTATCTTAGCATGTATGATTCTAGTTGTGATTATCCTGCTTAACAATTACGCACAAGGTATCAATGTTTTATAAAGGAAAATATGAGAAAAAACCAAAAAGTTGCAACACAAAAAATGCCATAACGCATTCATTTTTAAACGGATTTTGTTGGTTTTTCCCATTTTGGAAAGCCAACTAAATTTCCTAGATGCTAACTGTAAATAATTGTACTGTTAGGTGCCATTTACGCTGCTTGGAGCACAAGGAAAAACATTTTACTGTTTTTTAATGCGTTTTTGTCACACTTAAACCACTATTATTAATTAGCCATTTGTTAACCAATTTTAAAAATCTATGGCTTGTTCGAAAGGCATTACTCTCCCCTTTATAATGAAAAACAGTGTGTGCAAATTGGTTGTGGAAAAAAGAAGTAATGTCCGTTTAAAATTGAAAATTCAAGAAAGTCCATTTTCACTACATTTACCGTTATAAAATGAAAAACCGAAGTGACCCAAAGCAACCAAAGGTATTTTCGTATTCTGTGGACTTCCACAAAACCGAATTTATGCATTAGAACCCCTGCAAATTTTCACTGTAGCACTGTGTAATTGTTGGTAATAATTCAACATTGTACATGGTGGCCAGAGGCCAGGATGTGTGAAACATAAAAAGACCATGCAATTATTAGTGTTATCATAAGGGGTCTATTTGCCACAGTGGTAATGTCAATTTCCATTCATTATTAGCATTCTTCTCCCACTTTAGATATGGCAAATATGTACTTGGGATCTGGGGAACATAATAAAGTCAGGATGATAAGTAAAGTGTGTGTGTGCTAGTGTGTTGCTTTACATAAAAATTGTTACTAAGTGTAGAGAGGCACTATGTTTGAGAAAAGAAAAATTGAATCTATTTCGTACAGTTTCACTGGGGATGAAAAACAAAACCAAAAAACGAAAACTGTTTTCACAAAAAGTTAAATAACCAAACAACAATAAATGAACAACACCTCTCTGGAGCATACTTTTTTAGAAGCGAATTTAATTTGCTAACAAAAGATGACAACAACAATAGAAACAGAAAAAACACATGGGCAACATTTCCCATTTGTTTTTTCTAAATTCAATTTGTAGTTGTTATTCTGCTGTTGGTGTTTTTTTAGACATGTAACTCTGGTATACTTTGGTTCCAGCAACAATAATATACATATACCAGAGATTCAGATACAAAAACACACAAATTCAATTATTTCCACTGTAGCTGGGAATGGGATACGCTTTTTGTCTTCTTGTTGATACTAAAACAACATTCGTTCATGGCAAATTTACATTTGGTTCAAATAGAAAATGTCATAACATATGTATTAGATTTTGTGTTTTGGGAGATAAAAAAAACAAAAGCTTTCGACAAAGTTGTTTTTGTTCGTCTGCGATTGAGATACATACCCAGCAAACCAATCGTACCGATATCGTAACGAAATCTGAACAAAATTCGGACGTTACGTCCGATATCTGATCCGAAATCGTAACGATATCTTAACGAAAGTTGTATGAAGTGGTTGACATAATTTCGGAACTAAATGTCGGAGCGAAATCGGATCGATTTCGGCCAGAATTCGGAACGAAATCGGAAGAAAATACTTGGGAAATTCGAAATGCGAATTTTTTCCTCCGAATATTCGTACAGATTTCTGAACGATTTTGGAATAATGTCGTATGAAAATCTGAGGTACCTTCCGAACTTTCGTAAAGATTTCTGAACGATTTTGGTATAATTTCGTATGATTACAAAGGAAAAAATTTCTCTGATGCCTCTTTTTTATTGATAAATTTTCTTTGTTATGTTTTTTATTGGAAGATTATAATTTCAAAGATATCTAATGGTTTTCACTGTTGTTATCATTTTGTAGTTATAGTAGGACAATGTAAACTTTGTGTACGAATGTGTTGAGTCTATTAGCACTAGCTTGAATTATTATATGTTGCATTTATATTTAAAATATTTAAAAAATGTATATGCGAATTTTATAACCAACCATTTGTTTTTCGACAACAAACTAAAATGTTGCTCGTTAATTATATACAAAAGGTGGTTGTTGTGCGAAGGGAAATTTGTTTCCGACATATCGATCCGAATTCGTAACGAAATCGGAAGAAAAATATTAGCATATTCGAAGGGAAATTTACTTCCGACATTTTCTCCGAAATCGGAACGAAATCTGAACGAATTCCCCTACGATAAATAGTATAGAAATCGATACGAAATCTGAACGATTTTGCTTCCGAAATTGTTCCGATATGTCGGACATCCGACATTTGGTTTGCTGGGTACATACATAGTACACACTAACACAATTAAATGGCCACAAAAGAACGTTTTTTGTTATAGGCAAACTCAGATTGATGTTATCTGTTGTAAGACCCTCAAATCGGGGTAACGTTGACATAACATCACAATTTTTTTTAAAGATCACCAACGATTATAGCTGCCATAAAACGGTGTTGGATGTATGGTAAAATGGAGACTTAAAAACCTGGTCTCCAGATTCACTCCGGTAGATGAGAGAATTGTCACAATCCATATAACAGCAACGTTCTTTAACATCAGTTTGCGCCCTCGCCCCTATCGAAGAGATTGTCGAACTAACCAAGGATATATCTTACGAGCGCTTAGAGGGAGCATATAGGACTGCTGACTGCAATCCTGGCGATTTTCTATGTTTATTTTGCTTTTTTTCTATTCTCTTTCTGTTTTAGCTTACTTATTCTTTTGCATTGTGGCATCATTCATTCCCTCTTCAACTCTCTCTCTTTATCGTATTTATTACCCCTGTTCCAGTTGTTGTTTACATTCATCCGTCTGTTTGTGTGTATATTTGCTAATCAATTAACATTTCGCCTGATCACTGTAGAACATTCTACATTGAGGATGCTAGAAAAGTTTATGCATCAGCGAGTGAGTATAAATACGGGAGAATAGCAGGTGCGTGAGTGAATTGTAAATCATACCGTGAACTAAAACCGTCGGTTTGTAAAGCTGTGTGCTTAGTAATGTCTTGTGTGAATAATTGAAGTAAAGTCAATAAAGCATTGTAGAATAATCTAAAGGAACCCTCGTTTTAATTGGTACGTATCGGGGAATAAAATAACGTCTACACGGAGTTAAGTTAAATATAATTCCGCAACAAAACGACAACGGAATGAGGCTGATCGATTTTGCAGCGGCAAAAACATGGCAGTGAGCAGCACAAGGTTACAACACTGCCAGAAACAGATCGTTCATGATGAGATAGACAGAGGACACACTTTATTGTATTATATGTTCTATCGATTCGATTCTTTTATATCAGCCAACCTATGCGACCGTCTTAATATCGCAGCAAATCTAATACAGGACGGAAGGTGGATATTTGAGACGCTGCAAACATAATAGATAGCACAAGCCTACTCCTCTCAAGTGACCAACATGCTGGGAGACGGCACTTCTTGTGTCGATAACTTGGAAGAGCAGTGCAAATAGATATCCCACTCTCTTCAAACTGCCGCAAAGTCTATACTTGGGTACCAAAAACCACCACCTAAAAATCCATGGGCAGCATATAGGGCAACCCTGCAGTCAGTAATAACACTAAGCGCCATTTTCAGAAGTAAGAAGAGAGGTATCGGCTCCAATACACATGAAGTATGTCACACGCATACGACATCGAGAGCGTAAATTTCGCTCTCTCCAAAAACATCGTGTGGGTTAATGCATTGTTAAAATTAAAAATCATATAAAAGCGACAGAACAACCTTCTTCATTGACTTATGAGTGAAGACTAAATGGTGGTTGTTTTGTTGTTACTCTCATCCTTTTTGCAGGAAGCTGCTCTAGATATTCAGCAGTCAGAATGAAGTCCGAAAATTTAAAGTTTGTAAAATCACATTCTAAGACAAAAACGATGGAGGAAACTGATTCAGATAACGAACTGACGATCTAGAAGGAGCATTTTATCAACCTTTTGTTATCGAATATGGGCGGCGCACAGAGGTTCAGGAATCAATTTTCCTGGCCAAACCCCCAAATTTTTGTCGTCACCGATTGTAAATTTCTATATAGGATTCGATGGTAAACATGTTAAAACTAAAGAAACCCACAAATTAGCTCAAACTATTGGAAGTTGCTCCTAAAATCGACAATTTATCCCCATTGTTGGAAAATATGTAATTTTTGCTCATTTCTGGAGACTGAAACTATAACAGATAGTTTGTTTATTATTTTTGTTAAGTAGGTAGGACAGTTTCCTTCAAGAAACGAAAAATACGGCAGCGTACTCGTATACACCGACGTAGCCAGGGGGGGGGGGGCCCGGGGGGCCCGGGCCCCCCCCGAAATGATTTTCGTTCCCATAGGATATTAGCTTATGTTACACATTTTTTTAATTAAGTAAAATTTTAAAATGTTTTAGATTTTTAAAGAAATATGTAAAGTATTTGGGTCAACTACATTGGTTTACTTATTGAAAGTATGAAATGATGAAGAAGTTAGGTTTTTTGAGCAATTTTCTGCATAGTTGTTGGTAAGTTTTAAGGTGTTGTTTAAGCGTTTAATAGTAATTTTAAGCTGACTCTAAGTGTTGTTGAGTTCAGAACAAGATGTTTACTGGCTTGTAAATAATATCTAGAAAAAAACATTCTTGTGGTCCTTATTCTTTATTATGTTTCAGATTTGCAAAAAGAACTATACCAACCATTTTTATGATAAAACTTCTGTTCCACCGCAGTCTCGTTCGTTGAGATTATTAGAAACTAGTAAATGTCTATTGACAAAAAAGGATTTTTCTGTCGTACTTTTATGTTTTGTTCTACCTTTCGAATGTTAATAAAACCAAGATTAATGAGCTTGAGGTCAATATTTATATTTTATTTATTGCATATTATTTCCAATATTTCGAAATTACATTGAATTTCAACTTCAGGGATTTTTTTCTGTCGATTACACTGTGCAACATTTTGAATGTGATCTTGTGCAAACAATTCGAACTGATGATTTCTTGAAAGTACAGACCCAAACGACAAGAAACCTTAGTTGGGTTTTGTTGTGCGAGATCCAGCTCGGATTTTATGGCCCCATCTAAACATGGTTAAATATTGAGTTTTTAAAGAAATTCGGCGCTATATCTCTGAAACCAATGCGAATCTTCTTCTGACCTCTGAAGCAAATTTGTAGATAAGGACAAGAATAAAATATTTGGAGAAATAATGAACTCGAAAAACTGCATTTATTGCCTCAAATTTCAAAATATATGCAAAAATTCCACAATTTTTATACATTTCGAACCGTATCTCCACAACCGTTAATTTTTCTGAATATTTTCCTTTGGAAAAAATATTCCCTGGAATGTAATACACAACTCTTCAGAACATGTCATTGTTGTAAAATGCCTCTATGCTGTTGTTTTCAGTTTCAACGACGATTTAATAAAAATGTCAATAAAGTAGTGAAATCCGAAATGCGAGAATAAACTGTTGGCGTGAACTGTGTTTGAAATACGTGTTGTAAAATATATGATGCAAAATACCGCTGAAACAACATGAAGTAAGCATTTTAAAGTTTCAGAATGGTCTATAGAATTGTTGAAAACTTTATTTGGAAGATTTTTGCAAAAGGTTACTTGGTTCAACTCCCAATAGTTTAGCCCATACTGACCAGAATTTCAGCAGTTATGTAAAATTTTCTATATTTTATAGATTTTGATGCCGTAGATGGAGTTTTTCTTATGTGGGTTTTTCAGAAATAAGTTCTACTAGTACAGGGCTACAATATTGCTAAAGACAGCAAGGCCAAATTCCTATTCGTTTCTGAGATAAAGGCCTGACAAATGCAAAAACGTGTAGATTTAGCCCGGTTTAGATGAGGCCTTAAAATCCGAACTGGATCTGACAGGACAAAACCCTACTAGGGTTTTTGTAGTCTAAATATGTATTTTCAAAAAATTCATACTAGAAGTTGTTTGCATTTTCAGTGTTGCATAGTGTTACTCTTTGAATTGTATTTTGGGAATTATGGATGCACATTTGTAGAAATGTTCCTTTTTCCTGCTTTGACAAAGGACTTTGTGACGACAAACGAAATAAAAAAACTGACCGGAAACAGATTCTCTTCTTCGTCGAAATCTGAACAGGAATCAGTCGGCTTTGCGGAAGGAATATACCCTGAGTCTGTGTGAACTGAAATTTTCATCTATGGACAGATCGAATAGGGGCCACACAACCAAAATCCTTTAACCCAAAGCTATGTATTACGAGATTTTCAGAATTGTGTAGCCATTTTCGGACGTATGAACTTGGCGACAAAATGTGGATTATATCATTGATCACAAGTGTTGCGGAGAAGGTACGTGAAGAAATGGACCGGACCGACATAGTTCATTTTGGAAGTAGATTTAATTTTGGAAGTCATTCCTTTTAGATTTTGCTCCCACCAGTCATTTCAGATTTTGCTCCCACCAGTCATTTCAGTTCGCCACAGAATATTTTTCAGTTTTTTTGTTAGGAAATATGGACTTGCCGACAAAAAACACAATACCGTTCTAAACACAAGGAATACCTTCAGTAAACATTTCTAAGGATCCTCAAACAGACCTTAAACTGCATTTAACAACTATTTTGATAGTTTTTGAAGGATGTACCGCAGTATAAGGTTCGAAAGTTGTCGTGCGCACCAGTCACTACACATGACGGCCGTAGGTGTTCTTTACAGCTTTCGGTCCATTTTCTCTGAAAGTATGGACTTGCCCCTGAAAAACTTGTACTGTAGTAATAGTGGCCCCGAGAACACTTGTTGCAAAAAAGGAAAGCGTTTCCAGAGAGGTCTTTTTATAATTTATTAATTTATTTATATCATATTTTTACTTATAACTAAATTATTAGCAAAAAGGAAGTGAAGCCATGACTACTTAGGTCTTCAGATTACACTTATCCACTTATTTATTGTCAAGAGAGGTCTTAAACTGCACATCTCTGAACATTTTTGAAATACTTTGTGGAAGGTTACCGAAAGAATGGATTGATATTGTCCATCTTCGAATTTGATCAAAATTTGGACAAAATAAAACGAAGGCCAAATTTTGGACCGATCTGTTCGAGAATCATCGTGTCCTCCACCAAAACGGACGAACATAGCTAAATTTTTAAGTTTTCTGAAACAGATTTCTTCCAAACATACTATGGCCCTAAAACCATTTTTTCGATGAGGTTTATTTTGACTAAAGGCTGAGAGTATAAAAAATTTAGATTTGGAAACATTTTGTTCATGGATTTTTGCTAAAAGAATGTATACATGTATTGATCTTGGATGGGACGCCAGAATTTCATTTTAAAAGAATTCAAGACTGGTTGCCAGAGTTTTCCTAGTTCCTGGTCAATTTATGAGAAGATCCACGATCGGAAACCAGAATTTCTATAAGAGAAGAGATTGGACGCCAAAATAGTCTATTTACATGCACGATTGGGCAATAGAATTCGTCATTTACATACCCCCGATTAGGTGCTAGAATTTCATGATTGATAGACTCACTATTGCTCAGAATATTTTTTTACCAAGAAAACCACTATCGGCCTTCAGAAATTCTTTGTGATAAGATCTACGATTGGACACCAAAATATCTTTAGGGAAATAACGATAGTTGGTTTCTTTATGACAATAAAAACGATTGGACACCTGAACTTCCGACCATACCATGACCATACTCTGGAGTGGAAAATTGAAGCCTGAAACAAGGGGAAATTGTCCAGAAGTCTTACGTCATTTTAATTAAAAAATAGTAATGAAATCAGTAGTAATCAGTAATATAAGTATAAAATAAGGTTTAAATCATTGCTAAATAAGGAATTTTCGCTAACATGAACTTTCAAAATTTTGGTCAGGTGGGCCCCCCCCCCGAAATGAAATCCTGGCTACGTCCCTGCTCGTATACACTAAGTGAGCTATTTTATTTTCCCCCAGATACAAAATTTTAGTGAAATTCAAAAAACTGAAATAAAAAAACTGAGGAATAGTTTTTTAACTTTTAAAAAAATTTTAAATTTTTTGAAAACAAATATTTAAATTTTTTGAAAAAAATATTTATTTTTGTTTTTTAAGAAATTAAAAAGAAAATGTTTTTAATTATTCTTTTTGGTTGTTTATATCGACCTGTATATGGATTATTATAAATATATGTTAAATAAAACCGATCTCGAGGTATTTGTTTTTGTTGTTTTTATTTATTATTTAAATAGATATTTCGTCTTTTTTCGATAGACATCATCAGGATAAATAATACTTAAAGCTATAACAACAATACCAATACCATCGCCAGGTACCAACGTCGAACTTGTTTTTAATGTTGTTTTTTTTTTTATAGCGTGTTTATTGTGGATTGACTTTTTGAATAGATTGGAACATATAAAAACACGAAAGCACTATTTTTTTGATGCAAAATAAGAAAAAAACTCAAAATTTTAACTTTGACCTAAATTTCCTCTGCAACTATAAACTGAATTTAATCGGCTTTGTTTTATCGGAAAGCTGGTTGTGTTACATTATGCAACACTGAAAATGCAAACAACTTCTAGTATACATTTTTTGAAAGTACATATTGAGACAACAAAACCCTCAGCAGGGGTTTGTCATTCCAGTTCCAATTCGGATTTTATGGCCTTATCTAATCCGGGCTTAAACTACAGTTTTTTTTGCATATATCGGGCCTTTATCTCAGAAACGATTAGGAATTTGTCCTTTGGCAATATTGTAGTCCTAAACTAGTAGAACTTATCTTTTGAACATACCACATAAGGGAAACTCCATATAAGGCATCAAAATCTATAAAATATAGAACATTTTACATAATTGCTGAAATTCT
Source organism: Musca autumnalis (assembly GCF_047663935.1). NCBI lineage: Eukaryota > Metazoa > Arthropoda > Insecta > Diptera > Muscidae > Musca > Musca autumnalis. The sequence continues at coordinate 116,117,845 of NW_027411755.1, forward strand.
AGTCAGTATCGGCTAAACTATTAGGAGTTCAACTAAGTAACCATTTGCAAAAATCTTCCAAATAACGTTCTCAGCATGCTTACTTCATGTTGTTTTAACGGTATTTTGCATCATATCTTTTACAACACGTATTTCAAACACAGTTTACACCAACAGTTTATTCTCGCATTTCGGATTTCACCACATTATTGACATATTTATTAAATGGTCGTTGAAAAATATACTGAAAACAACGTGATAGAGGCATTTTACAACAATGTCATGTTCTGAAGTGTTGTGTATTACATTCCAGCGAATATTTTTCCAAAAGAAACATTAAGAAAACATTAACGGTTTGGAGATATGTTGCGAAATGTATACAAATTATGGAAATTTTTGATATTTTAAACAATTTGAGACAATAAATGTAATTTTTCGATTTATTCTTGCTGTAGCATTGAATATTGAACCATGTATAGATGGGGCCATAAAACCCTAGCTGGATCTCACACAACAAAACCCAACTAGGATTTCTGTCAAATTGTTTGCACAAGATTACATTAAAAATATTGCACAGTGTTATCTGTCAAACAACACACAAAAATACGAAAATATCTCTAGCTGTCCCAAAGTTACAAAGTTTTGACCAGGAGAAAGCGATTCTGAACCACTGTTTGGCGATGAAGATACCCCAGAACTATTCTCAATCGATGGCATTGAGTGTTCACCACCTAGCCAAATCGAGGTCAGGACAGTTATTAATCGGCTGAAGAACAATTATGCTGCCGGGGCTGATGGGCTGTCTGTTTATCTGTTCAAGACCGAGGAATACATACCCAACGATTTGAACCGACATCTGCTATGTCCCGTGCACAAGAAAAGAGATAAGAAGCTAAAGTGCTAACAGAGCTCCAAAATGCGCGCTCGAATTAAGAGGGCACTCTGGAGTACTACCAGATAAAACAAAATAGGGAAGAGAAAACTTTGAGTACTTCCACTCGCGAGTATTTTTCGGAGCTCTTGGTGCTGCCGGCATATTGTATGAATCGCAATACATGTAAATGGAATAATCGGGTCATACCAACTCGGTTTTAGACCTGTCAAATCTACAATATACCAAATCATCACTCTACATCAAATCCTAAAGAAACCCCATTGAAAATAGATCGACAAATACCAACTGTTCATGGACTATAAGGTCACCAATAACGTCAAAGGTGTTCCAAGATATATCTGAGTTTACCAAATTAATATGCCACAAGGTCACATTTAAAATAGAAAAGAACCTCTCCGAGACTCTTAATACCAAACGAAGTTTCGGACAATGTGACAGTATTACATGCGACCTACATATATAACATCTTGCAGGAAATGGTCATAGGAGTTGCAAATGTATTTGCATCATGGAAAAAAGTACCTATCGGCTTTGTCGAGAGAGATATTTTCTCAACCTATGTGAATTGAAACTCTTTTTTTCCTAAAAATATATGTATTTCAGAATTTTTATCGTATGAACATGCCGACAAAAATATGAATTTGGATTAAAGTTCAAAAGGGGCACCTGAAGGAAAATTCCAGGCAGAGTAAATTTTTGAAGTGGGTCTTCTTTTGGAAGTCATTTCTTTCAACAGATATCGTGCCCACGAGCCAGGGACGTAGCCAGGATTTCATTTCGGGGGGGGGGCCCACCTGAGCAAAATTTTGAAAGTTCATGTTAGCGAAAATGTCATATTTAGCAAAGATGCAAACCTTATTTTAGACTTATTCTACTGATGAAATAATTTTCAATACTATTTTTCAGTTCATATGGCGCCAGACTTCTTGGCCAATTTTATCTTTTAGAACTTTTTTGACAATATGTCACAGTTAATATATGGTCAAAACAATGAATATATTAATAATCCCATATATTTTTCGGCGGATCATTTATCAAACAAGTGAGCAAAGGCTATAGTCGGACGGGGCCGACCATGTGCTACCCTACACCACTACCCCTGTACATAAGTTTTTCACTGGTAAATATTTCTTTTAGAGAATATAAACCGAATACCATCAAACATAATATGCCTCTTTCTCTCGGGACCCCCATAAGCAGCCAAAATTTCGTGACCATCCGATCAAAATTGCGACCTGTAGCGTGATTGCAAAAAATGGAAGGATTGGATGCATTGTGGTATCTCCCTTGTTTGGCCACCTTCTCCAACCTACTTTACACCAATTTAAAGGTAATATTTTCTTCTTCTATTGACAGGCTTTGCCGTTGGAATACCCCTACTAGAAGCGGATATATTCACAAAGAATACAACTTTGAAATTGTCTCCACATGAGTTTTTCCCCATTCCGACCCCTAAATATTATCCGACTATCACCACTATCAATAGGCTTCTTCCTCTGTGGGGCCCGCGTCTTCCCCCAAAATCTCGTGACTATCCGATCAAAATTCCAACCAGTAGCGTGATTACAAAAAAAATCGGAAAATGGGATGCATTACTGACTATTGCGATATCTCTGTTGTTTGACCACCTACGACAGCCTACTGTACATCGTTGTAAAGGTGATATGTTCTACTTTCCTTGCCAGGTTTTGCTTTAAAGAAACAGAGCTATTGGCTTTGAAATAAAACGTTGACTTTTTCTCCAAATAAGTTTTTGCCCATTTCGACCCCTGAATATTATCCGACCATCATCAAAATCAACAGACTTATTACTCTGTGGGACCCTCATTAACGCCCAAAATTTCGTGACGATCCGATCGAAATTGCGACCTGTAGCGTGGTTTTAAAAAAAATTGAAAAATTGGATGTATTACCGATTATTGCTATATCTCCGTTATTTGGCCACCTAAGCCAACCCGTTTTAAATCATTGTAAAGGCGGGATATTCTTCCTTCATAGTCAGGCTTTGCTTTTGAAAGATCCCCAACCAAAACTGTGATAATTGTCATTATAACTCAAATCGCAAAAATAAAAAGATGGGTTGTATTAACGACTATTGCGATTTCTTCTTTGTTTGATCACCTACGACAACCTACTATACATCGTTGTAAAGGTGATATTTTCTACTTTCATTAGCAGGTCTTGCTTTTGACATACACATTATAGATGCGGAGATATTCGCTTTGAAATAAAACGTTGACTTTTTCCCCAAATAAGTTTTTTGCCCATTCCGACCCCTGAATATTATCCGACCATTACCAAAATCAATAGGCTTCTTCCCCTCCGGGACCCTCATCAACACCCAAAATTTGGTGACGATCCGACCAAAATTGCGACCTATAGCGTGATTACAAGGTTTAGATGGACAGACGGACAGACGGACGGACGGACGGACTGACTGACGGACGGACACACATAGCCAGATCGACTCAGCTCGTCGAGACATTCATTTTGATATATATAAGTATGGGTCTACGACCATTATTTCGATGCGTTACAAACTTTTTGGCCAAAACCAACTTATAATACCCTCCCCACATAGTGGTGTAGGGTATAATAATACCCTCCCCACATAGTGGTGTAGGGTATAAAAATTCACAACTACAGTGAATGTTATGAAATTCAGTGATATCACTTCGGTAAGGCCAAAAGAAAGCGAATACAATGGAAAACCTTAGAAATATCATAACATTTAAATTTCAAATATCTTAACATTACAATTTTCAAAAATATGCAAAATTCCGATGTCTACATATTGCAAAGAATTTCTGAAGGCCGAGAACTAATGCTGAGCAACAGTTAATCTATCCATCAAGAAATTCTAGCACCTAATAGCGGTTATGTAAATGACAAATTCTGTCGCCAAATCGTACATCTGTCAATAGACTAATTTTGGCGTCCAATCGTCGGACTTCACTTATAGAAATTCTGGATCTTCTCATAAATTTATCAGGAACAAGGGAATCTCTGGAATCCAGTCTTAACTTCGTTTAAAATGAAATTATGTCGCCCAATCCAAGGTCTATACATGTATACATTCTTTTAGCAAAAATCCATAAACACAATTTTTCCCAAACTTCATTTTTTATACTCTCAGCCTTTAGCCAAAATGTGCCTCATCGGATGTGGATTTAGGGCCAAAAGGTGTTTGGAAGAAATCTGTTTCAGAAAACTTGGTGTCGACTTAGCTATGTCCGTTCGTCAGGGTAGCCGCCTGGGGAGCATGATAATTCTCAAACAGATCAACCGATTCGGTCCATAATTTGGCCTTCGTGATATTTTGATCTATCTACTCTTTCGGCAAACTTCCGCAGAGTATTTCAAAAATGTTCAGCGAAGTGCATTTTAAGACCTCTATGGATAAGCTGTGTAAGCTTAAGACTTCAATGGTCATGGCTTCACTTCCTTTATGCTAATAATTAGTTATAAGTAAATATAAAATAAACTCTCTGGAAACGCTTTGCTTTTTTGCAACAAGTGTTCTCGGGGCTCCTATTACTACCGTACAAGTTTTTCAGAGGCAAGTCTATACTTCCAGGGGAAATGGCCCGGCCCCCCCCCCCCTGGCTACGTCGGTGCCACGAGCCATTTACCGTATAATTTATCAGGAAGCATTGACTTTCCCACGATTGTTATACAATTGTTATAATACAAAAAGTTGCCCTTACCTAAAAAAAAAACAAAATATTTTTAGGCCAATGAATTTACAATTTGCTTTGCTTTTCTACGACTCTCCAATGATCAACCATAAAAAATAAAATCTATTAAAAAACATTTTAACAAATATCCAAACTTTAGGAAAACATATAGGGGCGTAACCAATTTCTTAAATTGAAAACCCCATTTTAAAGTTCTGTTTCACCACAACCATAATTAACTCTACGTGATGTTGGTGCTGTGCATTAGATTTTTCGAACATGTGGTGGACAGCCAACGGAATCACAAATTTACTCAAATCCACAACAATCAAATGATGGGAATAATCCATGACATCGCCCATCATGGATATGGCACGCGTCCACAATTTCATAATATTTATATGGAATTATTATTAGTATTTAATATTGTCGGTTGTCAAACATCACCACATCCACTCACTCAATGCCATTAAGGCAATTGTAAATTATGACCAAATCGAAACGAATCAAATCAGAGTAAATCCTAAAACCCACATTTTCAAATTACATTTCGATTGAAAAACCAAAAAATATTGTCCATAATTCCATTGCCACCCATTGCTTACTATTGGGAGAGTATTTCGTTTGGCAGTGCAGCAGGACATGCGTTGCTTTACCACATTAAACTTTGCAAAAATTATCGAACAATTGTTGTGGTGGCTGCCAGCAAAACAATCAATATTGTTTTTTTATAATGACCGTTACAGAAATTAATCACCCAGGACATAGACGCTCTTGCTTTTTGAAGATCCTTGTTCTTTTGAGGGTGTTTATGAGTGTGTGTGCAGAGAGAGGCGTTCCCCTGGGTTCGTTGATCTCCAACTGTGTCGCTTACAATTAGGGTTTTGGGTTTTCCCGGTTTTTATCATTCCCGGGAAACGGGAATCATAAAATCGTCATTCCCGGGAATCCGGGATTTCCCGGGAATTTTTAAAATATGAGAGTGGATCAATATTTCCGCGATTTTCTTATCTTCCCATTGTAACTTTTATGAAATACAATATTTTCAAAGAGTTGCGGGCTTAAAAATGGATGACACGTTTTCGCTCTACAGATTAAAAACGAAAAATATGGAAAAATGTACCATGTTGCCCGGATTTTGCCCACACTGATCATTTCCAATATTCAAAGCTAAGGAAATCGCTGGATGGAAAGTGATTTGGCTCAAACAATGAAGTTATTGATCAGAAATTCCAATTTTATGGACCTCTACACTTTTCCTTAATTTTGTGTTGGAGTTACCCGAAGGACTGGACCGATATACTCCATATTCCAACCAGATACATGACTTGATGAAATAATACGATGTACAAAGTTTGGGCCAATCAGAAACTACCTGCGGGAGTTATCTTGCCAATTTTCCATTTTAGTTGTTGCCGTCAAGGTTTCTTGGAGCTTTTAAAGCATTATCTCAGGAAGTATGGACTTGCCCCCCGATGAAATGTGTACCTTGGCAAAGGGGACCGTAAAAACAAACTGCTGAAAGAATTCAAATCGATCCGTGATGTTCTCTTAAACTTCACTTTTTCCGAATTTTGTGTGGAACCCGTTCTATGCCTGAACTAATATTGCCATATGCAAAATTATGACCGATTCGGTTATTCCCTTCGAGAGTTGTCGTGCACACCATTTTAGCGATAATTGTTGAACTTTTGTGGGGAAAGTACCGGAAGTAGTGGACCACCGATATGGTCCATGTTCGAACTTAAACTATGTTTGAAAAAAATCTCGAATGCCAAATTTTTGACCTGATCGGTGGCTTCTTCCGAGAGTTATCGTGCGCACCAGCCAGCCAGCCGGATCCTCTTTAGCCCAATGGCTGAGGGTATAAAAAATGGACTTTAAAATAGAAAATATTTTTTCGCACTTAAATGGAACACAGTAAAAATCCGTCGTTATAGTCCTTGTTTTTGGTGCGGCTCTTATAACTTTATCCCCGACAACACTTTTGTAGATTAAAGCTATTTCCAAATCTTTTCTAATTTATTGATTCTGTAAAATCTAATCGAATTCTGATTCTATGGTGTAAAAGTGACGGGCATAGTTTATTCATTCATTCAATATTAGTTGTGATAAATGTAAAAAGATATTTCCCGATTTCCCGGGAAATATGATTTTGTTTCCCGGCAAAATCCCGTAACCAAAAAACCGAGAATTCCCTACCCAAAACCCTACTTACAATACACAATAATGAGTTAGCATAAAATTTAATGGACACGTCATTATTATGAGGACATTAGAAGGATGCTGATGCTGTGTGGAAAATGTGTTGTTTTGAAATATTGTTCAAAATATTGACTAATAATTGTTTATTGATCATTGTAAATCATTGGTGAGGGAGCGGAATATGTTTGGGACCGCTATGTAAGTACAACCAATCATAATAAATTGATTGACCAGGTGGGTTTTTTGAGTTGTTTTTTAATAATCCGGACGCGCAACAATATAATATTCAAAACTCACAAAACTCGTGATTTTACATCGTTTAATGTATACCTCATGAGTGTGCTCCGTACAGCATCCTAGCAATTCGAGTCTAAAGGCCAAAATTTGATGCGTGCATTTTTCATTCAATTTCCGTTCAATTTAGTTTTTTTTACGCAACGGATCTAATGAGCCCTTACGCGATCGAATCGAGGAAAATCAGCAAAAATATATTTTGACAATTCCGCGATTTTCTTTGAAAAATTTTACATGAATGGAATATTTTATATGCGATTATAATATTAGCAAAGACGTGTGTCATAAATTACAGAAATACGCGAGTAATATGGATATTTTACCCAAAATAGAATGTGGAGGCACATCCGCGGTTCTTGAAGAATCTATTTGAAGTATGTGTATGTTGACGTACTCGTATATTTGATGTGTACTACTAAGTCGGATGCGCATCAAAATCGTATGTACATTACGCGACTTTTACCCACTTTAATGTTTTTTTGCATTGTGTGATGCAACTGATGGCACACTTTGGCCGCTGAGTGAAACAGATTTTAACTAATTCGCTAATGAGGGGCTTATTAATTTTCATATTTTTGAATCCTTGTAACTTTAATATTACTCTTAACTTCATATCTTTATAAGCGATTTCAGTAAGCAACTACGAGGGCAGTTCGGAAACTTCTTAGCCTAGCACAAAAAGCGCGGTATAAACAGAAAAAAGTTAAGTGTTTTGGAAACTTCCATCTCTGTTATGAACACATGTTAAATTTTGTTTCGATCTGGCAACTCCTTCATATAGAAACAGGTGTTCAAAAAAGACGTATCCGCAATTTTTTTACAATGGAAAAATTAGAAATGAGTGCTGTCATTAAATATTTACATAAAAAAGGTTTATCGGCTAAGAAGTTTCCGAACCACCCTCGTAAGCTTTTGCGATGGTAAACCACATTTCTTATGCATACTTTTTATGTATATATATGTATGTATGTATTCTATGTATGTATGTATTTTCTCATAAAAACAAATAAGACGTTTTTAAATATTTTTTTGTATATGAGTATAAAAACCGCTATAACTTTTGCGCGCATCGGACAATTTTGTGAACGCGAACGGATTTGAAACCAATTATTTTTTTAATTTTTTCAAATGGACTTGCAGAACAATTTTGGTTTTTACCATATATTTTACGAGCGTCTAAAGAAACCCTATAGCCACTGTCCTGAACATGACATACACATTTTCTAAGAGATTTTTATATGACTCAGAATTTTCCGGCATTTATGCTGTCGTTAAGTATTCTAATAGTTCTCGAATTGAACAGAGTGGGAAGCTATAGTCATTCCCAATATTGTCGACTTAACAGTCAATATTAAATATAAATGATGAATAATTCCTTTTCCAAAGGACACTGAAGTGCAACTTGCCTGCATTGTCGAAATACAATAACTCCAAACAAATAACAAAAACTTAAAAAATACATAAAACCAATTAATTAATGACCACATTGTCTTAATATTATTATTCTTTCAGAGATTCCCGAGAGCAAGAGATAACAATCGAATGATTTATACAAAAATAAAATCAACGAAATTCAACAATAAAGGTTAGCAAAATTAATTACAAATTAATTTAAATGTTGTCATTAATTTTTTATGCCAAAGTTGCCTTCAACTGGAACTTGAACTTATTCTTAACACAAGGCCAACAACAAATATGCAAATTAAACGAAAAAAGGTTGCAATAAAAATATTTTGAAGCAACACAATAAAAACCCCATAATAAAATGAATCACTTTCTTGTATTGATTTTTTGTATGGCAAGTGGGTCGCTACGACTTAATACGGAAGAATGGATCCTAAAAAGTCAGGTTTACTACAAAAATCATTAAAAGAACAACGATATTGTGGAATCGTCAAAGAAGAAAATTACTCACATTTATAACCTAAAATCAATTTTCATTTAGTTCTTTGGCATACTCGTATGCCAGAGGCAGGTGTTTTTTAAGATTTTATGACCAAAACAATGCAAATCAACCAAAAATAAACAAGACTATTATTTCCGTTAAAGTCATAACAAAATTGACATATTAATATATTTAAATATCGGAACAGTTGTTAGTTATGTTGCCTGGATCGTTAATGCAGAATTATTCGTATTACGAATATCAATCGATGTTATGAAGCTTCTGTTACTGCTTTCCAAACCGTTAATGCTTACCAAAAAATATTTTTTTTATAATAAAGCAATAACTGTGACGATGCAAAGAGGAACTTGCCTATCAGTGAGGTTTCGCAGCCGTAATAATTTCCATAATAATCGGGCTGCCTTTGAAATTGATAGTGTCAGGCATTTCCTTCACTTAATGACTGCAGAGCGAAACAGAAACTTCCACTCTGAATTCACAATGCGCTGAGAATTTACTCATTATTCTATTTGGAGCATCTTCTAGCGACTATTTCTTAATGACCCAGCAAAGATCGAATAATGTTGTTACATCCTAGCCAATAAAAAGACTTGCATCAGACAAGTCTGAACAATGCCTATTCTCTTCCGAAAAATCCGTATTACACTTCTACAAACCGAAAATAAATATTTTTATACCCTCCACCATATTATGGAGGGTATAATTAAATTTGTCATTCCGTTTGTAACACATGGAAATATATTCTCGATCAGCATAAAATTCTAAGCCGATATAACCACGTCCGTCCGTCTGTTGAAATCAAGATACAACTCGCAATTTTAAAGATAGGGCTTTATAGTTTGGTACAGAAGTTTCTATTACTCCTAGGATGTTTGGTATTGAAAACGGGATATATACGTTTTGATATAGTCCCCCATAGAACGCTACCTCCCGATTTTCGGTATTGTGAAGGCTTTTGCCTCATTATCACACCGAAATGGATGAAATTTGGTATTAGATCTTCTTTGGGGGTATACAACTTTCCACCTGAAATTTGTCGGTATAGGCCCACGTCTTCATATAGCCCCTATAGAACAGTACCTCCAATATCCAACGAAATTGCTGATATTTGCAATTTAGCCTTCGCTGGGGGTATAAAATTTTATTTCTTCCCTAAAGATACAAAAATATTTTTCACTTTTGTTGGAACAACAATATCTACTTTTGTTTCAACAATTCATTTGTTTTGTTCAAGCATTGCAATTGCAAATCCAAAAATACCATCATTTGCTCCAAACATACAAAAAAAAAAAAAAACTTGCGAAATTCCTCAATATTGTAAAAATCATTGACAATACCTATGGTAGGAACTATCGTAATCTAGAATTTTTACAAAAACTATTGTCAGCCCAGAAAACCTGTTACTGAAATTTTGGATTTGATCGCATATAATTCTCATATACACTTTCCACATAACTTTGGTATAAATGTCACGTATAATATTATAAGCATTGACAAACACAGCGCATGGCCAGGTTTTGCCAGGTCTAACCAAAAAGGCAACAAATTGAATGAAGAAACATAACCTACTCCATTGCGCTCATCCTCCAAACACCTACCTAAAGAATACCATAAAACTACAAGAAATATGAAAAGAAAACACAAATTACGACCAAAAGCACTTCTCAGATTGTGGTGTGACTCAACTGTCAAAACACAAAGAAGAATTAGAAAGAAGAAACAAATGAAAATAAGAATCTCATGGTGTACATACAGAAAAAAGAACAAAGATAAATAAAAAACAAAGATAAGAGAAACTCACACAGACAAAACTCACCAATATTGTTTTTCACCACGGCATCGAATACCGAGAGAAGAGCATAAAATTGTCGAAGAAAAGAGAATAATATTGTCCAGCAGACAAAAACTATTGTTGGATATGACAAAAAATATTGTTGGATATGACGAAAACAATTGTTGTAATTGTTGTTGGATCAATCATATTTTTTCTCTGCGTGTGCATTCTTGCCTCCATGCTGTTTAATGGCGTTATACACACCTCGCATATTTCCTACCAATGCACTGTGGTCGAACTTGTATGGGAAGAGCGGCCAAAAATACTTCCTGTGAAGATATCAATATGAAATTTTCAGTAAAGGCTAGTTTAGCAACACAAATAAAAAGGAGCAAATTCAACATAGGTCCAACTTTAGCTATAGCCCCCATAGAACGGTACCCCCTGATTTCTGGCACTTTGGGGGTCTTGACCACATCTTTTAATCAAATTGGCTGAAATTTGGCTATTTGGCGTTAGAAAACCTTCTTGCAAAAATTTATGAATTGGGTCCACGTTTTGATAGGGTCCCCATTTAATGGTACCGGCCGATTTTCGGAATTTTGAAGGTTTTATATAAATTATTAATTCGAAATGGCCGAAATGCCACTAAATCTTTCCTGGAGGTAGGCTACCCCCAGAAATTGTCCATTAATATAGGTCGACCGTTTGATGTTGTGCCCATAAATCGGTACCGCCCAATATTCGGTATTTTTAGGGTTCTAGCCGTAATAATCAATCAAAATGGCTGAATTTTCCATATTTTACATTGAGGACCGTATTTTGACGTATCCTTCATATAAGTGAACCGCACAGTATCTCTTCTATATACTTCAAAAGCTGAAATGTATCACCTGCGCATTTGAAAAAAAAAGACAAAACACACTGAAAGGTACCCTTAATATTTTGGGAACATGTTCCAAAGTTGCGGAAAGTTGCACCTGATATTTCGAAAATAGAACGTATAGACTGCTACTTATCTTCTAAAAAAATTCTTTGGGGGAAACAGTTGGACATACATAAATAAAACGTTACATGAAATTTTATTATACTGAAGAAATGACATTACAAAAGTCCTAGAGTCAAAACACGTATTCAATAATTAATCCCAAAAAGTAACAAAAGCAAAACTGCATAAAAATTAAATTAGTACATTGTTTTTCAATATTCGAATTAAGTTTGGTCTATATAGAGTTCATTTAGTTTGATATTAATATTTTACTTTCACCTAACTTTTGCACTGAATCCATAACAAATTTATTTTTGAGAAATTTAACATGTTAGGAGTAGATATGAACACATTTGGTTCCAAAAATTATACTTTAATTTTGGCTAATGACAGCGACCACTGTGCAATGCTGACTTTTCCGCTTCTGATATATTAAAATACAAAGCTTGACGGTACTTTTGTTCTAATAGTTTAACTCTTGAAACTGATTGCCGATATTCTGCTTTAAGTCCCTTTTTAGTTTCTGTTGTCCTAGCGTGGTTTAATATATTTTTTAATATCTTCCTCTTTGCTGTTTCTTGAAGAGTTTCGTCGGAAATCCACGGCTTGTGGGTTCTTTTCTGAACGCCAAGAATGGTGGATCAAGAAGTATGTGAGGCATGTGTGTTCAACTGGTCCGCTCTGCTGTTATGTATCGCCTAGGAGGTTTCTTTTTGGTGTGCACCGCAGAAGAAATTTAGATCTGAAACATGCAGATATCATACGTTCTTGAATGGAACAAAGCTAATAACAGCCAAGAATGGTGGATCAAGAAGTATGATTTTGATTTTGGTTATATTTCTTGAGTTTGCAGTACCAGAGAAAATAAATTTGTGACCGAATGTCATACACATTTCTCCACTCTTTTGCCATCTCGCCTCGCTAAGGCCAAGTATATCGATATTGTATGTTGTCATCTCGTTGCGTACTTGGTTGAGTCTAAAAGTTTCCGTGAGAGTTCGAACGTTCCAGGTACCAATCATAATCCGTTGTTTGAAGCCAAAATTTGTCGTCGTAGATGTGGTCGTAATTTCATTTTCATTTGTTGAGGCTTCATTAAAATACTTATTTTATGATATTGGATGAGGGCGAGTTTTGCTACCTTTTGGGGTTAAGGAACGATTTCCGAGTTAAAAATGGTAAAACTGGTAAAACTTTAAGAAACTTTGACGTAATGGAACAAAGCTAATAACAGCGATGGACAGCTTTCCACAGTGTTGCCATATCCAAAAATAGTCTTCATCGAAGTGGTAATCATCATACAGTTTTCACTTCGCCGATTAACCTACAAAAACCAACAGCGCTTCACGAACGTGTTGCAAAAATATTATAATAAAAAACCAACAACAAAAATGTTTTTTTGTACATTTGCGAATTGGCATCCGTTTTGCATTCAACCCTAAAAAACTTACCAACGATACATAAAGGAAAACACAAATTTGCATCATTGCAAGTGTCTAACCCAACTGATTCCTAAAACAAGTAATAAACGGAGGAAAATCTAAACATGTATGTATGCACATATGTTCGGGAAAATCATCCCCAGTCAAACAATAAAGTTCTCCGCATATAAAGTCGTCATATGGTCACATTAAAAAGTAATATTTCAATTGTTTGCAAAAACAAAATTAATGCAAACAAGCTACACTTATTCCGTTATGAGGTAATAATATTGAAGACAACTATATCTGAAAGTGCCAGACTGACTGTCTGCTGACTGCTAGCTAAATGTACCCGTTCTGCTTGCCTATCTGTCATTCATTTTCCACTACCAACACCAAATATGAAAATATTTGTTTAACTCTCTTCCCTCTCTCTGTTGGGTTATTGTCATCTGCGGTGAAAAAATCCTCTTCGGCTGGGATCTTTGAAGCAATGAATAATGACTTGGTGGTACAGGGAAACTATTTACATTCACCCCTTTTTTCTGCCTCCTTTGTCGGTAACGACAGAAACCCTCCTCAGTCCTAGCTTATGAATAAATTAAAATATACAAAAACAACAATAACAAGCCTAGTTATTGCTCATAAATTTTATGCCTAAAACAGTAAAGAAGACCGACCGACCTAACCCATCCAATGACAGTCTGATAGGCAGAGTGACTGGTTGGTTGCTTGAAGGTTTGCCACGACATGGGGTTACACAGGATATGCAAACATCTGTGTTTTTATTTATGTTTTTTGAGTTTATTATGTTTTAGACGCAAGAGTTTGCTGGCTGCTCATTTGATTTGCGAGTCGCTGCCTTTGAATGAATGGAAAGGAAAATAGCTGCGGGATGTTTTACCTAAACTCAACCATAAAATCCCACCGTTAAGCCTTAATAAGATAATAATCATTTATTAATAACCATATCAATTTGATGGCTTTATTTCGCAGAGATTTTTTCATCATCCCTAGTTTTTGCTATTTTTTGTATGATTGGAAGCTGTTGACAGATTTTCCAATTGAAAAGAATTAATAACAATTGATATGTGCCCTAAAAACGGTGGTAAGGACTTAAAGGTTAGGTAATCCTTTAGTTGAGGACGGATATTGTAAACATATGTGTGAGAAAGTTCCTTGAACAGTGAAGTAATAGTTTGATTTAAGACTAAAGATTGATTATTGACACAGCGTCAGTTACACAATTTATATAAACCGTTACAAATAGTTTGTAAATATCTTATAGAACATAATTTAAGAGTATGAAGTTCGAAGAATCTGTCAATTTTTAACAGATTATGCGTCACAAAAGAAAATGTGTTTTTTTTTGGTAGAGTAAACTCTGTTGTTGTCAGTCCCAAGTCCGATGACTTGGGTTGGTAACTCTTGCTTAGAAAATCCACAAATTTTGACGACCCCCGAAAACGTTTTAAGGATCATGATCTGTGAATGTGTAAACGGAATGACGGGACTCTTCGGAATGTCAGGACCCACTAGCAGATGTACTTGCAAAGTACAAGGCCGACATAAATACCATGCAGGAAATGGATTGGATAAGGTATTACATAAACACAAAAAGTCACGCATCAATTTAGTTACGGATTTGGATCAACAGTCGGAAAATTCAGTCCCTACAATGACAATAGAATGAAGCTGATAGAATTCGCAGCGGAATAAACAAGGTAGTTAGCAGTATCAGTACGGACAGCTGACTCTCACCACACCAGCAAACCAGAAAGCAAAGGATCAAAATCGGGCGGGACCGACTATATGATAGCCTACACTACTGTAAATATGGGGATTTCTGAGTGAAATTTGACACTTTTTCAAAATGAGGTTTTTGATTTCCTTTATTTTTTGCTGTGGTGATTCTGCTCATCAGCAAAATATTTCAGCATATTTTCAAATATTTTTTTAATAACGGTTCCAAAATGATCGCGCCTCGAAAAAGTTCAATTCTGTAAAAACCATATGCAATGTAATACTCATAATTTTTTCAATATTGGTCCAATTTGAAAAAAAAAATATTTTTTTATATGTTCTGTTATTTTATCAGCTATTTAATAACAAATAGAAAAAAATTGCACAGTGGCCTTGGATGCAATTTTCGTGATTTAATATTTAAAATCAATTAAGCTACGATCAGTTACAAAAATTCCTATTCGGTAGTGGGATTCGAATAATTACTATTTTTTCTTAATTTTTTAAATTTTGTTTTAGTTTATTGTTCGACTGGTACAATAATTGCTAATCCATTTTGAAAATTGAAAACTGACGAAGTTTATAAGATGTTTAAGATAAATTCCTAAATAAAACAACAAAACAAATGTTCCAAAATGTAATTTTGTATTTTTTGGTAAAATAACAAGTATTGTAATATGCAACTTAATTTGTTTACACAGAAAATATTGATTTTCATTAACTTTTCCCCAAATTTTACTTTTCCAACATTTTTTTTATCAATTCGTTGGTAACCCACAAAAAAATCGCCAAATTCACTTCCTAATTGTTACTGTTTATTAATCAAACAAGAAGTTATCGATTAGCGCTTTGTCAATCTGTCATTACCTAGAACAACAACAATCGAAAAGAGACAAAGAAAGAACAATTGACAAATTACTACTTCCTTTTTCTGAAATACCTCACCAAGTACAGACGTGCAAAGAAATATTAACTTAATAATTGAAGTCTACAAAAAATCAGATTTTTTTCTTTCGCATCGAAAAGTTAAAGTTTCACTAATTTATTTAAAAACTTTCGCAGAATCAAATCGAGGTAAAGTTTAAAATTCTTCGTCAGCGTTTAATTAAAAGAAATACAAAATTAAGTGCAATTTACTTGTCTAAAATTACAGTGCCATCGTTTAAATACATTAAAGGCTCCAACCTCGTGTTAATATACATGCACCAGATAATTTTGCCAATATTTCCCAGTGATTCACGAAAGTAAGCTTCCATAATTTAGTGCATCAGCCATAAGTGAGCTCTAAGACACGTTTTTGTGCCCACACACTGCTCGTTGTGTTGATACTCCACGCCTACAAGTATTCCAAGCAGCCATACATTCGATTTTTCCCAACTTGAGGAATCCCTTCCGTGTATTCCAACAATTTGCCAGTGATCCGTTTACGCCCTCAAGAAGAATAAATTGCCTACGGTTTTACTAAGGATCCATACTTGCCGCCTCCTGGGATCCAGGAGGGATTCCATCCTTATATTCAAGTGCCGATTATCTTTGCCTGTTGTCTGATTGGATTTTAAAACTCAACGCCAGCATTTCCCCAAAACCAAAATACTTCAACACAGAATCTTCTTCAATCGTCGAATAATGCAGCCCCATATGGTATCACGTAAGAAGCAAGCCATGTGTTTTGTAAAACTAGTTTAAACTGCCTTAAATTCTATGTGCACCCCTTTGTGACCAAACATATTTCTCACAACATTCAACCAACTTTCTGAAAAATTGCTAAAAACCGTGAAGAAAGATTTCAATAATTTGTATTTGCGATATTAAATCTAAATCTACAGTAGTGTGGTTTCTGTTTAAAAACGCTTTGTAAAGTCGCCATAAGTTTAATAAGCCATACCGTGATTTAGTTTTAGTACAGTCGTACCACGCAATTCCTACAATAATTTACAAATTATCACTTGGATTGCTAGATTTCTTTTTACAAAATTTGTTTACCAATTTTAAACATAAATATATCACCATCTAATTTCATACAAAGTTAAATTACACTCTACCTAAGAGCAATACTAATCTTCAATGTCAACATAGACAAATATTCCACAATATTGAGGTTTCTAAATGTTGAAAAATTTTTAAATTCTAAGTTAATAATAATGAAAAAACAAAACAATATTCAAAAAATGAATTTATAATTAAAATAGTAATAAGTGTACACTCTAAGTATTAAATTCCAAAGTCATAAAGAGGCATCTTTTTATATCAAATCACATTAATAACGTACATAACTCTTCTTACCCCTAATATTTGCCGGCAAAGAATTAATTACAACGACAACAACACATAAGAGTCTTAGAGAAATGATCATCAACGAAACCTAATCATCATTTATATTACTTCATTATATTAATTTCAACAAGCATTGAACATCATCATTATCATCAAACGTCGAACTTCCTGAAGGCCTTCGAGAACGTCGGACGATCTGGTGAGTACGTGTAATGGTCATTTATTGTAGATTACGTTTACTCTTTACTCGTTGAAACATTGAATGGAAAAAGAGGAACAACGCAAATTGTTGTTTTTGTTTTGTTTACTCTAGTTCCGAAGGAGAAGTGATCAATATAAAAAATAATTTTTTTCCCACGATCAAATTGTTGTTGTTCTCTGCCAAAGTATGAATGAAAAGAATATGTAAAATACGCAAAATTCTTGTTGTTGCTATTTGTGTGATTTTTTGTGATTTTTGTTATGTTACGGAATGCAGTTTAGTTTTGCTTCCTCACTCAAAAAAAAAAAAACATTCATTCATACTTATGTAGAGTTACCCCGTCATAAAATCATAACAATAATAGGAAATTTTTGATTGAAAATATGCTTCTTTAACACACCATTTTCATCTAGATTTAATTTTCTAAATTTACGTTTGTAAATATATGATTCAATATTATAATAATTCTGAAATATAACTTTTCGCTCGTATTACACAAAAATTTCATAATTACTACATAATTATAATATTTGTATGCCAATCATATAATTTGATTCTTCATATTTTTGTAACCACATTTCTTGAAATATGTCTTGAATAAATTATTTTTCAAAATCATGAATTGCTAAAACCTATACAAGTGTTTTCGTAAGATGTGGTAGTGTATGACCAGACATTGCGTTAGGGGTCCTTAAAAGTAGCGCAAAAAGGACATTGGTAAGGGTGGGCAAGCATGCGCTGATCTCAAAACATCTGAGGTCCAGGTAATTGAATGTAACCGCCACAACCAAAGGATTATCAAAGGGGATTTTTATTTTGTGATAATCATTTTTTCCATACTTTCTGAATAACGTAAAAAAATAGGGAGTCTATAAAAATTTTCTGTTAACTAAATCCGTTTTGTTAGACTCAGGACGTAACCCCCCCCAAATACCGACTGCAGCTAGAATACAATGGCTCCCGCAGTCCTTAGTCAGCAAAGCAATAATTGGTATACCATCTTCTAAAAGCGATACCACAAAAATAGTTTCAAAACGTCCATCTTTTTTTTGGTCTCATATAGGTAACTCGCTAATAATGAAAGGTTTATTACAGTATAAGGGAAAAATTGTATTGACACATTTTTAATAACGGTAGTTAGCGAACGGTAGTTAGAGGACGATTCACAGTATATTTACTATCCTTTGAAGTTTAGACTTTTTCAACTCTATGTTGATTACAAAATTCATGTGGGAAATATTTTTGGCCCAATTCTGTAACAATCGAGTTGAAATTGAACATTTTACGTTTCTATATAAGTCCTACAAGTCTTCTGTCATGCTTTATTGCTTTGTTTGACGATATTGTTTCATCATTTTTAGATGACATGATTTCAGTTAAATATAATGAGGAATATTTGGACATTATAGCTCAGTTCCTTCCATGTCCGTTTTGTTCTTTAACAGAAAAAGAAAAACAAGACGGGATTTTCTACATCAAAAAATTCTACAAAAATTTTCATCCGAGAATTTTATGTGGGTTCCAAAAAAATCGATATTGTCACGTTTTCTATGTTCTTTATCAGTATTTCATGCATTTCGTATAAGTTATTACATATGTATGAAATACGGATGGTAATTATGATTATGATTTTTTTTACAACCTGATATTCCTGTATCATAAGATTAGATAAAATCTTTATTATAAGATGATTCCATAAAAATCTAGTAAGGACATCAAAATCTAGAAGATTTTTTTTTTCAATTTTTTGCCCGCTTTATGACCAAAAAAAGTAAATTTTTTAAACCAACAATTTTAATTTTGACTTTTTCTGCCCACCATTTCAGTAAAATCTAAAACGCTAGAGTTGGCACCACAAAACGCTTTTTTAAAAACAGGTTTTCGTAGACGGCGATTTGTCGAAAAACTTCGCATATATTTTTCAACAAAAAAATCAGAAAGCATATTTAGTAATACTCTTTCAAATGAAGAAAAAATCCACCAACAAAAAGTTTCGTAAGTTTCACGAAAAATGGCTTTCCAACTGGGGGTCATCATTAAGGCTCTAAAGACATTGTAAAATTTTGGCTTACATCCATTATAAAACTTGGCCATGAATTCCTTATAATTTTGACGGCAGGCAGTTTTTTTATTTGTTTTGCCCTTCATTTTCACATATTTTGAAGTCGTAAAGATTTTCGTACGGGGAAAAGTTCCTTCGAGAATATACTCGGGAAAAAAGTAAAACTGACAAAAACTTTCTAAGTTGTTTTTTGTTTGTCAATATAAGATTCAGTAGAATCATATAAATACTTCATATTTATGTTCTGTGGTTGAGTAATGAACATTATAAAGAATATATTAGGAAAAACAAACAGATTACCCTATATGGACCCAAATATGGGAAAAAGTTAAACATTTGTCTACATTTTATTTATTTTTAGTGGTATAGGAATTTAACCTCGGAGTCGGAGTTAAGCCTCGACTCCGAAACCCTGGATAAAATCCTTAAAATTTCTGAAATCGGGTGGTACCGCTATATGGAGGCTATACCAAAACCTTGACCTACATCCAACATTTTTGGTTAGGAAGTTTCTGTACCATTGGGAAGCCCAAATGCCAAATTACGGCCAATTCGGCCTAAAAATTAAGATAGAATCCTCCAAATACTTTAAATCGGGTGGTACCGCTATATGGGGCTTTCAGAAAAAATGGATCCATATTGGTTTTGGTTTCATATTCATGTATTGTCATCCAAATCTGAAAACTGTGTACAGTTAGTTCGCTTAGGCAACTGAAACTGCGTGGAAAATGAGTTACTAGATTTTAACTAAACGGACACCAAAGCAAGTTAAATAAAACTCTGTAAAAATTAAGAAAAAATAGTAATCATTCAAACCAAATAGGAATTAAAATTTTTGTAATTAATCGTGTTTAATACAAAAACATTTCAAGAAAATCGAAGAGTACAATCATTGTTAAAAATTGATTTTAAATATTAAATCCCGAAAATTGCATCCAAGCCCACTGTGCAAATTTTTTCTATATTTTCTTAAATACCTGATAAAACAGCAGAACATACAAAAAAGATTTTTTTCAAATTGGACCAATATTAAAGAAGTTATGTGTAATTCTTTGCATATACATATATAAATAGTTTTTACAGTCGAATTTCCAATGCGCAATATATTTGGAACCATTAGTCAAAAAAAAAAAAAAATCTAAAAATATACTGAAATGTTTTGCTGATGAGCAGCAACACCACAGAACAATATAAAGGAAATCAATAAACTCATTTTGAAAAAGTGTCCGATTTTACTCAGAATTCCCCATATGTAAAATATATAAATCTGAACTGATTTCGTCTCACATTCCAAATTTCATCAAAATTGGACATATATAGGGTGTTTGTGCAACAAATACGTGCAATCGGGCGAAAATATACACGGAAGCTATATCCATATCTGAACCGATTTCGATATAATTTGGTACATTTATTTCTAGACCGATTTCAGTCACACATTCCATATTTCATCGCAATCAAACATATATAGCATGTTTGTTACAGCAAATACGTGAAATCGGCCGAAAGTACATATGGGAGCTATATCCAAATCTGAACCGATTCTCACCAAAAGCAATAGCGTTCTTCCTATGGCCAAAAAAATGATAGTCCCCAATTTTCAGCTGAATGGAACAATTAATGCGACTTGTACGTTGCGAACGGACAGCGGACGGACGGACATGCATAAATCGACTCAGAAAGTGATTCTATGTATATGTCTAGAAGGAACTACAGGTCTATCTCGTTTCCTTTTGTATGTTACATACAAATTCACAAAGATATAATACCCCTTAACACAGAGTGGTATAGGTTATAGAAAGAAATCAAATTGATCACGTTGTGATAGATGGAATGCATTCATTGAGTGTGTTGGATTTTACGATCGTTCCGAAGAACAAACATCGTCTCGCATCACCACCTTGTTACAGTAAAGGTACGTACCAGAAATGTAGCAAATAAAATATGAACTGATAAAACACGGAAGTTGGTCATCGATAAACTGCAATCATAACAGACAGCCACATCATATTCTACACAACTGTACAAAATGCTTAATCAAAGAACTCCGCGTACCAATTAATTGTCCGCACAGTGGCAAGCAGTCGCAAAATCCATTCATACCAGAGGCCTCCACCACGAAGCCCGTGGTATGACCAGGAGTGTCGTGCTGCTACCGAAGAGAAAAATGCGGCATACAGACCTACTCTACAATCAGTAGCAACGCGTAGCGTACGAGAGAAGTATCGGGAAAAAAGGAGAGACAAGCAACGTACTTTTCGGGAAAGAGAGAAATGGAAAAGCGGAAGTGTGAAAAAGATTGAGATACAAAAGAGCCATAATGAAGTCCGAAACTTCTAACAAAGTGAAAAATATAAAATTAATGGCTTTGATTCAGACACATCCTCTTGTAGAGATCAGCAAGGTAATTTGGTAACTGATACAGATAATGTGCTCGGGATATGGAAAGAGCATTTTTCGAAACTGTCGGTATTCAATACTAACGAAGACAAGATAGTGTTAGGGATACTGTGCGAACGACTAAAGCCTATGGTCAATGAAATAATTGGGCCATACCTATGCGGCTTAGACCTGGCAACTCCACCATTGATCAGATATTTATCCTGCGGCAAATCCTGGAGAAAACCCAAGAGATCCTGATCGACACCTACCACCGCTTATGTATAACCTTTGCGAAGGTCAAAAGAAGTGGCACAATATATACAAACAGACATATGTTACTTGCTTATGCCGATGACATTGACATCATAGGTAACTGATACCTTTGCAAAATTCAAAAGGGAATCTGCTAAAGTGGGTCTAATGGTAAACGGCGAGAAGACCAAGTTGATGGTGTCGACGCGCAATTTGTTCATAGAGATCGGACCAACTTTTGACGTTGGTTCCTATAATTTTGAGGTATTAAAAGACTTCGTCTACCTAGGCACCGCCGTAAACACAACAAACAACATCAGTTGTGAAATAAAAAGAAGAATCATATTGGCTAACAAATGCTACTTTGGCTTAAGTAAACAGTTTAAGAACAAAGCCACATCTCGTCAAACAAAAATAACGCGTTACAAAACACTGATACCGCCCGTGCTAATGTATGTTCCAAAGCCTGGGTACTTGCGCAAGCAGATAAGTCAGTGCTGGGTGTGTTCGAATGAAAACATCTTCGAAAAATCTACGGGCCAATCTGGCTGGACAGTGAATATCAACGTCGTATGAACAACGAGTTGTATCAACCGCGCAACAACATCAGTATAGTTAAACGTATCGAGATACAATCATTGCGTTGGCTAGGCCATGTCATAAGAATGAGTAATGATGTACCCGCTAAACAGTCGTATAATTAAGGGTCGCAGCAACAAACAGAGAGGATTGGAGATCTTTTTTTAGTTCTGCTTATGAAACAAATGTTCTGTAAAAGGCCAGCTAAGTGCGTAACAGTCGAAAGTGGCAAAAGCCTTCATGTCTAAAGTTCGAACATTTATTTAAAAGCTTTTATTCAACTCACCCACAAAACACGTGTATAGCAACTGTGCCTGTTAGCCAGCTAGCGTGATATACCGCAAATGTGAATGGTAACAATTAATTATAAAAAATTAGTCTCAAATTCATCAGCCATGGATCCTCTTTTAACAAGTCAAAATAAGAAAATTCATTCATTATTTTCAACTTAGTTAACTGCGGAACCTTCTAATGGGCCAAAAATTAATATTTAATTTATTTTCTTTTTATTTGATGGTGGCAGCCGGTGGGTGGTTTTTTCCATTTCATTGGTTAGATCTGTTTCAAAAAGGGAAAGTTTTCGATTATCAATGAATGATAAAATCATCATTGTCATCATTAGCATCATCACAAGCCTACTACTTGTCATCATTCGGCGATCATTAATTTTAAACAAATAACAATTGTAATAAAAAAATAAAACAAAAGTGATACGGATTCATAATGACGACTGACGCTGATAATAATGATTTGACACGCGATAAGGCCCAGCAAGCAAATGACGCTAGGGGTGATGATTATTCTCAGAGGAGGCATTCAGCAACAAAACAAAAAAACGAAGGATACGGATGTGGTGCGCATACACAATGGTAAAAAACAGTTACCATATTAAAATTAGAAGAGAAGGCATAAAACAACAAAAGTGAAATTGAAATTAGAATAAAATTTATGAGTTTTTGATGAACAAACACCTTTACCTTTATAGTAGTTTGTACAGGGTGGGCATGGAAGTGAAAGCTGTGTATAAGGGATGGTAAGGACAATGATGACTTTGTGTTGTTTCTAGTTTCTTTTAATCTGTCCTTTACATAACCACCCGAAAAACCAGTAAAGCAAATACAACCACTAACCATAAAAAATTTAAAGTTTATATTTTTCTACCTCGCACACCTAAACCTTAAAATTAAGCAGAATATAAAAACATTACAACAAGCGATTCCCTTTACAAAACCAAAACTGATTGAGATTTCCATTTACTACAAATTATGGCAAAAATATTGTTTTCCTCATGGTATAGTTTATAACAATTTCTTTGTTCCAGAACCTGTGAGACTCTACTATTTTTGAAATATTGAAATTTTTTCCTTACAGGTTCTGAAATAGAACAATTGATTACACGTAATTTTCTTTCGAAGTCCCTTTTGTGAGTTTTTGCTTTATATCTCATCGACCCACTGTGCCTTTTCTTTTTAAGTTCGCATGTTATTTGCCACTTTCCTGTTTTTGGTTTGTTTACTTTTTTAAGGAGCGTTAACATTAATGATGCACCCTGCTGCGATGCTTCAACAAACCTAACAAAAGAACAAGTAAAAAAGTATCAGTAGGCTTTGCCGACAGAGTTATACCCTCAGCCTATGTGAATTGAAACTTTCATCTACAGATAAATCGAATGAATTTAGGGTCTTGTCAGAATTTTGGACACTTGCCGACAAAAATCTGGATTAGGGTTAAAGTTCAAAAGTGTTGCGGAGGAGGTACTTAAAGGAATGGAAGTGGATCTTATTTTGGAAGTCATATCTTTTCGATTGATATCGCACCCACTAGTCATTTCAGTGGGTCATCGTATAACTTTTGGACCAGTATGTCAGAAAGCTTATACTTGTCCACATAAAACATAATATCGCTGTAAACAGGGTCAACGAACAACATCGGTATAAATATCCTAACGATCTTCGAACAGACCGTAAACTGAACTTAGACACAAATGTCGAACTTTTGTGGGGGAGGCTAAAGAGAGAACTGATATGGGCCATTTTAGAAGTTAAATTAAATTTGGACAAAATATTAGGAGATCCGAAGTTTGGACCCAATTTTTTGACCCGTTCAAGAGATATGGTGCATACATACCATTTTATTGATATTTTTAAATATGGGGGGAAGTACCGGAAGTTGTAGACCGGTATTGCCCATCTTCGAACTGAAACTAAATCTGGCAAAATATGACGAAGTCCAAATTTTGGACCAAATGAGCACTTCGATAGTTATCGTGCTCTGCAGCCACTACATATGGTGCCATAGGGGTTTTTAGACCTATCGGGCTGTTTTCTCAGGAAGTATGGTCTTGCCCCAAAAAAACGTTTACCACCGTTATTGAGGCAGCGAATGTCAGTTGCTTCAACAAAAATCAAAGTGATTCGAGAGGATGTGTAAAGTATGGAACAAATCTGTCGCTCTCATCAAGAGTTATGGTGAGCTCATTTTTTTGGAAAATTGTTGAACTTTTGTGGGGTGGTACCTGAAGGAGTGGACCTATATGGTTTATCTTCCAACTTAAACTAAGTTTAGAAAAAATATTACAAACGCCAAATATTGGACCAAATCGCCATATCCATTCGAGAGTTATCTTATCTAAATACGGTGCCATAGGGGTTTCTTTTGCACCTTTCAGGCTATTTCCTCAGGAAGTTTGGACTTGTCCTTGATGAAACTTGTACCGTCGTATGGGGGCAGTGAATAAAAATTGTTACAACAAACTCAACGCGATTCGAGAGCAGGTCTTAAACTGAACTTTTCCGAAATTTTGTGTGGGAGTGAGGGTCGCCAAACAATGCTCAATATTTTTTGCACCATATTGCGGTGCCCTGTTGCGTATCATCCTGTGTATATGTATCCGTGTTTTCTTTCTTTTGTGATAATTTAATTATACCAAAACCAACCGTATCGAATGACAATTGTCAGTTTCTACGGACTGGTAATAAATTTCAAAATAAAAACAATAGTTACTGGCATGATTGGTTTGTTTTGACAGTAGAATCCAACATTCGGAATTTTGGATTGATTTCCATGGCAAATAAAACTAAATTTTATTTTTAATTTTTAGTCGCATGAATTATTTTCATTGGATAATACTAAGTTTATGAAATCAATGCGTCACATCCTTAGGAGTCTTCACACCGAGAGAAAAAATACTACTGGTCTGACATTCTTTGAAGAGCAAACTTTATATTAATTGCCAGATTCGGTAATAGTATTGCCCCTATAACAATGTTTTCGTCATAATGAAAAATTTTTGAACAATATGTAAATAACATCAACAATATGGATAGTTAGTTATTTTTTTCGTTTCGTCTTTTTATGCCCGTTACATTATTGCTAATTTATATAAATAAAAATCAAATGTCGTTCGTTGGTACGTTATCAATACTGTTTCTGCCGAATCTTACATTGAAAAATAGCAAATTTAGAAAGTTTTTGTCCGTTTTCCTTTTTTTGCACGAGTATATTCCGGACGGAATTCTTCCGCGTGAGAAAATCTGGATGTAAGCAACATTTTAGTGTGCTTAACGTAACGTAACTTTTTGGCAGATTTTTTTCTTCATCAGAAAGAGAAAAATGGTACGAAGTTTTTGAGGTCGTCTACAAAACCTTGTTTTTATTAAAGCATTTTGCGGTGCCAACTCTATCTCGAAAACTAATAAACCAATTGTCACATATTTTTGTGTCCGATTTCGAGAAAAACAAAGTTTATATGCTGCATACAAAATAAACTAAATTGTTCCCATCCAACGCTCATACTGAGGCAATATTGTTCCGATCGACTTAAAAATTTGACCACATATTCCATATTGTGTACACCACTCAGCATGTAGGCAGATGGATGTTTTCTGGAACTGAAAAATTAGCAAACAATGAGATTTCGTGCATGAAAATATTCTACAAAAATGTTGCTAGGAAAATTTTATGTAGGGTCGGTTCACTAGAACAAGAAATCGATATTGTCATGTTTTCATTGTTCTTTAGCACTTTCACCCGATCTTTTCTCATGAAAACTCTATGATTATGTATTTCATTGAATTTCGTATACGCTATTGATTGTGTAGAAAAATCGGATACACATGAACTATGTTCCTGGCGGACAGATCTGGTTATTTGAATGTCTACATCTAAAGCCCTCATTGAGTATATAATGAATCGTAGAAGAAAGATTCGCCGTTTGTCAGACTTCTGATTTATAGCGGGATGAATCTGTCGTTAACCAACAACGAATTTATGATGCCTTATTTAGAAGCGTAACCATCCGAATTTGATATATACTTAATATATTATGTGAAATTTACCGAAATAGATAAACATACGTTTTTTGAGAAAGTAACGGGTAAAACTGATAAAGGACAATAAAAGCGTGACAATATCGATTTCTTGGATATGGGAAACCTACATATAATTTTCGGTTGAACATTTTTGTATAAAATTTCATTTTGTTGTACTTTTTGAGTTCAAGAACAAAAAGGACATGGAAGAAACTGAGCTAGAAGGACAGCATATTTGACAGAAAGCTTCCTCATTCCATTTAACTGAAAACATGTCATCTAAAAATTGAATTCCAAACAGTGATATAAAGCTATTTTCTCAAAGATTGATGGGGGTCAATCAAAAAAATCATTATGTCATGACTCAGAAATTTCAGCTATGGGATCCTTTGGGGTTCTCAATTGGGGGTTTCATTCCCAAAAGGAATTTTCCTCCCCCAGATCTTAACTTCCATTTTGTGTCACAGGGTATTCAGTAAGACATTCCATAGAGACCACAATGTCTTTAATAGAAGACAATGATGACTTCTCATAAAAAAAAACAAGATGAGAATACCAATAGACTTTTGTGAGAAGACCAGTAGGACTTCTGACGAAAGAGGTTAAAGGTCCAATCTTAATTCGATTGATAGAACTTTACTTTTGTTTGCAAAAATGTAACGAATCAATTGGATCAACAAAATAGGGATGAATAGACTACACTTCAGAGGATGGTATATATCCTGTGAATTGTCATTTAACTTAGTATAATATATAATTTGCATATATATTTTCTTATACCTCTCTTTTAAAATAAATAATGATTTTAAAAAAATGTTATTGTTCCAAATTTAATATTATATTTCTATAACGTGGAAAACATTTGGCCGGCGTCGGAGTCGAGTTATTTTTTTCGACTCAGACTCCGACTCCGTCTTCAGCAAAATTTCTCGACTCCGACTCGTAGACTCCGACTCCGAAACCCTGGTCATAAACCAACTTCGGTTTTTATGCAAAGAAAATTTTACCACGCCCACTTTTCTCAATTTTCAATTTTAGGCTTTTCTACAAAAACTACAGAACTGATTTTCTTGAAATTGTCGGGGAATGTTCAGAAGACATGGACAATAAAAAATGCTAAACAGCATCAATGGGCGAAAAAATCCGACAATGTCCGTAAGAGAAAAGAAAAGATACAGACAAAATCTGTTGAAAAATTTAAAATCCTCCTCGGTTTGATAAGTGTGGTAGAAAATGCCTATTTATACCCTACATCACACTGTGGTAAGGGGTATTATGTCTTTGTGCATTTGTATGTAACATACAAAGGAAACGTGAAAGGCCATTAGTTCCTTCTATGCATACACATATAATCACTTTTTGAGTCGATTTATGCATGTCCGTCCATCCGTTCACAACGTATAGGTTACATTTATTGCCTTATTTAGCTGAAAATTGGGGAATATCATTTTTTTAGCTATAGTAAGAACGCTATTGCTTTTGGTGAAAATCGCTTCAGATTTGGATATAACTCCCATATTTTCGGCGATTTCACGTATTTGCTGCACCAAACACGCTGTATATATATCCGATTTCGATGAAATATGGAGTGTATGTGACTGAATTCGATCTTAATATAAATGTTCCAAATTATATCGAAATCGGTTCAGATTTGGATATAGCTCCCATATATATTTTCGTCTCATTTAACGTATTTGCTGCACCAAACACGCTATATATATCTGATTTCGATGAAATTTGGAATGTGTGACTGAATTCGGTCCAAAGATAAGTGTGTCAAATTATATCGAAATCGGTTCAGATTTGGCTATAGCTCCCATATATATTTTCGACCGATTTCACATATTTGCTGCACCAAACATGCTATATATATCCGATTTTGGATGAAATTTGGAATGTGCGACTGAATTTGATCTAGAAATAAATGCGCCAAATTATATTAATATCAGTTCAGATTTGGATATAGCTGCAAATGACGGGCCAGCAACGCGAACCGGTGTCTGGTAGTGAGGGTATAAATTAGGGTGATGAACATTAATTAAAGACTAGATAAAATCGTACATAGAGGTGATTCGATAAAAGAACTCATGCACAAATAAAAATAACGGAAAAATTTGAAACAAGCTCACGCAAAAACCACGTTGAAATGAAGTTCTTTTCATATTTATTTTTTCTATTTCTTCTTGTGAGTTTTGTTCGGCTGTAGGTCTTTTAATAAAACAACGAAACAATTGTTTTATTTTGATTATTTATTTCCAATATTTTTCATTTTTTTCCGTGAGGTTTTTTATCGAATCACACGGTGTGTCTTAACCAAATTTAAATGGAAGATGCTTACACCCGGAAAGTTTTTGCAGATTCTGAAACTACAATTCTCATAGATGAGAAATATCAAGAAACAAAAAAATCGCCGGAGGGATTTTCAAAATAATCGCGATTTAAGTTCACATTTTTAGGGGTTCTTTAGGTTTTCACGATTTTGCGTGGAAACCACGAGTCCTAAGTAAATGGGACTAAAGAAAATGTTGTAGCACTGCAAATTCGTAGGTATTACCGTTTTTGAGATATAGAAGTTCAAATTGGGACAATGCACTGACTGTATCGCCTCCTTATAAAACAATGTCATTACTGCAATTTTCCAAATTAAACGTATATATCTTGAAAACGGTACAACCTAGGAAAAAATAAATCATCCAATCTTGTAGAGAAATTTCACAGCTTCAACATTTTCTTTTGTCCCATTTTGATATGTCTTGCGGTTTCCAAGGAAAATCTTGAAGACCCCAGCAAAATTTGACGGAAGGGGTTCTTTGCGATGACGTGATTTCATGTCATCTTTTGCATTGGTTCAAAGGAAGTCGTGGAAGATCCGATATTTTCATTAGGATTTGAACCAATGCAAAGGAAGTCGTGAAAGATCCGATCTTTTCATCAGCATTTGTACCCATTCCATCGATCCAATAGAGATGATGTTTGTGTTTTTATTTACACACCTGTTTATTTTCATTTTGGTATGTTCCAGTACTGCAAAAATCTACTAATTTTTACTATTTTTTCCGATAACATAAAGGAAAAATTGTTATCGTAGTAAAAATAAGTAGATTCTTGCAGTTTCTGGAACAGACCAAAGTTGTTAGAACTGTCGTCGTGATGTTGTCTCACATTTCCTGCATATCAAACAACTAAAACTTCTAAACAATTGGTATTATATGAAGTCCCAACCATCGAGCTAAAAATAGAATCGGACTGCACACATTGCTATTTTAAAAGTTCCCTTGTCTGTTCTAAATCTGACATAGAATGAAATCAATCAAATCTCGCTTCTTGGAATTTGAAAAAAAGTCGGAAACGAAAAGGAACAAGAATCTCAAAATAAAGAAGAAACTACTTTTAGAAAGAAACAATTAAAAACCAGTAAGGAAAGGATCATAGTCGGGCGGGGCCGACTATATGATACCCTACACCACTGTGAATATGTAAAATATAGGAGATATGTATTAATTTGAACTGATTTATATACATATATATATACACATCCCAAATTTCATCAAAATTAGACAGAGCGGGCGAAAATATACATAGGAGCTATATCCAAATCTGAACCGATTTCGATATAAGTTGTTACACTTATTTCTAGACTAAATTCAGTCACACATTCCAAATTTCATCAAAATTGCACGTAAATAGCGTGTTTTCAGCAAATACGTCAAATCGGCCGATATATATATTTGGGAGCTATATCCAAATATGAACCGATTTCGATGTAGTTTGGGACATTTATTTTGAGACCGAATTCAGTTACACATTCAAAATTTCATCAAAATCGGACGTATATAGCGTGTTTGGTGCAGCAAATACGCCAAATCGGCGGAAAAATATATGGGAGCTATATCCAAATCTGAACCGATTTCGATATAATTTGGTACATTTATTTATAGACCTAATAAATTTAAATGTCAAATTATAGCTACATCGGTCTGAAAATGTAGCTAGAAAGGTCAAAACACCGCAAATCGGGGGTACCGTTATATGGGGGCTATACCAAAACGTGGACCTATGTCCACAAGTTTGGTTATATAAGTTTATTGACACTTAAGAACCCTAAGTGTCAAAATATAGCTAAATCGGTCTGAAAATGTAGCTAAAAACGTCATAATACCGCAAATCGGAGGGTACCGTTATATGGGGGCTATACCAAAACGTGGACCTATGTCCACAACTTTTGTTGTATAAGTTTATTGACACTTAAGAACCCTAAATGTCAAATTATAGCTATATTGGTCTGAAAATGTAGCTAAAAACATCAAAACACCGTAAATCGGGGGGCACCGTTATATGGGGGCTATACCAAAACGGGGACCTATGTCCACAACTTTTGTTATATAAGTTTATTGAAACTTAAGAACCCTAAATGTTAAATTATAGCTACATCGGTCTGAAAATGTAGCTAAAAACGTCAAAATACCGCAAATCGGGGGGTACCGTTATATGGGGGCTATACCAAAACGTGGACCTATGTCCACAATTTTTGTTATATATGTTTATTGACACTTAAGAACCCTAAATGTCAAATTATAGCCAAATCGGTCTGAAAATGTAGCTGAAAATGTAAAAATACCGTAAATCGGGGGGTACCGTTATATGGGGGCTATACCAAAACGTGGACCGATATATCCCATCTTCGAACTTGATCTTCCGACGGCTAAAAAAATGGTATTCCCCAATTTTCAGCGAAATCGGTCAACAAATGCGACCTGTATGTTGCGAACGGACGGACGGACTGACGGACTGACGGACGGACGGACGGACGGACGGACATGCATAAATCGACTCAGAAAGTGATTCTATGTATATCCCTAGAAGGAACTATGGGTCTATCTCGCTCCCTTTTGTATGTTACATACAAATGCACTAACACATAATACCCCTTACCACATAGTGGTGTAGGGTATAATAAATTAATTAAGCATAAATGGTATTTTCCATAAAAAGTCTCTCCTCCCCGTTCGTTACATTTTGTTGTTAGAGATCCCTAAAGCAAGCCGGGTTGTAGATCCCTACATATTTCCGTCACTAAACAAAAGAGTATAAATTACCAAAATGTTGTTATAAAATAACAAAATTATAAAATAAAAGTAATTTACGAAATAACAATACTTAAAGGAGTGCATTTGGAGTCCATGCCGAAATCTGAACTGGTGATGGGAAGATAATTGAAAAAACCTTTTGTAAGATGAAAGAATATCAGTTGCGGAGAACGGAGGAAGTAATCTTTTGCGTTGCAGCGGTGGTGATTACATTGCAATTTTGGATGTAAACTTTTGAAAAACTAAACTGATAAATTAATTGTAGTTATTTCATGAATTCGTTTGAATTAATAAAGAGTTTTGATTTTCATGAAAACCCTATTTCAATACAGCATTTCCATTTTCCAAACAATATGAAAATTTCATGCCAAGGGGTTGGTGAAAATGACATGCCAAAGCATTGGTGGAAATGACATGTCAACGCATTGGTTAAAATGACATGCTTAGGATCCAGAAAAGAACGTCATCTTTTGGGGTCCACGCTCATATAAAATTCATCGATGAAGATGTTAAAAAGATGACATGCTAGATCACTTGCACCCATGATTGAATGTCATCTTTGGCATCGAACATTTTGCTGGGGACTTAAGATAAAAACCTAAAAATTTGAACTGAACTTCTATATCTCAAAAATGATAAAACCTACGAAAAAACCTAAAGGTCAGTCTTGTAGAGAACTTTCACAGCTACAACATTTTCTCTAGACTCATTTCGATACGACTTGCGATTTCCAAGCAAAATCGTGAAAACCTAAAAAACCCTAAAATTGTGAATTTTGATCGCGATTTATTTAAAAATCCCTCCGGCGATTTTTTCTGTTTTTTTATTTTTCTTATCTATGAGCATTGCTGTTTCAGAATCCGCGAAATCTTCCCACGTGTAAGCGGTTTTCATCAAAAGTTATTTAAAGCGCACTGAGAATGATATTGTTTTATAAGGAGGCGATACAGCCAGTGCATTGTCTCAATTTGAACTTCTATATCTCAAAAACGGTAAAACCTACGAAAATATCATAAAGGCCAATCTTGGTGATGATGATCTCGCATTTACATTGGACTCGCGTTTTCCATGCAAAATCGTGAACACCTAAAGAACCCCTAAAAATGTAAATTTAAATCGCGATTTATTTGAAAATTCTCCGGCGATTTTTTTGTTTCTTGATATTTCTCATCTATGAGTATTGTGGTTTCAGAATCTGCAAAAACTTCCCAAGTGTAAGCACCTTCCATTTAAAATTAGTTAAGGCGCACTGTGTTCACACTATATGTAAGATTTTTTCTAACCTCTACATACAAAAGCGTAAAGTGGTGAATGACTGAATCATCAACTTCAAGACAAAACGAATGAAGCTAGAATTTTGAATGTAGGTAACTACTACCGCATAGGGGTGTGGTAAGGCAGGGTTTTTTAAAATTCGTACTAGAAGACCACGAAAATGTACTGAAATATATAAGCAAGTAATTTTTGAACAAATATTTGCAAAAGTTTAAGAGTCGGAAACTTCTTCCAAATGTTATCTTGCGGTTTGGCATTTTAGTTGGTGCCGCCAGGTCCTCTTGGAATTTTTAGGTCATTATCTCAGGAAAAAATTGTACCACGTAAAGAGGGACGCTAAGATAAATTGCTGAAATAAACGATCAGAGAGTAGCTCTTAAACCTGGAATGAAAAATATGATGTGCACCCTTCGAGAAATTGCTCCATTCGACTGTTATCGTTCACACCATTTTACACACAAATTTCGAATTTCTCTGGAGGAGGTACCCGAGGGAGTAAAACGG
This sequence comes from Musca autumnalis, assembly GCF_047663935.1. Lineage (NCBI taxonomy): Eukaryota > Metazoa > Arthropoda > Insecta > Diptera > Muscidae > Musca > Musca autumnalis. The sequence goes on from NW_027411755.1 coordinate 116,151,654, forward strand.
TATGGCCCATCTTCGAACTTAAACAAAATTTGGGCAAAATATTGCGAAGTGCAAAATTTGCTTCAGTTTTCCGTTCAAGAGTTATCGTGCGCACCAGCCAGATAAACAGACGGACGCACATGGCTAAATCGACTCCAGATTGTCTGGAATGAATTTCGTCCAAACATACTTGCGGTCTTAAACCATTTTTGGTCGTATCAAAGTGTATATACCATCTGAAGGTTGAGGGGAAAAAATTGGTACTCGTTGTATTTTACGAACGACCCAGTAAAAATCCTCATTACAAACCTCTTTTCCCACCCATTATTTTAACAAGGGCATGTCGCGCGAAATATCTGGTTATTTTGTAACCACTGAAATAAGTAGTCAGAATCTACTCAGTATCTACTTATTTCAGTGGTTACAATCTACTTTGTTCAGTAGTTACAAAATAACCAGATATTTCGCGCGACATGCCATTGTTTTAAATAATGGGTGGGAAAGAAGGTGTGTAATGAGGATTTTTGCTGGGGAGTAGAGCTAGAATTCTGAAATTCAGAATATTGTTTTTGTAGCAAAGACAATATTTTCGTTCATATATCTTCTGCTGGTTCTTCAGCGTCCATAAAGAATTACGAGAGAGGTGGATTGGGTTAGCAGGGAAATTAAACAAATGCAGAGTGTCGTGCGGCCCCAACCCACATGCAAGGTATATGTAGGGTTTGCGTAATTAAATGTTTTTTGGCCAAAAGAGTACTATCGAACAACACAACCCTGTGTATTGTCTTTTGTAAAATACAAAAGAACAAGCAACTTCTTCATTTTCCACTTACTATAATTCAATTGTATACGAGTATCAAAAAGAAAATTCACCAATGGAGTTGGCCGTCCATGACTCAATGGAAAAACTCATTTTATTCTTATTAAAAACAGTTATGATTCCTTGATGTGTTCCAATAAATTCTAATTTCATTTTACACCAGAGTATCGTTAGTAAAACGTTTACAGGGCAGATTGAAGCGCCCATCATCATCAACAGGAGCAGCACCAACAGTAGCTTTTTGTTTATGGCTGCTTAGTAGACATTGCTCCATGCAGACTATATGGAGTGATAATGGTGGTCGTACATCACTAACTATGACATAAGAGGTCATATTTAAGTCACTTAGCAAAGCTTTATTGACTATGAAATGAACACATTGCACCATTTACGTGGTGAGAGAGTGTATGTGTGTGGGAATATTTGTGAAAATGTGACCATGAGACTGAGTGGAAGTTAATTTCGGAACACTTGATAGGCAACAAAAGTTGTATCAAAACATTTCGGTTCATCTCATTTCTTCTATTAAATCTCCAAATATAAGTAGTAAAATATTTTATGATGGCAATTTTGTTGTTAGACTCTTGCAAAGAAGTCTTCCACCCATACCACCATACAACTAGTGTTATCCCATTTGCTAGACGACAAACCATTAAATTTTATTTTAAGATGATGGACAGCAAATCTTTTAGGCGTTAGAAAAAAACATAATCCCTCAAATCGCAGGTATGAATCTCTGACATTCCCCCAGATTTGACTGACCACTTTGGTACGAAAATTTTATGCTACTGAGCGCATGTGGTGCTTTTTTACGATGCACATTTTCTTCTTCTTGTTGTGGTTAAAAATGACAAAATGTCTTTACGGTACGTGTTGAATAGCTAGATGGCTAACAGAAGCTGGTCATAGAACAATATGGCTAAGAGTGTAAATGGCGCCAGAGTGTCAGCTTTCGAAGTAATGTTTATCGAAATTAAGAGTAGGCAAGATATTGAGATTTAGGAGTGGAATAGAAATTCAAGAAAAAATTGATGTATTGAAATAGACAAAAAAGTAGCCTATTATTTTTAAAATTTAGGCGAATATCGTGATATATAAATATCAAACAACTTCAGGTGCTCACTTATTTAATATCGATGCACAATTAAAGAATGTGACCACAGAAATTATATTTTGATCGCAAGAAGTACATGTTTATCTGATGCTAAAAAATGTGTATTACACAAAATACTTGGTTGCTGCAATTACCAATACCAATTATGCTCTTAAAATATGTTTAATGTCACCATATATTTTCCTTGCTTGCTTATTTTCATAGTCTATGTTGCTCATTAGATTTTTTAAAATGGCAATTAAAATACTCCAAATAATCATTGGGAGAAGGCACCAAACCAAAGACTTAAGCTGATGAAAAAGATATCGACATATTCCTTATCCACCGATAAGCGGGGAAACTTTAAGCGACCACCAATATATTACGATGGCCGTAAAGCACAAAACAAGCCCTATGAATCCACCTAGACCAAATGGTATACAAGAAAATGAAAGATGTTAGGAAAAAATAATCGAGTTAAGAGAAAGGTTCAAAATAGATGACCGAAGATATATAAATAGTACAGTAAAAGATCTGACTGACTTATTAACGCAAATATGTACTGTGGATATGCCAAAAACTATAATTATTGGCGTACCCAAATAAACAAAGCCTATTGGTGGAACAACAACAGAGCTGCGGAAAAAGTGCCACAAAGCGAAAAGAGCGGCGATCAGAAAATATCGACATAGAAACTACCGAAACATATAGACGAGCAAGAAACAACCTATGGCAATAAAAGAGTCCACGAAAAAATCTGGGAAGCGTTGTGCGAAGAAATTGTAAATGATCATTGCCGTCTCCCGTACAAGATAATCATAAAAAGACTGACAACCGAAATTTTATACCAGGAATAAGAAACAAACCCACAGTGGGCGAGAACAACGCTGTTGCACGCTGTTTCTAAAATGATGAACCCCTCGAGAACAAATGCTCTCCCCGAGATACAAACGGTGCCATATTTGGCATAATCTGAAATTCGAAACATTTACCGAAAGGTCAAACTTTTCACAGCTATAACATTTTCTTTACTCCCATTTCCATAGGGCCTGCGGTTTCCAAGCAAAATCTGAAAACTTAAATAAAAACTAAAAATGTGACCTTTGACCGCGATTCATTTAAATAAAAATCCCTCCGGCGTTCTTGTTTTTAGATTTTTCTCATCTATGAACGTAGCAGTTTCAGAATCAGCAAAAACTTCCAAGTCGTAAGCGGTTTTCATTTAAAGTTAGTTAAGGCACACCGTACATGTCATTGTTTTATAAGGAGGCGATACAGTCAGTGCATTGTCACAAGTTGAACTTCTATATCTCAAAAATGGTACAACCTAGCAAAAAGTCATAAAGGTCAATCGTGTAGAGAATTTTCACAGCTACAACATTTTCTCTAATCCCATTGCGGTTTCCATGCAAAATCCTAAAAACCCTAAAGAAGTGATCGCCAGGGGGTTTTAAATAAATCGCGGTTTAATTAATTAAAACCCCTCCGCCGATTTTTTTGTTTTTTTGATTTTTCTCATGTATGAACATTATAGTTTCAGAAACCGCAAAAACTTCTTTTCACTTAAATTTAGTTTAGGCGCACCGTGGCTTCATTAAGGGAATGTCAACAGTAGACGCAGTTAAAGGTGAGACGTAATTGTAATCCACGGAATAAAAACGTTTTTGTGCGGTAATAACACTAGATATAAAAATGCGTTTAATTCCGCCGACAGGAATATAATACGACAAACGTTAAGATCTCAAGAACTTCCGTCTTAGCTTGTCAAAATGATTGACAGTTACCTGTAGTGCGATTCTGTAACTCTCTACCGATGGAATTAACGACAAATGTTGATAGTTTGCGATATTTGTCGGTAAGTGCTATTCTGCATACAAATTTTACCGATTTTTATGTCGGTAATTATCGAAAATCATCGGTCAGTTACCGACGAAAAAAAGGAGTCGTTAAGTCTACCGACATAAAAGAATTTTCAAATTTTAAATAAAAAAAATCAATGAAAATCAATTTTTTAAGAAATGATTTTGGAATATTTTTCATGGCAAATAAAAAGTTAAGCTGAGATACATTTCTTTACGCATAAAAAACTTCTGCGGCATATGGAGGATCCTTTCAATCTAAGTTATAGGCTTATTACAAATTGGAATACATTTTATAAAATAATGGATGACATTGGGGGTCATTTGGAAACCTCCAGAATTGCGGGAAAATCTCTGAGAAAATAACTATTTTCAGTACTAACAAAATTTTTTGAGGATATATTCCGTAACAGTTTCTACCCATATAAAAATGTATTGGTGGTTTCGATTAGCATCAACATTAAAAGAAAGAAGAATATCACCATGGTCGTCATATACCCTGATAATACGTAATTCTGAAATAACAGATCAATAAAAAAATTTAAAAAATCCTGTGCAAAATATACATATTAAATGTTAGGATTCTACATCTTCTTTTTTACTCTATATTCGATTGAATAATTTGTCGGGTTATGAGAATTTATACGTATACCCAATGGATTTGACAATAAAAATCCACTGGAATAAATAAAAAATAAAATAAATATAGTTCTATGTAAACGTACATTTATAGTTTTAACTACGATTTCTAATTTTTAGGTTCAATTTTTCTACATTTAATTTGAAACATAATCATTTTATATACAATTGTGATTTAAATAATTTCATTAGAAATTTGAATTATGTTAATTTTGAATAAGCATTATGTCTTTTAAATTGTGATTTTTTCCATTTCTCCTAAAAATAACAAGAAACGTTTAAAAATTAGAATAATTTATATACTTCGTATAGGCTTTTCATTTTGAAATGACGTACATCTTCTTTAAAATTCCGTCATTCTACCGATATTCGTCGGTAAAATTTTTGTATCGATAACATTGAAATACAGAATAGCACTTTCGGTATTTCAACCGAACATTTTCGTTAATTAACGATATCGGTTCGGTAGAAAAAAAAGTTACAGAATCCCACTACTGAATGACAGAATACTAGTGTTTGATACCGATACCAGTGTCACAAATTATGAAATAACATCGGGAGTTCCACAACGCTCCATATTAGGACCATTCCTATGGAACCTGATGTATGACGGCCTTCTTAATTTGAGCCTACCAAAGGGTGCAAAATTAGTTGGATACGCTGACGACGTAGCACTATTGGCTGACCAACCCACATCACCCTTAATATATATAGACGCTAACGACTTCCTGTCGAGTATTTCGCGGCTACGATCAACAAGACATTCCCTCGCTAACCAGAAGAAAAAGGCTACGAATATTATTAAAAGGTTCATCGTGCGTATATTCGTTGGGTGACATCTGCGTACCGAACGGTATTAACAGCAGCTGTCGGTACTATCTGATACACCACCCTACCAAACCATCTTACCAACAGAGAAATACAGTAAATTAAGAAGCTTGGGTAAACAGCAGAAAGCAAGGTCAAAATCGCCAAGGTCAAACCCCTAGAAAAAGTTATAGAAGATGATGAAGATGAAGTTTGGAGGATTTCATTTATCCAGAATTGATGTTCTTTATGACAAGAGCTACAACTTTGCCTCCAGAGCAAATTAAAATTCTTCGCGGCTTAGAAGATATGCGCCCGGTTTAGGAGATATGCGCCAGCCAAAATGCTCACTTTTGACTTAATTTTTCAAGGATATTTTTGATGTCCTTTTTATCCTGGAATGCAATAATTTATAATTATTATAGAAAGCCTATACTCTCCTCATTAATATGACACCAATACCAGCATCGTACGACGATTACAAGTATTTAAAATATTTTTTTGAAACATGTTGACCTTTGAAATTTGTTTGACCTCTAAAAGGTCAAAACGATGAGAAAACGAAAAACTAAAAATACCATTATACTCCATTTTGAATATACTTTCAAACGTATATAGTCCGGTTCAAGTGTAACAAAATTTTTTGAAAATTGTCGGACGGTGTAATCAATTCAAATATCGGTGAAGTCTGTCACCAGGGGCACACCACAAGGTGGCGTACTATCTCCACTGCTGTGGCTTCTGGTGATTAACGAAATACTTAAGGAATTTGACCAACTACACATAATAGCAATAGCTTATGCTGACGACGTGGTCATAATGATCAGCGGGAAGTTCCCACAAACGCTATCGGTACTCATACAAAGAGCTGTAGTCAATCTATCAAGATGGGCACACAACAATGGACTTGGGGTGAACCCATCTAAGACAGAGCTGGTTTTATTTACGAACAAAAGAAATGTCAATCCATTCAACCTACCAACGCTGGATGGAGTGGCCCTAAAGCTCTCTCTAGAGGCCATGTACCTCGGCATTATCCTGGACAATCAACTAAAGTGGAAAAGGAATGTCGAAGAACGTGCCAAGAGAGGCCTTATAGCCCTTTATTCATGCAATAACCTTATTGGCAAGAGTTGGGGATTGAAACCACAGGTCATACACTGGATTTTTACGACCATAGTTCGCCCTATTCTTACTTATGGTTCATTGGTATGGTGGAATGCATTCAATAAGACATCCCTTCTCCACAAAATAAATACAGTTCAAAGAGCGGCATCTCTTTGAATTGCCGGTGCCATGAAAAGTGCTCCACAGGCTGCCCTCAATGTACTACTGGATCTTCATCCGATGAATCTCGTGGTGCAAGAGTTGGCAGCAAAGAGTGTTCTCCGACTCAAGGAGATAAACTCATGGTGCAACTTCGACTAAGGCCACGCTGCTATTAAACGACGATCTGGACTATCAGTGGGATCGGAGGTAATCAGTGATTATATACCACCACAACTACACTTCGACGAAATTGAAGTTTGGATACTTGACAGAGAGGCCTGGACCCACAACTCCCCACCTCTACCCGGTATAGAGGTTTATACCGATGGCTCCAAGATGGAAAGGGGAACAGGAGCGGTCGTCTACAGCGATACCCTCAACCTACGGCTCTCGTACAAGCTAAACGAAAATTGTAGTGTCTTCCAAGCCGAAACCTTTGCGGTCATGAAAGCAGCAGAGTTGAGAAGATGAAGAAGAAACAGAGACGATTGAGCACTTATTATGCCGTTGTCCAATGCTCATGACCAGGAGAGTTCAAACAATGGGTGAACATACAATAACATCTCTGACAACGTTCTGCCAAGCCGAGCCGACAACACTGCTTCTTCTCGCCAAGGGTCTGAAGTGGCTTCAACGTGAACAAAATACTGCACCTTATTATGGCAAACTTTCCTCACTCGCTCTCCTATCCAAAATGTCAATGTCTTTCAATCCATTGTACTTACTTAATTATTCTTACTTCTTTCCTTGATACCTATTCTCCTCTTCTATGCAATATATTTCTTCTTTTCCCAACCCTTCCTACAGGATAACCTCAAGTGTTTTATATAGATTTTATAATTTAAATTAAATATTTTATATTTAATATTTTATATTTTAAATTCAATATTTTATTTTTTAGTACCATTTAGTACACATAAGTATGAATTTCCAAAACTACCTCCTTATCTCAATCCGACACTCCAACAACAACCTTAAGTGTAAATTTCAGGATTCCACCTCTATCCGTTCACCCAAATCCAATTTGTAGCAAATTTAGTACCATTTAGTACTTTTCGTGCACATAAGTACGAATTTCCAAAACTACCGCCATATCTCAATCCCACACTCCATCAGTAATCTTAATTTCAAATTTCAGATTTCCAGCTCTATCCGGATTCGTCAGGCAGTCAGTCATCACTAAGCTCTTTTATATGTACATATATATAGATACAACTTTATTTCATATATCATAAAAATTAAAAGTGGTTTGTGCGGGACCTTTTTTAAAATTTAAATGGAATAAGAGTTATTTTAGTCAATAGTAGGCAAAAGGCCTAATTTTTTGAGCAAAAATGTCAAAAAGTCATAACCCTAGTGCGGAACCTTTATTTTATAATAAAACGGATTTAACTTTAGTTTATGCATCAATAGGCAAAAGTTCATTCATTCTCACTAAAAGAAATAATTTTTGAGAAAAAAAGTCAAAAAGTCATGACCTTATTGCATATACGAGTACAGTACACGAAATAAAGATACATAGGTTCATATGCAACTTTCTAATTTTGCCATAATTCAGATGACTTTTATTCGAATTTATAATTTTATGTTATGGAGTTGGCCACTCCCAATGATCTCTATACATATTTGGTTTTGATACGAAATAAAAATTGTGGTATAATTATATTCAAAGTGCAGATTAATACAACACTTTACATATTTGTTCACGAAACACATTTTTAGCAGGGAACAGGAGGTTAACCTGTGTTTGTGAGAGGCAATGATAGTTTCAAGTTGCGTGAAAGAACTAGCAATTAAGAAAATAAATCCACTTTGTTAAAAAGTTTCATAAATTGGGCGCATAATAAAGTGTCAAAAAAGCCTCGGGAGTTCTCCGACACTGCCTTGAAGGCAAAAATCGCTGATTATTCTAATTTATTCGATTTTAAATATTTTGCATCTCAAAACAACAGTCAGCGTGATCTTCTGGTATCGAAAATGTGATGTAAACAAACGTTAGTAAGCTCGAATCGACCAGGGAATAATAAAAAATTGTCAAGTATAACCGCAACCGAGCCCAAGAATTAAAAAGCCAGATTTCGACCAAAAATTCTGAGAATTATCATGGAATATGGCTAGGATCTATTTTTCTATAACTCAAATATTCCCGACCCTATTTCATAAAAATGTTGACCTAAGCCAACGTCTGTTCTTCGTCATATTCGGTTGTTGATATACTTGACAATTTTTTTATTTTTCCTAGGTCGATTCGAGCTTACTAACGTCTGCTTCCGTCACATTTTCGATACAGGACTGACTGCCTGTTGTTTTTAAATGCAAAAATATTTTAACGCGAATAAGTTAGAATAATCAGTGATTTTTGCCGTCAAAGCTGTGCAGGAGAACTCTCGAGGCTGTTTTTATACTTTATTATGCGCCCATTTTATAAACTTTTTAACAAAGTGAATTTGCTTAATTGCTAGTTCTTCCACCTAATTTGAAACAATCTTTGTCTTTGACAACCATATGTTTGCCTCCTCTTCCCTGCTAAAAATTTGTTTCTTGAAAAAAATGTAATGTGTTGTATTAATCTGCAGTTTGAAAATAACTCGACCCCAATTACGGAACTAAATTATTCGTTGGACATTGACGATCCAAGAAGACAACGATTTGTAACAAGTTTTCCTCAAATTTATAAGTGTAAATCCCCAAAAATTGCACTGAACCTATCATTATTTCCCACCAAAAATTAGAACAAAACTTGTAAAAGTTGACTATTTTTTATTTCGTATCAAAACCAAAAATGTTTTATATTGAGATCATGGGAGTGCCCAATTCCATAACATAAAATTATAAATTCGAATAAAAGTCATATGAATTATGACAAAATTAAAAATTTGCATGTGAACCTATCTTTACTTCGGGAACTGTACATGCTAATTGCGATTCATAGTATTTATCATCATCATTCCTTACTTCAACCAAATATATAATAAATCATCAAATTAATTAGATTTTTATGCCCTACACCACACTGTGGTAAAGGGTATTATGTATTTGTGCATTTGTATGTAACATACAAAAAGAAGCGAGATAGACCCATAGTTCTTACACACTACATCCTTCCACTTTGATGACAGTTGGAATGTGTGACGGAATTTGGTCTAGAAATAAATGGTCCAAATTGTATTGAAATCGATCGGCCCCAAACCGACTTTAATACTTTCCTTACTGGTTTATTTATTGCTATAAATGCAATTTCATTTATTGGAAATACTTTTACCAACAAATGTTTTAATAGAAAATATAAAGGTATTGATAGTTTCCTTTATATTTTTTAATTGAATATGAAAAAAACAACAACAAATCCCAATTCGATTAAACTTTTAAAAGACTCTTCATATTTGTTTAAAAATGTTGTAAAAAACAAAGCTACTCCAGCATACAACTATTGTTAATAGCATTTACACTGAGAAAATTGTGGTTATAAATGTCATGCCTTGTCATATCTGCTGGGACCGTAAACTTATAACAAATCCAGATTTTAACACTAATTCTGGGACTGGAGATGTTAAGTTAGCATTTGTGCGCCTTTTAAAACCAAATCACATGACGCATTGAATTCGTTTGTTCTGATTAAAGAAAGAGGTTGTCCCTAGTTGTTCAGACCAAAAAACTCATTACACTGTGCAACATTTTCAAGGCAATTTTGTGCAAACAATTTCAAATGCGGTTTTTATGAAAGTACAGACGTAATAGACAAAAACCAGATTCAGATTTTATGGCCCTATCTGAACATGGCTAAATATTGACTTTTTAAAGAAAATCGGGGCTATATCTTTGAAACCAATACGAATCTTTCCATGACATCCGCAGAAAACTTGTAGATAAGAACAAGAAAAATGTATTTTGAAACGTAATGAACACGAATAACCTCATTTATTGCCTCAAATTTTATAATATATCTAAAAATTCGGTAATTTGTATATATTTCGCAGCATATCTCCAAAACCGTCAATTTTTTCTTAATATTATCTTTTGGAAAAATATTCGCTGGAATGTAATACACAACTCTTCAGAACATATCATTGTTGTGAAATTCCTCTATCTCGTTGTTTCTATCATATTTTTCAACGGCAATTTGATAAATATATCAACAATACGTTAAAATTTCAAATATGAGAATAAACAGCCTGTGTGAACGTTGTTTAAAATATGTTTTGTAGAAAGTATGACAAGAATTACCGCCTAAACAACATGAAATAAGTGTTTTACAGTTTCAGAATTGCTGAGGATTTGAAGCATTGTGGCGTTTTTTTATTGGGATAGCGTTTGCAATTTTGTTTTTTCAAAATAGTCTGGCTTAATCCCATTGTTGTTGTTTTAATATTTTAAAACAACTATTTTATTAGTGGAAAAGATTTGGCATTGTTCGCCAAGGGGTAAGGCAGGGAATACTATAGTTTCGATCCACGCCACTGGACATTATTTGGAAAATTTTTGCCAAAGGCTACTTGGTTCAACTCTCAATAGTTTGGGAGTTACTGACCATAATTCCGGAAATTATGTAATTTTTCCTATATCTTATCAATTTTGATGCGCTATATGCGGTTTTTCGTAGTTCATCTGTTTAACTTATAAGTTCTACTACTTTAGGACTACAATATTGCTGAAGACCGCAAAGCAGAATTCTTATTAGTTTCTGAGATAAAGCACGGATCAATTGAAAAAAAGGGTAGTTTTACCCCGTTATAGATAAGGCCATAAAATCCAAATCCGATCTAAAAACACGAAACCCAACTAGGGGTTCTGTAGTCTTAATATGTACTTTCAAAAAATGCCCACTAGAAGTTGTTTGCATTTTCAGTGTTGCACAGTGTTATCATATATTTTTTTCAAAGAAACTACGAATATTTTAAATAGTTCTATCTTTCATATAAAAAACATATCTTATACTACTTTTGATAAATATTGCGTAGTCTTGTGGTAAATGGCTACATTCGAAACCTTTTTAAAGAAAAGCGTTTGCGGTGCCAGCGATAGCTCGAAAACGGAAGGGCCGATGATCGTATATTTTTGTGAGTGTTTAAGAAACCTAATAATCTTGTCTTTAAACGAAAAACAATTTTAGGAAAAAATATGGAACGTTTTTTGTCAAGAAATCGGGCAAAAATTTGTTAAAAAACTATCTGTCACGCTTAAAGACAAGCTTTTTTTGTATTTAATAAGCTCACCAAACCATATGAAGATCGGTCAATTCGTTTTCGAGCTATCGTTGGTACCGGCTTCAAAAATGCAATTTCGAGGAACTCGCGTTAAAAGTTTCTATGCTACATACAAATCACAATGAGTTGTTCCCTTCCTTTAGTTCAAAATAAGTCAATAATTTTTTTAGATTTTTTTGAAAGTGATAAGCAGAGGTAACCCCTTAAATTAAAAAAGTTTGTTTAAAGTGTCATTTGTGCCATAGTTTGCACTATTTTTTAACACGTGTTTTCACATTGACATGTTTTTCTTCCAGTGTATGAAAATCTTTAAAGATAATCAAATTTTCTTGAAGGAATAAAAAAGCGTACAGATTTAGCTTCACACTAACAAGGAAAGAGTCTTTTTTTCCTTTCTGAGGAAATAATAACTGCTTTAGATTTTTTTGTAAATATAAATGTTCACAAGTATATGTACATACATACGTACATACTTTTTGTAAGACAACATCATACTCTTGTCGAACATGTTGGCAGTTGGTGGGGGTGCTGTTAAAATGTCTACCGTCTATAGCTCAAAGAAAATTGAACGAAATGTAATTAGAAGGTAAAACTGAACGAAAACTGCATCAATAGGGAAAAAGCATTTATGTTCGCCGACGACTTTTCCTTTCTTCTTTGACATCGTAGTTATTGAATCACTTAAAGAACAAAAAAGCTTACAAAGACAGTTGCTCAAACGCCAATAAATGCTGCTTGAATTAAATTGTCTTCAGGACTCCTTATAGACGAAGAAGGCACACACTGAAGAGGCTTTGATGAAATTAACTGTTAAAAGTTATTGTTAAAGAAAATGTGAGCTATCGAATTTCGTTAACGAATTTAATTATTATTTCAAAAATGTAGAAATTCTCACTTTCCATTACGGAAGACTAGTTTTCAGTTAGCGTACAGTGGTGGCTGGCGTTGTCCAAAATAAAAAATGTGTTTATATTAAAACATGGAACGACCACATCAAGTTGTTTACATTGCCAAAAATGTATGTGTATTGTTCTGAAAAATAAGACAAAATATTTTAAACATATTAAAATTCAGTCGGAATGAACATTTTAATTATAACATTTGTTGAAATGAACTTGGTCAACATTGTGATGAAACAAACTTTTAAACATACACAGAAGCCGACTGTGTAAAGAAAACCTGGTCCCCATTCATTTCTCGCGTTTTTAGTTAATGACCCAACAAACCAAATAAACAGTACAACCTGTTGCATATTTATTTATAGTAATTCTGACAGAATAAGCAAATACACCCAGGCCTTGTTTTCCACAATTTTTCGAACCTAACCTACCTTCTAGATTATTGTACCATGGACATATACCAACAATTTTTAGTAAGCAAAGTCCCAATTTACATTGGGCGAGTTTACTTGCGGCAATTGTCATTTTGTAGGAGAGACAGGTGAGGCATATGGTAACCCTTTGCCTCTCAGCACCCTCTCTCACCTAGAAACTGACAATTGCCGCAAGTAAACTCGCCTAATGTAAATTGGGACTAACTTCTGATTCATAGGGAACTCGAAATATTAAATTACGTTAACAGCCTGTTTTTGTAAAAAATTGTTTTTCATCGAATCGTTCGTACCCAAACCTATTATTTTTAAATTTGTTTTTTTTTACAAAAGAATGAAAAGCATTCGTCTGTTTCAGAAAAGCTTTTGGGTATCAGTATTGCCATTACGTTTATTTTTAGCATTTTCTTAATTCCCGAGCGATCGTTGTGTCAATAGTAATTTGTATGGGGTCAAAGGTGTATTTCACGAAAATTCTCTAAAGGTCGCAATTATGGTCCAATCGACGAAAAAACTAACCAGTTCATTGTTGTGGCTAAAAAACGAATCCTGCAAAATTGTGGGAATCGGATCGGATTTTAACAGAGTGTGAGGACCTCCAAATTCAAGCGGAGGTGAATATGGACCTCATTGGAAATGTGGATAAGCAGAAACAAAATAAATGGGTAGTCAATACATTCAAACCGTATAAATCACCGATCTAGATGGATTTTATCTCTCTGCGTATGTAGCAGATCCTCGAAAGGCAGATCGATGGAGATTAGTAGCAAATCTGTAGAAAAAGCTCTCTATGGAATGGAAAACAGGATTATATAAATTCAAGTATTGAAAAGACGACCATTAATTAGGAAAACAGTAACTAGGGGTACACCTCAAGATGCTGTGACTGTTTGTAATAACATACTGATGGAATTGGACAATCAGGAAACTACAGATTCCACCTACGCGAATGTAATACGAGGGTTACTATATATATTTCCTAGGCAACACTAAGTAGCGTCGTCTGATATTTCCATTGGAAAGTTTGACATTGTTTAGCACAAACGTACACAGTACGGTTTGACGAACGACCAGGTTAGGTTAGGTTGAAAAGAGGGGCGATATAAAAATCGCCACATGTCCGCGTGGACATACACTTAAGCAAGGGTTGGCCAGTTGTGCGCTCTAAATTTGGAAGCCTGGAAGAGATTATTGCTTGGGATTATTTTAAAAATTTATCATTTTAGAAATTCTGTGCCATTGGCAACAGAGATAATGTTCTAACGTCTCGCCGTCTTCTCTACATGCTCTGCATTCGCTGCTTTCCGCACAACCTAGCGCATCTGCGCTTGTAGCCCTAGGTGTCCCGTAAGGATGCCTGTCATTCTACTAATGTATTTTTAACTCATCAAGAGTAGTTTCTTTGTTTTGTCCTTGTCTGGGTTACCCCATAGGATTTTTGTGTTTTTTTCCTTTCCCTTCAGAATACCAGAGGGATATATGAGCAGGTTTTAAATTCTTAGCGTTATCTACAAGCAGAGAAAAAATATTTGTCGCTTCTGTTGGAACAACAATATCTATTTTTGTTCCAACAACCCATTTGTTTTGTTCAAGCATTGCAATTGCAAATACAAAAATACCATATTTTGCTCCAAACATACAAAACAAAAACAACTTGCGAAATTCCTCAATATTGTAAAAATCATAAACAAACATAATCGAGAATTTTTACAAAAACTTTTGTCAGTCCAAAAAACCTGTTACTAAGATTTTTGATTTGATCGTATATAATTCTCATATACACTTTTCACATAATATTGATATAAATGTCACGAATAATATTATGAGTATTGACAAACACAACAAATGGCCAGGTTTTGCCAGGTTTAACTAAAAAGACAACAAATTGAATGAAGAAACATAACTACTCCATCTGCGCTCATCCTCCAAGCACCTACCCCTAAGGAATACCAAAAAACCATAACAAATATAAAAAGAAAACACAAATTACGACCAAAAACACTTCTCAGATTGTGATGTAAATCAACTATCAAACACAAAGAAGATACAAATAAAAACATGAATCTCATGGTGTACATACACAGAGATAAAACAAGTGAGCCAAGGCTATAGTCGGGTCGGGGCCGACTATGTGATACCCTACACCACTACCCTTGTTCATAAGCTTTTGACTAATAAAATTCAAAATATTATGCCAACCATCAATAGGCTTCTTTCTCTGTTAGATCCCCATCAACCCCCAAAATTTCGTTTGGATCCGATCAAAATTTGGTAGTGTGATTGCACAGAAATGGAAAAAGGGATGCATTACCGACTATTGCGATATCTCTGTTGTTTGACCACCTATGACAACCTATTTCACATCGCTATAAAGGTGATATTTTCTACTTTCCTTGCCAGGTTTTGCTTTCGATATACCTCCTACAGAAGGGAGATATTAACTTTGAAATAAAACGTTGGTCTTTTTTCCAAATATTTTTTTGTCACATTCCGACCCCTTAATAATAACCGACCATTATCAAAAATCAAAAGGTTTTTTCCTCTGTGGGACCCCCAATAACACCCAAAATTTCGTGACGATCCAATTAAAAATGGGATGTATTACCGACTATTGCGATATCTCCGTTATTTGGATACCTACGCCAACATGCTTTACATCATTGTAATGATGGGATTTTTTACTTTCATTGTCAGACTTTGCTTTTGGAAGGTCCCGAACCAAAGCTGTGATATTCGTCATTATTATTAAAATCGCAAAAATGAAAAGTTGTGTTCTATTAGCGGCTTTTGCGATATCTTCGTTGTTTGACCACCTAAGACAACCTACGTAACATCGTTGCAAAAGTGATATTTTCTACTTTCATTAGCCGGTTTTGCTTTTGATATACCCTTTGATATACTTTTAGAAGCGGAGATATTCGCTTTGAAATAAAACGTTGGCTTTTTCTCCAAATAAGTTTTTTGCCCATTCCCACCCCTGAATATTATCCGACCATCACCAAAATCAGTATGCTTATTTCTTTGTAGGATCCCCATTAGCCCCCAAAATTTCGTGACGATCCGATCAAAATTGCGACCTGTAGCGTGATTACAAAAAAATGAAAAAATGGGATGTATTGCCGACTATTGTGATATCTCCGTTATGTGGCCACCTACGCCAACCTACTTTGCATCACTGTAAAGATGGGATTTTCTACTTTCATAGTCAGACTTTGTTTTTGGAAGATCCCCAACCGAAGCTGTGATATTCGTCATTATTATTATTAAAATCGCAAAAATAAAAAGTTGGGTTCTATTAGCGGCTATTGCGATATATTCGTTGTTTGATCACCTACGAGAACCCACATTACATCATAAAAAAGGCGATATTTTCTTTCATGGCCAGGTTCTGCTTTTGGTATACCCCATATTGAAGCCGAGATATTCGCTTTGAAATAAAACGTTGGCTTTTTCTCCAAATAAGTTTTTTGCCCATTCCCACCCCGGAATATTATCCGACCATCACCAAAATCAGTATGCTTATTTCTTTGTAGGATCCCCAATAGCCCCCAAAATTTCGTGACGATCCGACCAAAATTGAGACCTGTAGCGTGATTTCCAAAAAAGTGGAAAAATGGGATGTATTACCTACTATTGCGATATCTCCGTTATTTGGTCACCTACGCCGACCTAGTTTACATCATTGTAAAGGTGGGATCTTCTACTTTCATAGCCAGGCTTTGCTTTTGGAAAGTCCTCAACCAAAGCTGTGATATTCGTCATTATAATTAAAATCGCAAAAAGGAAATTTGGGTTTTATTTGCGACTATTCTGATATCTTCGTTGTTTGATCACCTACGAGAACCTACTTTACATCATTAGAAAGGTGATATTTTCTACTTTTATTGTCAGGTTTTGCTTTTGGTATACCCCGTTTAGAAGCTGAGATATTCGCTTTGGAAAAAAACGTTGTCTTTTTATCCACATAAGTTTTTTGCCCATTCCGACCCCTAAATATTATCCGACCATCACCGAAATCAATAGGCTTCTTCCCCTCCGGGACCCCCATCAACATCCAAAATTTCGTGACGATCCGATCAAAATTGCGACCTGTAGCGTGATTACAAGGTTTAGATGGACAGACGGACAGACGGACGGACGGACGGACTGACGGACGGACACACATAGCCAGATCGACTCAGCTCGTCGAGACATTCATTTTGGTATATATAAGTATGGGTCTACGACCACTATTTCGATGCGTTACAAACTTTTTGGCCAAAACCAACTTATAATACCCTCTCCACATAGTGGTGTAGGGTATAATAAAAAACAAAGATAAAACGAATACCGAGAAAAGAGAATAAAATTTTCGAAGAAAAGCAAAAAATAGTGTCCAGCAGATAACAACTATTATTAGATATGACAAAAACAATTGTTGTAATTAACAAAAACTATTGTTGGAGTCAAAATACTACATACGGAATTTAACAATATCTTTACAATACAGATTTTGCTCTTCGAATATTGTTGGATCAAATGTGGTGCCAGAGCTTCATGGAGTGCAACTACTCCTCTCCTCCGAAATTAATTAGTACCTATGTAAAATTCTGGACTGTCTGAACTGTTATGGAAAAGTAACGTTGAGCAGCGAAAGAAAAGAGTGTTATGTGGACTCTCTTCGTGTAAGAACTCGATTGGGAAAAGCTGGGGTTGAGAAAATCGAGTAAACACTGTATGTATAACAATGTGGTAAGTGAGGATGTCTTGTCAGGTAGCACTTATTACACCATAGATCGATATCCAACAAACTGGACGAGGTGCAAAGAGTAGCCTCGACACTAATTACCGGAGCTTTTGGAAGTGCCCCACTTCCAGCCTATTGGAATCAACATTCAATGCCAGGCAGGGCGTTGCGCTCTAAAACTGCATGAATTGAATTTTTGGCGCGACAGCACCCGTGACCATTGATGTATCCGAAGGCAATTAGAAGCAAACTTTAAAGTGGATCCTCGAGGGAAATCTAGCTACTATATATCACCAGTCATGATATCCCGAGTAGAAATGACATGGAAGATAATTTCCCATAACACACGTTTCTCTCGCAGCTGCCAAAATTAATAAACGTTCCTTTTTGTAACAACTCTTTATCATTATTCCGCATAGATATTAGACCACTAATGAGAAAGCCCAAATGGGGGTATCCATTGAAAAGTCGGACAAAAGGAAACAAAATGATATCTCTACTAATGAAGAATTGCATTCAAAACAAACAATGAAAACAACAATGACTTCTTAATAAAAGACACACCAAAACAAATCCAATCTGAATAGTTTCCCAGTGTCTCCGGCGGGGGAGGTCCGTCTATTCATAAATATTTTGTTTCATTTGCACAAATTTTGACAGTTTTCCAAACGCTCCTTTGTTCACTTTGGAATGTTGTTTGTTTTAAAGGGAACAATGTTGGGTGAAAGTAATATTCTACTTCCCCTCCCATCTAACCACATATACCCACCTACATATACACTAGTCTGACACACTCACGCACGCCTGCACTTACTGTGTCCCCTTATACCGAAGAAGTGAGGGATTCATGAAAGATTTCCTTTTTGGCACTGCATTCGGCTTGCATTCAAATATAGGCAACGTTCCCACATGAAAACAGCCTCCTTTTTGGATCATTTGACAACAACAAGAATACGAACTAACTACGAATGGAAAATAGTGATGAACAGTGGTAATGGTGACTGACCAGTGAGAATGACAAACGTGGGGACTTTTGACGGTACAATGACAATTGTGATGCAGTGTTCTGTTTCCTTGGGTAAACTATTCACTGACTTTGCCTTAGCAGCAATGCTTGTTGGATACCGTGAGACTGGGAACAGCAACAGCAAGACAATGACTGACAACCAACGAACCAAGCAGCAACACTCGATACCTTTATTTAAATATTACCATGTCCTTTTGTTGTCATTATTTGTTTTGTTGTCTTTGTTAGTATTGTCATTGTTTGAGCAGAGTCTCCTTCGTGTCGTTTTGTTCTTGTTGTTGGCATCATTGTCTGCAATTGTGTCCCAATAGAAGGCCCAACAAAACCATGAACAACTCAAAACAAAAGTCGCCATTTCAGCCAAATCGCACCCATTTGCTTTATTTGAAATGTCCGCACGTTGCATTTCAAAGGACATCAAGAGGACGGAATGTGAAAAATGAGAACATTTCAACGGATCTATGGTCCGATAGTTTCTTTTAGCTTTGCACCACAATGCTGACTTTAATTTTTGTTGCCACAGACGACAGTTTTCTTGTCATTTATGAAAATATCAAATTGCATATTTATTATGGATGAATGTCGTCCGTTTAAAGAAGGATATCGATTCGCCTAGTTGTGGTCCACAGGAAACCACATTTTATTATCAGGTGAATCGTTAAGAGTTCGTTCGGAATGTGATATGATTTGAGAAAAAAAAATATTTCCGTTTCCGTCACAATTCTTTACAGATACATGTCTTACTATGGATATATTTTGCAAGTGATATTGCATTTTATAATTGGGTTTCAAATTGTGAAATTCTGAAAGGGAGTTTGGTTAATTATAACCTAGGGTATTATAAGTTTGTTTTTCAGAAAATGCATGTAACACCGCAAAATATTCGTCGTAGACCCCCCATGTGGTATACCAAAATTCATATCGGATCGTTCGTCCGTCCATTAAAAACTGTAATCAAACTCCAGGCCGCAATTATGGACCAATCGTCACAATATTTTGTATGGAGGTTGGGTTCAAACCAGAATAGACCCCTATAGTTTTTGGTGATGATCGCAAAATAGTAAGGGGACGAAATGGACCAAATCAAAAAGTTTGATCCGATTTTGTAGCGGCTTGCAGGTCGCAATAATAGACTGGTCGGCGCAAATTTTTTTTTTTTTGAGTTGACGACACGGAAGAAGCTTTCAATTTACCACGAATATCAGATAATATTTAGCGGGTAAAATGGACCAAACCCTTTGTGTGAAAATTGGTAAATATATACACGGTGCCACCGTGGTGCAATGGTAAGCACACCCGCCTTGCACACATAAGATCGTGGGTTCGATTCCCCGGCCAGGCAACATCAAAACACTTTTCAACGGTGGCAAAATACCCCTCAGTAATGTTGGCGACATTTCCTGAGTATTTCAGCCATGTAAAACTTCTCTACAAAAGTGGTGTCTTAGACACGCCGTTCGGACTCGGCGATAAACTGTAGGTCCCATATCATTGAGCTAATATGAATCGGGGTGCACTCATTGATATGAGAGAAGTCTCCCTTGTCCCTATGGGATGTTGTGGAACAATTATATATATATATATATATATACAAAACATGTCTAAAAAGTTACCATTAGGGTGGGGCCGGCCCCCCGGCCTCCCCCCGGCTACATATGTTCCCACAACATCATCGACGGAATAAGGGAGACTTCGCTCTTATGTATATATATAAATTCCGCGAAAAACTAGTGTCCAGTGGAAATGGTGTAGTGTATCACATGGTCGGCCCCGTTCGACTATAGCTCTCTTTTACTTGTTTTCGGAATATTCTTGACTAGTGCAGGAAGTAATATGCCAAAGTTTTACTTTAGATCAAAAGTCTTCTTCGACAAGAATATCTGTCTAAATATATATTCAGAAAGTTCACCGACTTATTTTATTCCAGGACATATTGGAATATTTCGGGCCCATATCTCAGGAAGTATTGACTTACCTTGAAAAATATTATAATGTTGTAGTCAAGACCCGCAATTAATATTTGAAAAAGACCATGAAGTGGTCTTAAAGCAGCCAAGATCATCCATATACGTTAACGTGACTACATGATACGTGTACTCACAATGAGAATAACAATCAGTCGTCGTTGAGCAGCCGACAAGTAAACATGTGCATGGATCAATGGTACACAAGAAGAGAATGCTATTTTGGATTTTATATGGGAAAGAGAGTTGTAGTTAACTGTAGACGTGTGCATGGCTGGCATGGATGTACGCATAATTTTAGTGGGACACTGAACAAAACCGCCATATGTTTACTGGTCGAAGTTCTAACAACCACTGAATGCTGATACAAACTTTCTTGTGATTCTCTCACTACTTTACTCTCTTTTTTATTTTGAGCATCAATTTCAGGCTGCCATGCACGCGTCTTTACGAAAAAGTTAACTACAACTCTCTTTCCCATACAAAACCCAAAAATCATTCTCTTCTTGTGCACCATTGATTTCAGGGGTGAGCACGCCTGTGTGCAAATTGAGAAAACGTACTCTTAGTTTTTTGTGAACCATAAACAATTAAAAGTTTATGCAATTTTTTATTTATATTTTTTAATAATTCGCATTGTGGACGTTTATAGACAACATTAACGAAATAAGTAATGAAACATCAAGAAAAATTAAATATTAAATCTCCCTTAAATTTGCCTCTCTCTCGATTTTGCTCAGCTCTGATCAATTTCTTAAAGTGACATAGCCCGTCTTGCAACTAGATCTTATTTTTAGAGTCATTCTTTCGATAGTTATAATTGCTATAGAAATTCATATCGTTGTGATTAGTGTCACAAGAAATACTTTCGATGAAAGTTTTAAAACAATTCTCTTTTAAGCGAAAATTTTGAACTTCTTTGAGGGAGGACCTTAAGAAGTTATGCGATATTGTCAATCATCGAACTTGATTTAAGTTTGCGATAAATATTGCGATGTGCCAAGGTTGGACAAATGTCAGGTTATTAGTTATAATGTCCATCAACCATTTTAGTTGGTCACCTTCGGATTTTTAGAGCTTTTGGATATTATGTCAGGAAGTATAGACTTGCCCCCGAAAAACATTATATTGCTGTAAATAGGACAGTAAGGAGAAGATGTTATTTGATATACACCTTCTTGGAAGTTGATGAAAGTTTGGACATTTTACGACGTGTTAAGTTTCAGCCAAATCGGACTAAATTCCTAAATTATAACGCTCATTAGCTGTTGTTGTTGTTTTAACAGGTCGATTGTAATTGTAAGAAGATCCAATTGTCGTGGTTACGCTCATTAAACATTGTTGGTTGTTACCGGCAGGGTCTTTGGAGATTTAGGAGCATTATCTCAAGAAATATGGATTTGCCCTTAAAAAATTGGACTGTGTGTGTGTGTGACTGCTGACCTTGAACTGCAGTCTTGCAAATTTGATATGTTTCTGTCGAATTTAATATATTTCTGTAAGAAATATTACGACGTGCTAATTATGAATCAAATCGGTTGGTTCTTTCTTACGAACAATTTTGAAATTTTGTGTTGGTGGTAATTGCAGGAGTGAACCGATATGTCATCTTAGAGCTTGATCAAAGTTTGGACTACTCAATATTACAAGATACAAAGTTTGGACCAAATCGGTTACTCCATTCAACAGCCAGACAGACGGCCGGAAGGGGCTAAGGCTCCAAATTGTCTGAAAGGAATTACATGGGGTCTGAAACCATTATACCGATAAGGCACGTGGGGCCTAAAAGCTAATGGAGACAAAATATGAAAAATCCGTATTAGGGATATGTAAGGGGACTTTCTATTAATCGATTAATCGACTTTTTGCAGTCAAAAGTCTAAAAATCGTAGTCGACTTTTGTCTGGAGGGAAAATCACATAATCGATTATCTTGTGATCGATTTTCGAGTTTGCCCATTGACTGTTGACTTGGCGGTCTTACACTTTTGGCGGTTTTACAGTTTCAACAGAAAACTCGAAAATCGACGAATAGTTGATTATGATCGATTTTCTGCGGTTATGGAAATTTCGAAAGTCGAGTTTTAAGACAACTGAAATAATCGCCAGTCCTTTGACATCAAGGCCTCAGGTGTTTGGGGGCACAAAACCGCTTCGGTGTCAAAATATGGTTAATAAATCATGGCTCAAAAAATTACACACAGTGAAATTGTGGAAAAGTCAAAAAAGCGGAGACTACACCTATAATTTTGGACAAAGTTTCATTAAAACTTTCTCCTGAAGCTAAACACCTCGGTACAATCCTGAATCATCGTTTGACTTAGAAAAGGAATATCGAAGAGCGGACAAAGAACTCTATTGGGAAAAGTTGAGGACTAAGACCACATGTCATACACTGGATGTAGGTAAGGGTTGTCCTGACCATCTTAACCTATGGCTGACTCGTCGGTTGCAATCATGTGAGAATAAAACGTTACTGTCTGCGTCAATACAGATAACGGCTCAATCAAAATCACTCCTCAGACCACATTGAAAGTAGTCCTGCATCTGCAACCTCTGGGTATCGTAATCCAGTTTCAGGTTGCGAGGACGACTTTTAGGCTCCGAGAGTCAAGATCGTACCGGACTTCGCAGCTCGGACATGCGAAAGTTTAAAATTTTTTGATAACACTATGCAACACTGAAAATGCAAACAACTTCTAGTGTGCATTTTTTGAAAGTACATATTTTGGCTATAAAAATCCTCGTAAGGTTTTGTCCTGTCAGATCCAGTTCGGATTTTATGGCCTCATCTAAACCGGGCTAAATTTACACTTTTTTCCACTGCTCAGCCTTTATCTCAGAAACGAATAGGAATTTGGCCTTGCTGTCTTTAGCAATATTGTAGCGCTAAACTAGTAGAACTTATCTTTTTAAAAAACCACATAGGAAAAACTCCATCTAGGGCATCAAAATCTATAAAATATAGAAAATTTTAGATAATTGCTGAAATTCTGGTCAGTATCGGCTAAACTGTTGGGAGTTGAACCAAGTAACCTTTTGCACAAATCTTACAAATAAAGTTCTCAACAATTCTTTAGAACATTCTGAAACTCTAAAATGCTTGCTTCACGTTGTTTTAGCGGTATTTTGCATCATATCTTTTACAACACGTATTTCAAACACAGTTCACACCAACAGTTTATTCTCGCATTTCGGATTTCGCTGCATTATTGACATTTTTATTAAATCGTCGTTGAAAAATGTGCTGAAAACCACGGCATAGAGACATTTTACAATAATGACATGTTCTGAAGAGTTGTGTATTACATTCCAGGGAATACTTTTCCAAAAGAAAATATTCAGAAAAAATTAACGGTTTTGGAGATACGGTGCGAAATGTATAAAAATTGTGGAATTTTTGCATATATTTTGAAATTTGAGGCAATAAATGTAGTTTTTCGAGTTCATTATTTCTCCAAATATTTTATTCTTGTTCTTATCTACAAATTTGCTTCAGAGGTCAGACGAAGATTCGCATTGGTTTCAGAGATATAGCCCCGAATTTCTTTAAAAACTCAATATTTAACCTTGTTTAGATGGGGCCATAAAATCCGAGCTGGATCTGACAAAACAAAACCTAACTAGGGTTTCTTGTCGTTTGGGTCTATACTTTCAAAAAATCCGCAGTTCAAATTGTTTGCACAAGATCACCTTAAAAATGTTGAACAGTGTAATCAGCTTGTCGTCACCGATTGTTAATTTATATATGGGATTCGATAGTAAACAAATTGAAACTAGGGAAACCAACAAATTAGGCCAAAATATTAAAAGGTAGGGGCGTGGCGTGCTCCTAAAAACGACAGTTTATTTTCCTATTTTGTAAAATACGTAACTTTTGCGAATTTTTGCAGAAAGAAATATCTCCTTCAGTCCATACATACTTTTGTACCCCTCAAGTTCTGTCCGTTTAACACTTTTTTAAATTTATTGAAATTATTTATGTTTTTTCCATACCGTTTCCCATATTAATTATAGCTTTTTACACAATTAACATTTTTTAAGTATATGAGTTTTTATATGAGTTATATACGTTTCATGAAAACCCAAGATGTATTTTTAAATTTTTGAAAAAATTTAAATTTTTTGAAAAAAAAAGTTGTGCAAAAAATTTTTAATATTTGTTTGTTTTGTTTTAGTTGAAGATTCAATCATATGATTGTTTAAGAGTCTGGAGTTTCCCCATTGGCTTAACTTCATCACTTTCCTCTTTGCAGAGAAAAATGTTTACAAAACGCACTGATAGCTTGCAAAATTTACTGATCGCTACCAATATCATGATTTCATCCCGGCGAAGGGAATTATCAATTGGCTTTTCAATTTTTGAAATGATGATTTTTTTAGTGAAAACCTGAACTCTTTAAGCATCGAGTATTCTCATGTTAATGAGAATGATGCTCACTTTTCGGCTTTCCCAAAAAAACACCAGAACAAAATATTTGCAAGCTGACAGCACGATTCAACTAAGAAATCATCGATTTCTGTTAAGTTGAAATAACATCAACACAGTTACCTGTGAGTATGTCGTTGGAATTTTATTTACAAAATTCCGTTTTGCGCGAGCCTTCGCTGTTTTTTGTTTGTTTTGTTTTAGTTGAAGATTCAATCATATGATTGTTTAAGAGTCTGGAGTTTCCCCATTGGCTTAACTTCATCACTTTCCTCTTTGCAGAGAAAAATGTTTACAAAACGCACTGATAGCTTGCAAAATTTACTGATCGCTACCAATATCATGATTTCATCCCGGCGAAGGGAATTATCAATTGGCTTTTCAATTTTTGAAATGATGATTTTTTTAGTGAAAACCTGAACTCTTTAAGCATCGAGTATTCTCATGTTAATGAGGAAAGCCGAAAAGTGAGCATCATTCTCATTAACATGAGAATACTCGATGCTTAAAGAGTTCAGGTTTTCACTAAAAAAATCATCATTTCAAAAATTGAAAAGCCAATTGATAATTCCCTTCGCCGGGATGAAATCATGATATTGGTAGCGATCAGTAAATTTTGCAAGCTATCAGTGCGTTTTGTAAACATTTTTCTCTGCAAAGAGGAAAGTGATGAAGTTAAGCCAATGGGGAAACTCCAGACTCTTAAACAATCATATGATTGAATCTTCAACTAAAACAAAACAAACAAAAAACAGCGAAGGCTCGCGCAAAACGGAATTTTGTAAATAAAATTCCAACGACATACTCACAGGTAACTGTGTTGATGTTATTTCAACTTAACAGAAATCGATGATTTCTTAGTTGAATCGTGCTGTCAGCTTGCAAATATTTTGTTCTGGTGTTTTTTTGGGAAAGCCGAAAAGTGAGCATCATTCTCATTAACATGAGAATACTCGATGCTTAAAGAGTTCAGGTTTTCACTAAAAAAATCATCATTTCAAAAATTGAAAAGCCAATTGATAATTCCCTTCGCCGGGATGAAATCATGATATTGGTAGCGATCAGTAAATTTTGCAAGCTATCAGTGCGTTTTGTAAACATTTTTCTCTGCAAAGAGGAAAGTGATGAAGTTAAGCCAATGGGGAAACTCCAGACTCTTAAACAATCATATGATTGAATCTTCAACTAAAACAAAACAAACAAAAAACAGCGAAGGCTCGCGCAAAACGGAATTTTGTAAATAAAATTCCAACGACATACTCACAGGTAACTGTGTTGATGTTATTTCAACTTAACAGAAATCGATGATTTCTTAGTTGAATCGTGCTGTCAGCTTGCAAATATTTTGTTCTGGTGTTTTTTTGGGAAAGCCGAAAAGTGAGCATCATTCTCATTAACATGAGAATACTCGATGCTTAAAGAGTTCAGGTTTTCACTAAAAAAATCATCATTTCAAAAATTGAAAAGCCAATTGATAATTCCCTTCGCCGGGATGAAATCATGATATTGGTAGCGATCAGTAAATTTTGCAAGCTATCAGTGCGTTTTGTAAACATTTTTCTCTGCAAAGAGGAAAGTGATGAAGTTAAGCCAATGGGGAAACTCCAGACTCTTAAACAATCATATGATTGAATCTTCAACTAAAACAAAACAAACAAAAAACAGCGAAGGCTCGCGCAAAACGGAATTTTGTAAATAAAATTCCAACGACATACTCACAGGTAACTGTGTTGATGTTATTTCAACTTAACAGAAATCGATGATTTCTTAGTTGAATCGTGCTGTCAGCTTGCAAATATTTTGTTCTGGTGTTTTTTTGGGAAAGCCGAAAAGTGAGCATCATTCTCATTAACATGAGAATACTCGATGCTTAAAGAGTTCAGGTTTTCACTAAAAAAATCATCATTTCAAAAATTGAAAAGCCAATTGATAATTCCCTTCGCCGGGATGAAATCATGATATTGGTAGCGATCAGTAAATTTTGCAAGCTATCAGTGCGTTTTGTAAACATTTTTCTCTGCAAAGAGGAAAGTGATGAAGTTAAGCCAATGGGGAAACTCCAGACTCTTAAACAATTTTTAATATTTTTTTTGTATTTTTATGGTTTATTCTTTGGTGTTTGACCTTTTAAATAGATCGGAACATATGAAATACTCAAAAATACTCATATTTTGATACAAAATATGAAAAAACTCAAAATTTCAACTTTGACCTTTGACAAAAAAAAAAAACGATTCTGAACCACTGTGCGGGGACAGGAATCGCATAAACGATTATATGCCCACCTATTTCAGATTTGACTCAATATCCGTAATTATTCCAAGCACGAGCATTTGGGCTGAAGGTAACTACAGTTCTGGCAATATACATAGATGGATCCAAGATGGAAGAAAGCACTGGCGCCTGTATTTATTGCGAAAATCCATTAATCAAACACTCACTTATGTATGCTTAACGATAGCGGTAGCGTCTTTCAATCAGAGATTCTTTCTATCAGAAAAGCAGCAGAGTTGGTTCAAACCAGTCTTAAAGTCGATAGTCGGGCGACCTTTAAGGCCCTCAAGTCCTTGATTGCAGAAAGGATATGAATGATATACGAAATATCGGGTAGCTTTGTTGTGTTGCTTGACATATTAATATACCGAGAAACGAAAAAGCAGATGAAGTAGTTAGATCTATAATTAATGAATCTGTTTGACCACCAATGTGCTACTGCATTGGCAAACTTTGTAAGATCTACTTTGAGAAGGCCACCGGCTTTTCAACAAGGATGCAGGACATGCAAAGCAATCTGACCAGTGATCTCTCAACGTAGAATGACTTCCCTTTTGTAACTCGATAAGTTAGAGATAAGAATCACTGTGGGGCTTTTTACGGATCATTGCAGGTTTAGATCTTTAACGTCACTCAAGGACACACTGACTGTTGGGTAGATTTGAGATAGATACTCTCAGCTTACCTTAAATCTAAGCTCGACCTATTTGCTATGAACCTATGTTAATCTTAAAAACGTTTTATATACCACTTCCCAATGATTCTAGTCGTACAATATTTATATCATAAGAATTTTCTTACCAGTATTTATACAACATTTTAAAGAATAAAGATTAAAATGTTTATTTTAGAATCCCTAACCTTAAGAAATACCCCATTTTGTGATTTTTAAAAACAAAGTCTCCATATAAAGAACACCTTTAAAACATCAATTTCCCTGTCTAATAACAATCTGTTCTCAAAGATTTGTCAAAAATCAAAAAACTCTGTACATTTGCAACCTAATGCATTTGTTTGCTCAAAAATATGAAAACAAATTAGAAAAAGGCAAATGCAAAAGGGAATTTTGCATCAAAGGTCATTTATGTGACTTGGAGGCAGAATGGACCCTTAGACGATACAACCAAAAACACATCACATAACAAACGAAAAAATAATTGACTCTCCGTCATCATCAAAAACAACTTAAAATTGCCAACATCCCTCTTTCTGTTTAGAAACACCAAATCTGACATATGTGTTGTTGTTGTAAATTGCTTGTCAAACAAATGACAAAATTTAATTTAAGTCACAAAAATATGTCACCAAAACATCACATCTAATCAAATATGACAGTTTCAGCTCAGTTTTCAACCCAAAAAAGGAATGCAATAGCTTTTCATATTTCAAAGGAGTTGGAAATACACAAAAGTGCATAGGAATCACAAAGGTGAGTCATCCAAGCACCAACCACTCACCCACCATCACAGTAACATTGAAAGCATAACCACGATGAAAGTCAACAGAACAGAAATGTTGAAACTGTCAAAAGTCAGTACCAATTAACGGCAACCAAAGTACGGCAAAATATGGCAAGAATTGCTGCAAAAGTACGAACAAGAAAAGAAATCCTTACTGTCCATTACAAAGAGGACACTTGTAATTTGCAACAAATGCACTATTTCCAATTTCCTTCTGTAATAGAGAACACACAAATGCAAACTATGAACATTTGTTTACTTTATTAAGCCATAGACAGAATACTTAAATATGTTCTCAAGTGATAATTAAGAAGAAATCGCCAAAAACTCAACAAATGTACTAAAAAGCGACGTAGAGATGGCTAAGATTTAAACTCTTTTCATTCTTTGTTAAACCAGCAGCTTCCGAACCTCGCCCACCTCCATTATTGGAGGCTGTGACCAGGCTGAGACCACTTTTCTGCAGGGATTTTCAGCCAGAGTTAGCTGCTAGAGCGGTGCCTTTCCAGGTAGCTTCAAGTCCAGTAACTGTATGGGTGAGAAATTCTAATTTCGGTAGCGAATGACTTTGACTCCCTTTATTAAGGCTCGCTCAGCCGAAGAACGCTGTCAGATTGGACGACTCTTCTCTTCTCATCCGTGATCTTTCCTTCAGGATCGGCTTTGTCAATGACTGCTACAAGGAGGTAGACTGGGTTTGCCGTCACAGCAGGTCTAGTTCTTGAATTGCACCACCGGATGGTCTTGTGAAGTCTTTTGCCTCTGACGACCGCCTCGGCCCTCTTGTAAGAGACATCCATTCGCGCTGTCACACGCGAAGACGTTGAATGTGCAGTCTGAGTCTCTTGGGGGTCGGGTGGAGCTCCTCGGATGACCTAACCCCATTCCCACAGAGGAAGATGCATCAACAACATGCCTATTAACCCGGCTATTTGCAGTGATGTCATCATTTTTGATTTGTAAGGATGGTACTACACGCGATGTCCTAGTAGCAGACTTCGGCTATACCGTTGCCAAGAGACAAGGCGACGGCATTTCTCCCCCGAGAGCCTTAGAGTTTGATCGAGGTCCTCAGTCCCCAGTCGTTACTTCGGCGTGCAGTTTCGGCTTGGTCGGTGTATTCACCATCTTTGGCTTTGCAGGCCCCATTATCCTAACATCTTCTTGTTGCTGCTTTGGATTTCGTGCGTCCTTCGGGACCAGCAACTTGGAAAGGGCAGATTCACCTATCGTCAATTTCCTCAACGGAGAGAAAGTCTGACTCATCGGACTACCAACCCTACCTTCCGACGAGTTGGTTGCCTCTTTAGAGAGAGGGATTTGTTCTATTGGAAGAATTCACCTGCCATCGTCAAATCTTCCCATAAACCAAAGTTTCAACCTAGTTTCCCTAAAATCCTTCTCTGTTATCATAATAGGATACCGGATCGCCGGAAGGTTCTTTTATGATTTTTATACCCTCCACCAAAGTATGGACGGTATATTAAGTTGGTTTTTCTGTTTGTAACACTTCGAACTATTCATTTGCGACTATATAAAGTATATATGTTCTTGATCAAGATAAAATTCTAAGACGACCTAGCCATGTCCGCCTGTTCATCTGTCCGTCTGTTGTAATCACTGAGCTAGAGCGCTATATTTTAGCATCCGAGTGTATTTTTTCCATAGACAGGTCAAGTTCGAAGATGGGCTATATCGGGCCACTTGTTGGTGTAGCCCCCATATAACTGTACCTCCCGATTTTCGGTATTTTGGGGATTTTAGCTACATTTTTTGACCGAACTATCTGAAATTTCACGTTTGGGGTTCCCAGTGGTAACAAAATATCTCCACTAAAAACCGTCTACATAGGTCCATGTTTTGGTATATCCCCCATATAACGGTACCTCCCAATTTTTAGTATTTTGAGCATTTTAGCTAAAATTTTTTCACCGAACTACCTGTAATTTCACTTTGGGGTTCCCAGTGGTAACAAAATAACTCTACTAAAAACATAGGTCCATGTTTCGGTATAGCCCCCATATAACATTACCTCCCGACTTTCGGTATTTTGCGGATTTTAGCTAAAATTTTTGACCGAACTACTAGTAATTTAACATAAGAGGTTCCTAGTAATCACAAAATATCCCCATCGAAAACTGTCGACATAGGTCCATGTTTTGATATAGCCCCCCATATAACAGTACCTCCCGATTTTCGGTATTTTGTGGATTTTAACTACACTGTTTGACCAAACTACCTACAATTCAACATTTGAGGTTCCCAGTGGTCACAAAACATATCCACCAAAAACCGTCAGCATACAGTCTGTCGCAAAAGTTAGTATACACCGTTGAAACCAAAATGTATTAGGGATAAATATCACTATAACTTATTGAAAACAACAAACAATTGGTTTTATTTGATAGACAAGAAGGTTGTCTTCCCTAATAACAATTAAAAGTGCGCAATATTTGCATACATTAGCAAATGTGCGGTTCGAATCCCAAAAAGACCAAAATTTATGTCGCAAAAATTAGTATACAATGGAGAATCCTCGTGGAACTGTGTAAAAAATTCTTGATATTTTTGAACAAAATGAAACTAAATCTGTAGTTAAGATCATAAAGAGTGTATTAATTGGTTTTAATGGCAGTTATAGTACTTATAGTGACAAGTCCAACGTACACTGGATCGTAAAATCCACAAAAATTGGTCATCTACAAATACAACAACTGTAGCGACAAAATTCCGGGTGTTATGTCCTGCTTATGAATTTTAAAGCCATCAAATGCTCAGAAGCGCTCTAAAGTTTCAATATGGGGTGATCTTGATCGAGTTTCGGCTTGTCCTTTTTGAAAAAACGGAAATTTCTTGAAGGAAACCCCTACTTTTGATGCCGTTGTCTTTTTGAAACATGTAATAATCCTTATTCCCTACACATAATGACTTTACTTTTCGGTTAATTTTCTCACAAATTACGTCCCTTTTCACATTCCCACCAAAAATAAAGAGTAGGAGAACCTCAAGTTCTGGTGTAAGCCCTACAGTGATACTCCACCAAAAATTAAAATTTTAATACAGAGCTTTCTCTGCTGTTATAACGCATGGATTGTGCAAAAACGTTCTGAAAAGCTGTGTTCGCTTCACTTAGGACCAAAATACAACTATATGGATTAGTTAGAAGTAGTTTATTAGACATTAGTAGTACATTAGAGACTAGGGACACGAGAAGAATGCCCGATCCTGCTAAAAGGCCGGTATAACTGTAAGGCTTACAACGGACCTTGAGGTTCTCCTACTATTTACTTTTGGTGGGAATATGAAAAGGGGCAACATTTGTGAGCAAGTTAACTCAAAAGGAAAGTCCTTATGTGTAAGGATTAAGGATTATTACATGTTTCAAAAGGACAATAGCCTCAAAAGTATGGGTTTCCTTCAAGATATTCCCGTTTTTCAAACAGGACAAGTCGAAACTCGATCAAGATCATCCCATATTGAAACTATAGAGCTTTTTTGAGCATTTCATGGCTTTATGATTCATAAACAGGACATAACACTCGGAATTTTGTCGCTACAGTTGTTGTATTTGTAGATGACCAATTTTTTGTGGATTTTACGATCCAGTGTACGTTGGACATGTCACTTTAAGTACTATAACTGCCATTAAAACCAATTAATATACTCTTTATGATCTTAAGTACAGATTTAGTTTCATTTTGTTCAAAAATATCAAGAATTTTTCACACAGTTCCACGAGGATTCTCCGTTGTATACTAACTTTTGCGACATAAATTTTGGTATTTTTGAGGTTCGAACCGCACATTTGCTAATGTATGCAAATATTGCGCACTTTTAATTGTTATTACGGAAGACAACCTTCTTGTCAATCAAATAAAACTAATTGTTTGTTGATTTCAATAAGTTATAGTGATATTTATCCCTAATACATTTTGGTTTCAGCGGTGTATACTAATTTTTGCGACAGACTGTACATAGGTCCATGTTTTAGTATAGCCTCCCATATAACAGCACTTCCCGATTTTCGGTATTTTGAGGATTTTAGCTACAATTTTTTCAGAATATTTTGTGGTGGAGGGTATAACACTTTTTTACTTGTTCTCATTAGGAGAGTTCTGCTTCTGCCCTTCGTTTACATCCACAATGGCGTTCTGCCTGAGAGAGAAGGATTCTCATCGGTCAGTGCCGATATAGACTACAGGGTATGAGTGTATCAGTCTTTTGTTTTACAGTGGTTTTGTGTTAACTGAGGACAAAGCTTGACCGCCAGAGGGGGTATGGATCACTGTGTTGCCCATATCCTCATCCATCAGGTGCGTATTATTCAAGAATCCATCCGGGTTACTGTCGTCACTGAGTCAGATAGTGTCACTCCTCCTCCTGAAGATTCATTAGACGGTCTTAAGCTCCTCACAATGTCTCCAAGGGTATGGGTGTATCAGTCTTTTGTGATACAGTGGTCCCTGTGCTTACTGAGGACAAAGCCGTATTATTCAAGTATCCATCCGAGTTACTGTCGTCACTGAGTCACTACTCTAAAAGATTCATCAGATCGTTATTAAACTTCTCACTATATCGCCTGAGTCTTATATTCAGTTCGTCAAGAATCGAGACATCCCCGCCTTGAGGATCTGTGTTGGAGTCCTCCAGAAGATTCATCACATCGTTATTAAACTCATTAAACTTCAGTTCATCAAGAATCGAGACATCCCCGCCTTGAGTATCTGTATTGGACGCGTTTCTGCGCTCTGTGTCCGTGTCTATAGCTTGATCCGTTAACATTTCCTTGGGGAATAGAGTTTGTGTTTGTTTTTAAGTTGTAATAAAAATCCATGAGATATAGAGTCAACGAGGGAGAAGAGGTCGATTATTTCATAGCCCTAATTTGCCACGACAAGGACCTGATATCTAAGTCTGTACTTCGTTGAGTCGCCCAGCTATTCACGAGACTCGGTATCCTACTGTAAACTTTTAAAAAACCCGATAGGCACGTGTTCTCCTGACACCTCGGCATTAGGGGATCTCAAAATAAAGCAGGAGATCACTGCCGGATTACCTCTTGTTCCTTCACAACCTTAACCCCCACATCGCGCCAAGATCGTTATCCCGAGTGGGAATACTTATTACTAAGTAATGCGTATTGGTGGGACAAAGTGTGTGTTTCTGACAAAAGCCATAGGATTCAGAGAAACATTAACCTGATTGAAACCACTGTTCGAACAAATGAAAATAGTGAAAAGAACTACAAAACTGAAAATATAACAAACATAAAGTCATAAAGCCGACCACTTTTCATTCACATACCTTTTGGGGGAACGACAAAGTAATGTCCATGGAGGAAAAAAGAAAATGCGGACAAACAAATCCTGTTAGAGGCCGATTAGAACAGCGAACATTTGCTCTTAGAATTTGTTGCTGTCTTTATGCAGCCAACCACCCACTGGCTGTTGATTTGCCTTTGATTTGTAAGTAGAAGAGAATGAATTGGGCTTTTTGTGATCTCATTTCGAGTTATGTGTTTGACAAACGGTAGGAAGCATGTAGTCTTAATAAGATTGTATCATTGCCGGTGTATATACTTGTTGCCTCGGTCACAGTGTAACATACACTGAGACAGTAGCATGAATTCACAGTAGGAAATCAAAACTGGAAATTAAAGCTGTCTCTTTGACGGCAAAGAGAAGTGTCATTGTTATTTGCATTGTTTGTTTGTCTGCCTCTTTATTAATGTGACATATGGAAGATACAACTCAATTTAATACTCATCATGTGGTACTTACCTTATCGATACGGTATGACTCTATAGATGCTATCGTTTTGCTATCAGCATATGCAAAACTAACACCAAGCAACCAACCTACCACCATTACAATGCATTGTCACTTTATAACGCCACCGCAGTTCATTCGCCCACCAAAACAACATACAAACACTTCCCTGACGATGATGACCGGAAAAAACAAACCATAAAGCTATATAAAAATTGAAACATATGTGCCGAACAATAGTTCGTATTACTTCTCAGCTCCCATTATCGTCAACATCGGCATCATCATCATCTCTATTAAGGCTGTTGTCATCCAAGACAGCAAACAATGCCAACAGGCTTTGGGATCAGTAGTCAATCAAATCGCAATTGTGCGGATTTACTATGTCTCGAACAAAATCCAAAAAAAGGGAAAACCATTGCTTTCGTCCTTTGGCATTTTGAATCACTTCAGACCCACCACAACACCAATGAAATGTGAAGTACTCAACTTTGTCAGTGACTTGTGTTCTACTACTGTCTTTTATGGTCAACTGTCATTGGGAATTAGGTGGATGATGATGGTGGTGGTGGTGTTAATGCAGTGATGCGCACTCGTAAAGTCCCTTACCAATGTGACAAGAACAACCAAGTAAGCAACCAACCCTCGTTATGCTATGATGATGACGATAAAGATCCTTTCCACTCCTCGATGCGCTACTTAATGCCCCGTGGGGAATTTTCAGAATATTCCTGAGTCGATTTTTACATAAGATTTAGTGTTTTTCGCTTCACTGCGCGCTCTCTCCTGCTGGTAAATTAATACGATAAGTACTTAATGGCCTTCAAATGTGGCGGAAGTAATTCCTTGTCTGTCTGTCGTCCTCGTTAACAATAAAACTATTTCGAAGGGAAGGGTCGTTAATGTTTTCTTTCTTAACTTAAGAGTTAATGTGGCTTTTATTATTGTTATTGTCTTTTAGCGATTTAAATTTATTAGTTAGTCGTTAGGTTGATACAGACATTGCACTCCACCATCAATAAATCAAAGGGAAAACTCGATTTTCACAAAATTTAGTAGGAATCGTTTTTAGCCACAACTATGAACTGGAAATTTTTTTTCATTGATTGGCCCCATTAATTAATGAGGAAATAACGTGTTAAGGTTGACCGATCGCCAAAAAATTGCCAATTGAAGGTTTATCGATCAAATGGATTGATAAAAAATGTTTGCTTTTTTGGGACAGTCTAAATATAATCTACAATAAATAATCGCACGAACCGATAAAGAACTCTCCATAAGCAATCTAGTTATACATACATAAGTAATAAGTCCAATTAATAAAGGTCAGGGTTAAATAGCCGGGTCCGTTAAAAAAAAAAAAAAAAAAAAAAAAAAACGAAAAAACAATCTGATGGCAATCCCTAGTTCCCAACTAAATTCCGTTTTGTGGGAATTTTGGTATTCTACCTCTGCTCCATGTCTATTTTGAATGGAGTAGTGTGTACAAAAAGAAAAATAAACTGAAAAGTATTTCTTATTTGAACTTTTTGTTGACATTCTGACAATGCGGTATTTATTTTGTCCTTTTGTGTCGGGCTTTACAAAAGGATAATTTTTAAAATTGAATTATTATTCTAATAATAGCCCCGAATGACAATACAAATAAAACAAAGCAAATATAACAATGTGAAAACAACAACCTCTACGCTATTGTGTGAGGAAACGAACTGTGAAAAGTTACAATAAATACAAAATAAGGTCTTCTCATCTGTTTAACAAGCATAGCATGCGGAAAGCTGAGTCCATGAGTTAGAAAGCAAATATTTATATAAATCTATAAACCAAAATAATCCATTTTTTCCTTTATGTACTTTTTCTGTATATATCACTTTGAATATCGTGAAGAAGACACTCAAAAATGCTATGGATGCTATAAATTCTTATAAAGAAATATGTTAGCCAAAAAATTTATTCATCCTAAAAATAAAGTTTTTCTCAGAGAAATAAAATGTTTGAATCATTGGCATAATAAAGTTTGAATGAATGAATTAATAATATTTTTAGTTACATTTTTAGTACGAGAACTGAACGATAACTATCTGGCCTAACAATGAAAACGTGAATATATACTGTTTAATTACGAATAGTTTCATTCTCTTTTCAAATTATGATGTTTCAATTCTTCCGTTAGAACTTGACAATTTAGCAGAAGTGCAACTTTGTGTTTTCGCACAAAGTGAAAGATGTCAAATTCTAATGAGAATGTACTAAAAATTGGCGCCACTTTGCAGTGTCCATCGTTTGTTTTTATTCTCTCTTTGGCTAAATAAAGAGTGGTCAGTCGAACTTCGTCGATTAAAGAAATAACTTGGATTTTCGTCCACCACAAATTTGGATATTCGTCCACAACAACTTTGTAAACAAAAGGTACAGATATTGTTTATACGAACAATATTTCTTAAATAAAGGATTGAATCATTTTTATTATAACGAAATTGATACTGCTGTTGTTTTGTTTTTTCTTTTTGGTTTTTTTCTTTTATTGCCTCCGCAAACATTGGTCGCTTCGAACCGGATAAACATTGATTTTTTTGAGCCTCGATTGCACATTGGTCCAATCGAGCCGAATACATTGCTTCCAGCAAAAGGATTCGGATTCTCTTCACTTAGGAAGCAACAGCAATTGGTTTTTTCGTTTTTACAAAGGCGCTCTCCGTCAGCTACCAACAAATGCACAAAGAAGCATCATACACATCATAATAAATAGACAACAATTTCTTCATTATTTTAAGTAAGGTGAGTACCGTCAAATAAGTGAGCATTCGCGAGTGTAATTTCTATTATCCAACAAATAGTAAAGTGCTAAATTAATTTGCTAACATTCGCCCTACAACGTCGTCGCGTCGTTATAGTTTTTGTTGTTGTTCTCTTCCAGAACAACTACTTTTCATATCACTTCGTACGAGTACTCCAAAATAATATTCAAAGTCAAAGAGTGCAGTGATCTGTATTGTTGGTATTATTTTCTATTCGAGAAAAATAATCATATCGTTGTTAGTGTTTTTTCAATGCATATTCAAATTGCCAAATAAAAGAAATAAAGAGAGAAGAAAAAACACTAACAACTCTACTGACCATTATCCGTTGAGTTGTAACAACAAATACCCATCACTGCAGTCATCTGTTCTGTTGATCGTTCGATCGATATACACATACACGTGTTATTAATATACGAGGTCCGCGCCAAAAGGTAAATATACGAGGGGTGCGTGAAAAGTTGTATTATTCATTCTGAATATTTTAATGAAATTTCTTTTTGATTATTTTTTACAAAATAATTGTTTTTCTTGTTATTGTTGGTAATTAGTGTGCATCTTACAGTCCGTGCAACCTACAATAGGTTAAACATTATTCAAAATTTGTGGATTTTCATCCATTTATTTAAATTCTTTGTAAAGTTTTGATTATTCGTTTGTGTTTCTCTTGAGAAATAATTTGTTTGTGTATTATTCGATACACATATCCGAAATTTAGTGCACTGAGAGAAATTTTGAAGGCTTTCAGTACACAGCGAAAAATTAAAATTTTACGTTTCTTGTCAATTTTGTTCTTTTTATTGTATTTTTCGGTACAATAAATTAAAAATAGTGTATTTTCGATACATTTGTGTACTAAACAACATTTAGTGACTTTTCGATACACTTGAAAAAGAATATTTTGCAGTTTTTTGGATTTTGGTGTATTTTTCGATACATTAAAAATAAAGTTGGGTATTTTTCGATACCGATTTTCACAACTGTTGGAATTTTTGAGAAGTTTCTACTATTTTTCGTTTTACATTGGTAATTTGGTACGTTTTATTGTATTTTTCGGTACATTAAAATAAAAAAGAGTGTATTTTTCGATACAAATTTTACAACCACTTAGAATTTGGCAGATTTTAAGAAAAATCAACACTGATTTCCGACGTTGGCTTGATAAACTTTAGTTGACAAGTTAATATATTATAGCATTTTCGTGCATTGTGAACTACTTCTTCAAGTCAGGTTGTTTTGGTCCATTTTAGAAATGACATTTTTCGATTTCATTCAAATTTTATTTCGATTTTCATCGTTATGTCGGTTACTCCTCTAGACTGTTTCATCAGAGCTACAGATGCGCTAATTACGTTTGATTCCAACTTCAGTTCTCTCCGAGATGAAGATCTGGATATCTATATTCTTGAAGCTCAGGCAGCCGAATTTAAAGTAATGTGGAAAAAAGTAAAAGAGATGTTTGACGAATGTCTTAATTTCCTAAAAACTGCTGATAAACCCGATCCCAATGGCATTACATCAGCAGAGTGTAAATATCAGGTAGCTTTCAAGGCCTATATAAATACAATTGCAATGATCAATCGGAAAATTGATGAACATAGAGCTAGGTCGATGAATTCTTCTCCCACTTCTGGCGAAAGCGTTTCTGTTCCTGAAGGTTTGAATATAACTAGATCATCAGCTGAAGTATCCGCTTCATACAATGATAATGTTTTCCATAGTTTAAACCTTCCACCGTGTGATATTGACATTTTCAATGGCGATTTTCTTTCATGGCCTAAGTTTAGGGATCTTTTTTCTGCATTGTTTATTGACAACAAGCGCTTGAGTGACATAGAAAGGCTATGTCACTTATTTAAGAAAACTAGTGGCGAAGCGAAAGATATTGTTTCAAAATTCCCTTTGACGAATAGGAGTTTTAATTTGGCTTGGAATGCTTTGAAGGAGACGTACGACAATGTACGAATTCTGGTGAATAACCAATTAAAGTTATTGTTCGACCTTCCGGTCATTGATATAGAATCGTGTTCAGGATTGAAACTATTACAGAGGGGTATAAATAGTTGCATTTCTGCTATGGAAATTTATGATGTTTCGACCAACGATTGGGATCCGATTCTTGTTTTCAGTTGCATCCAAAGATTACCCACAAACACTGTTCAATTGTGGGAACAAAATGTTCAAAATAAATCGGTCCTATCTTCATGGAAAGATTTAGATTCCTTTCTTACAGAAAGAATTCAGACACTTACGTGTCTTCGTGACATTAGGGGAATTCAATCCAATAATAAACATGAAATCAAGTTTTCCAAACTGAGCCTTTCCAATTCCTCATCCACCTCTTCAGGTCGATTTTGTATTATGTGCCCTAAGTTAGTTCATCCCTTAAGATTTTGTCCCAAATTCTTAAAATGCTCGATCGATAGTCGCTTTTCGGCACTTCGACGTCATCATTGTTGTATGAATTGTCTAACTCCAGGTCATGAAGTACATAAATGCCTAAGTAACCATAACTGTTCAAGATGTAACAGGCGACATCACACGCTGTTACATCGTGAAAATTCCTTCCATATAAGTTCTCCTAAATCGACTTCGTCAAATTCTTATTCAAGTACCCCTAAAGTATCGCAAAATGTATCAGTTCAAAACCCAGACCTCTCTTCTTCTTCGTCTGGTACCTTTTCAACAAATAGGCAAGTGTTCCACGTTGCAGAAAATAGGAAAGTCGCATTAGGAACGGCTATGGTGAATATCGTCCAGCAGGGAGTTTCACACCCAGTACGTGCCCTTATCGACCCAGCATCCGAAGCTTCCTTCATTACTGAGGAGTTACAACAAAAAATTGGTATTTCTACCTCATCAACAGCGGTTACTATTTCAGGGGTTGATCAAACTATTTCCGCCAGATCCAACAAGTGCTGTTCATTCTGTATTGGTTCCTCAAACGAGAATACATTTTGCATAGAGCTAACGGCTTTGGTAGTCCCTAGAATTGCCGAAAATCTGCCTTCCACTTCCATCGGTACTGGATTATATTCGCGTCTTCCAAATATTCGTTTGGCGGACCCACAGTTATTCGACTGTAGGCCAGTAGATATTCTAATTGGTGCTGATCTATATCCACAAATTCTTTTACAAGGAATTATGTTTAATATTTTGGGTTCTTTGGTTGCTCAAAATACAGTTTTCGGTTGGATCATTACTGGTCCACTTTCTCCAAGTATAAGAGTATATTCTGCAGTAGTGAGATATGCAAATCATGAGGAAAATAAAAGTTCGAGATGCAATTCTTATAGGAAAAGAAATATTTGAATTCATTTTCTCAGACGTTCATGTGAAGCATTCGCCGTTTTTTGAATTTAGTGCTATTGACTACTTTGAGTACTTTGCTACAAATCTTCTTCAACATAATCTTGAATCTCCTCGTCTGTCGTTTACCAATTTTACAACTGAAAACATTCATGCTGTTATACCAATACTATCTCCTAGAGGTGGAATAGTATTTGAATGAAATATTCAAAAGGACATACAGTTGTTATCGGTACACGATATTCAAATGGACGATTTCGTGGTTCTTCTGATCGGACAATTCTCGCACTTCGTGTAAATGAGTCGTTTAATATAAAAAGTTTTTTCGGGCGTTAACCGTGGTCTTCAATTTGTGCAAATGTAACACGGTGTTGTAGGACGACGAAGAAATTAGTTAATCATTCTAATTAAAATGAATTGTTCGTGATGAACATAAATTGGTTTCTTTCTTTTTTCATATAGTAGAAAAATTGTATAAGACAACCTACTCTCAGCTATTACTAGTCTGACGAGTAAAAATGTACGAATATTTATAAACCACATGTAGTTGGAAGCAGATTCTTAGTAGTGGCTCCTATTCGGGAGTTTAGAATTTGCTGGTCGATAGCGCCCTTCAGGCGAAATAAAACGAAGACTTTGCTATCCGGGATATTTAACAATTCTTCGTTTTTGATTTTAATTTAGCTGGTCGGTAGCGCCCTTCTGGCGAAATAGAACGAAGAGGCTCCTATCCGGGAGATTTAACAACTTTTCGTTTCTTTCAGTTACAAAAAAATGTTATTGTATCGAATCGCTCCTATCCGGGAGGTTGAACAACGCTTCGGTACTAAGTAGTAGTGGATGTAGCGCCAATGGAAATTGGCATGGGTCCTCCGGACCACATGGGCTTTCCGAGCCATTTATATTATAAGAAATGTACAAAAAGGAAAGAAATTGCTAAAATGCTCACTATTGACGGTTCCGCCGTTTAATGTAAAATATGTATTCATAAATATGTACTCATAACTAAAGAACTAGAAATTAAGTTGAAACATCGCTGGATATTTCAAGGTGGCCGGCAATGTTTAATTACGAATAGTTTCATTCTCTTTTCAAATTATGATGTTTCAATTCTTCCGTTAGAACTTGACAATTTAGCAGAAGTGCAACTTTGTGTTTTCGCACAAAGTGAAAGATGTCAAATTCTAATGAGAATGTACTAAAAATTGGCGCCACTTTGCAGTGTCCATCGTTTGTTTTTATTCTCTCTTTGGCTAAATAAAGAGTGGTCAGTCGAACTTCGTCGATTAAAGAAATAACTTGGATTTTCGTCCACCACAAATTTGGATATTCGTCCACAACAACTTTGTAAACAAAAGGTACAGATATTGTTTATACGAACAATATTTCTTAAATAAAGGATTGAATCATTTTTATTATAACGAAATTGATACTGCTGTTGTTTTGTTTTTTCTTTTTGGTTTTTTTCTTTTATTGCCTCCGCAAACATATACCATCAAGAATAGTTTTATTGTTTTCATACGCCCAAACCAATTGTTGAAACCCTTTTTCCACTTCGATTTAGAAACCTCCAAAACATGGTTTTTGAACGCTTTTACAGCATCTTCTGGCTACGAAAATCGTTGACCACGCCTTTGTTTCTTGATACGCTGGGATCAAATAAAGTCATTGGGTCCCCAGTCAGGGCTGTACGGCGGATGACCAATCACTTCCACGTTTTGTGCGGTCAAACAAGCGCTGGTTTGAATCGATGTGTGAGAGCTCGCATTGCCAAGATGCAGAATGATTCTACTTCTCTTGTTCGTTTTTCAAATTTCTCAGGAGACTTCTGGCAAACAAATTGTAGTGTACCACTCAGAATTAACCGTCCTACATTTCTGAAGCAGTATAGTTGCCACACGGTCAGTTTTGTCGAAGAAACAGGCGACCATATGCTTTGATGTGCTTCTTACATGAACAACTTTCATTGGACTTGGCTCGCTTTCGAAAACCTAAACAGGTTATTCCTGTTTTGTTTCGGGCTTCTGAGCATAGATCCAAGTTTTTTCGTCTGTGACGATCTTATAAACGTCGTTTAAAGCACAACGATCGTTTTTATTCACAATTTCTTTGCTCCAATCCAAAAGAGTATCTTTTTGAGCGATTGTCCAATTTTTCTGGATCTGACGAGAAAAATCCATTTTTGCGGCCAGTTATTCACGCAATATCAAATATTAGTTGGTGAAAGAAATGCCCAAGGATACCGCTATCTCATGGTATATAACATGGCGATCTTACATTATCCGTTCACGCACGGCTTCATTTTTTCTGCCACAACGGCCGATCTGGGCGACCCCCACGACCTTCGTTTTTTGGCTAGTGTCGGCCAGGATTGAATCCATTAAACCAGTTTTTCATAGTGCTATAGGGTGACCCTTTATCAACATACAAAGATTTAATTTGATCGATACACTCTTGCCGTGATTATCCACGTCGAAATTTGTGAAAAATGATCGGACGACAATGTTCACGAGTAAATTCCATTTTTTTTGGAATGAATGGAATGGAAATATGCATACATGATAAAAACCACATATACATATATGTAGTCGAACTTCTCTATAACGTAGCATTTGGGGAATATTCGTTACAGAGAAATCCGGAAACATTTTTTGATTTGACTCTCATATGAATAAATAGACATAGAATTTTTGTTTCGCACTGAATAAATATTTTATTTTATCTTAACTTATCTTTAAAGTCTTAACAATTAGCTGTGGTAGAAAAAAGTGATCAAGAACATTGTTTTGATACTCCAATAAAGGTCTTACCATTTTAAATGAT
The DNA here is from genome assembly GCF_047663935.1 of Musca autumnalis. Taxonomy (NCBI): domain Eukaryota; kingdom Metazoa; phylum Arthropoda; class Insecta; order Diptera; family Muscidae; genus Musca; species Musca autumnalis. Next base: position 116,195,231 of record NW_027411755.1, read on the forward strand.
GCCTGTAACTGAGAAAATGAGGGCAAATCAGAAATTTCTTCACCTTTGTCTGATTCATCTTCCTCCGAATCTGAATAAAAAAATTATTAACATGTTGTTATATATTTGCGTATTCTAAAGCTTTTACTTTCAGAACCAATTTTTTGTAACGTACTTTACAACACTTCTCATTATAATTTGCTTTAATTTGTGAACTTTAATAAGAAGGAGCGTTGCTTCTCATTTATTGTGTAAACTTCAATGGAAACAGGTTTACCATATAATTCGTTATATAGCGGAAAGTCTTAAAATCAATTCGTTATAGAGAAGTAGACAAGGGAAGGGAGAGAAGTCTCCCTTGTCCCGTATGGGATGTTTGTGGAACAATTATATATTATAGAGAAGTATTCGTTACTGGGAAGTTTGTCATAGAGAAGTTATTGGGTGGGAAAAAGTTTTGTTTCCAATTTTTATTCGTTAGAGCGAAAAATTCGTTATATGACAGTTCGTTATAGAGAAGTTCGACTGTACTTGAATTAGTGCAACAATTTGGGAAAAAAATTCATTGAAACCAATAAAAAATTCTTTACACAAACATGTGGAAACATGTGTTTCGATTTGCGATGTTTCACACTGTGTTGAAAGTCCCCGGAATCAATCATTAACAAACAATTTCGACAAAAACTTTCTTGTGTTAGCAATATATTAGCTATTTTACGATATACGTACATTGAAATAACTCACATTGTTGTAGGCATAAGACGTTCTTCTTTCAAAATAATATAAATTCAAAGACAATAGCTCTGTTCCTTTACGTGCAAGAATCTTTAAGTTTTACAACTTTTTACTCGAAAAGCGTTCCTTTACTTCAGACACCGTACAATTCACATGGAAGTAGACTACAACTTTTGCTACTTTTGCCAGTTTTGCCATTTTCAAATGTAAAGGAACAGACCATTTATCTATGTATATACACCAAACAAAAACACAAAAAACGGTCACCTCAACAATTACATATGTGTTTGGGTTCGTGTATTTTTTCACCATGGAACCATCCGAACTCTTTTGGTACGTGCTGCGATAGAGATGAACCCCAGGCCATACATGTGTTCCGTTTGCCAAATCTGCATCTACCACATGTCAACATCGATGAGATGCAATGGCTCTGGCCTTAGTCGCACCCAGGATTACTGTGATAGGCATGTTGCTGTTTGCTGCGCCAGAACATTCCCCAGCATGTCTTCAACTTCATCGTTGTCCGAATACGAGAGGCCTCCTGAAATTCCCCAATAACAAACACAGCATCTTATACCACAAGTTGTTGTTCAGCACCACCGAAATGCATCATTCCCGCAATTCATTTGCAACGGTCTCCACAATAAGGTCGAAATTGTCAGTCGGAGAAACATTTTGGTCGCCGCGATCGTGGAAGCAAAGCCCACCATCACCTGTAGCTTGCAATGTTGCGATGGTTACAACGTTTTGCGGAAGAATCGAGGAGGACTTGCCCTATATTAGTTTGCTTTAAGAGAACAATAGCCGTCTGATGATAGCTCCACGTTTTGCACGGCGAATGAATACGCTCCTACGAGGATTAGAGTAGATTGCTCGCCAGATATTACCATCGTGGTACCAGGTCTGATATATCACGTATCCTGGCAACCCATCATTTCCCTTTGCTCAGACCACCTTCCTACCATCTTCTCCGTAAATAGAAGTCGGGCTTTTACTACCTCTGAACGTCGTACTTTTCTGAATTTACCTGTCACAGCTTCAGAGAGCTGCTCATTCCCTCAGATCCTCGAGGAACTGAGAGAACTTTCTTGTTACAATATTGTTACAGAAATAAGTAAGTTGGGGGCAACGGTTAATTCACTCTCGAATCCGGGAAAGAAGGATAATAGAACGGAGTAAACGAATTGGAGTAAACGAATGGTAGCTCTAGAAAGTACCATTCTCATGACACGACCTAACTTTGCTTTGTTTTAAACTGCATACTTAGTTCACTTAGTTTGTTGGCCAATACTATTTTTTTTTATTGTTTTTACATATATGGAAATCTTCTTCATATTTCAAAACTGATGTTGTTTGTCTTATTAATGACGCTGCCGAGGAAGATAAAATCTTTAACTACCCCAACATTTTAAATACCAACTTCCACAGTTGGTCCGTGTTCAGAGGACGCATTACTCCTCTTTACGCCAATTTGTTCTCTTTCGGTTTTGAAAGGTATCTGCTTCTTCATTGTTACATCATGGCTATGTGTGTATGTATTGTGTATTTTTTAACTTTTGCTAACCGAATAGGCTTTTTCCTTCCTTGACTTGAAATACCTTTGAAACTGTATTATAGTCGACAAAGTGATAATGATGACAAAGTGTCGATCAGCATATCATAGATCTTTCCCTAGATCAGTGTTAGATATTCCGGAGACAATATTATATGCACTAGGGAGGAGACATATGCCTCATCTTATCTCCATTCTTGTAAAAGGGATATATGATGTTCACGTTCTATTCGCTCTTTCCTCCAGCCAGGTGGTGTTAACTAGCTAATGTATACACCCAATCAGCGTGTCCTCTCCAGTCTTGAACAGCTCGGACGGTAAAATATCGGTTGTATTCAACTCATCCTGGCCGGTTTCGTTCTTGATTGGATCAAGGTATTTTTGTCGTTTTCGTTATTATCTATAACCGGAACACTATCAGTATATTTCGGACTTCATTCCGACTCCTGTACCTCTCGATTTTTTCATAATCCCGTAGAGTCCTGTGGTACCCAAATATGGATTTTGCCGCTGATTGCATGGAGTGGCGAATAATTTGCCACCGCCTTGATATGTAATCAGAACGTGGAGTGCTTTTAATAACCTGTTAAGCCAGTAAAGTGGAATATGATGCGACTATATGTTGTGACTGCAGCTTTTCAATGTTCAACTTCCGTGTTCGTACTTTATTTACGTTTAATCTGATACGTACCTTTGTTTCAACAAGTCAAGAGTCTACGTTTGCTCCTCGGATCGATCATACAACCAACACGTGCTATGAATGTTTTCCATCAATCAAAAAGTGATCTATTTGGTTTCTTGCTTTTGATCCGGAGACAGCCATGTGCTGTTGTTTGGAGATTTGAAGTCTATCAGCCTCATTCCGTCGTCAGATATTTGATTGTGCGGACTGAATTTCCCTACTGCTGGGCCAAAGGTATTCGACTTTTCGGTCGCGGCATGGGCTAACACTGATGTTGAAGAATTTGACGTTTATCCGTATTTTATCCACTGTTTCATCCACCGAGTAGAACTGGAGACTGGAAATGCTCTCACCCCCGGCTACCTACAAACCCGTTGTCAAATTCGTGCTTTACATTATGGCATTATGGCACATGCGGTTTTGGTTCAAATTAAATCGAATGGCACACGCACTTCTTATTTTTTGGGCAAAATAGATGCTTCTGTTACAAACACATGATGGGCATTTGGATCACACCATATTTGCATATTATTACTCATTGCGTTAAAAAGAGAGTTTCTACTATGTCTGTCGATATTTTTTGATAATAGGTGCTGTGGCAACTCCACTGATCGGTAATATGTATTTCAATAGTGGGTATTGGATCATTATCTTAATGTGTTAAAAATTTTTGGATCATGCTGGATCCTTGCACATTGAATATTATCGAAGTTTTTTACTTTTCCTCATTATTGAGGTTATAACACATGCTGATGAATTGAAAAATCGGCTTAGAATCAAAATCAACAAACTATGTGCATGCATTTTAAACTGAAATTGATGAACTGCAAAACATCTCCCCATTAAAAAAAACAACAACAGATTGCAAAGCCAAAAACGTGTACGCATTGTTGTTGGTTGGTTAGCTTCCTGCGTGTGTGGTATCAGGTAATTCAATACTTTTGTTCGAAAATTAAAGAAAAAATCTGTTTCGTTTTTTTCTGTATCGTGACATGAGTTGACGTTTGATGTGTGTATAAGTTGCAGTCGTTGAGAAGGGAGCGACTGAATAATGGAAAAGTCGGGGAAAATAATGCCAAACACGTTGAAATGCGGTAGGTAGGATAGCTACATGTGTTAGAAGCATCGTTCCGATTCACATACGAAGACCGAAACATGTGAATGTTATTGGAACTCTTTAAAAGGTAGAGAGGCGTAATTTATTTTGTTTTTCTATTTCTAATTAGAGGTTTACCGGTTTACCATATACTACTTTCCTCCACCCAAGACTCTTAGATCCCGGAATATTGGCACACCACTGATGGTGTTGCAATAAAAAGTTGCTCTCCTGTCAGACAACAATAAAAGCGACTTCGTCATGTGTCATCATCTATGCATACGTATTAGTGTGGCGTGTCTGTCTTATAAAACCTGCAATTCCTTGGCTTCCCAGCAAACCAATCGTACCGAAATCTTAACGAAATCGGAACAAAATTCGGACGATACGTCCGATGTCTGATCCGAAATCGTTACGATATCTTAACGAAAGTTGTATGAAGTGGTTGACATAACTTCGGAACGAAATGTCGGAGCGACATCGTATCGATTTCGATCCGATTTCATAACGAAATCTGAAGAAAATCTTTGGGAAATTCGGAAAGGAAATTTCTTTACGACATTCGTTCCGAAATCGGAACGAAATCGGTACAAAATCTGAACTATTTCCGCTCCGAAAAATCGTTTAGAAATCGGAACGAAATCTGAACGACGTTGCTTCCGAAATTGTTCAGACGTGTCGGACATCCGACATTTGGTTTGCTGGGTTACTTCTTCATCTATGGGGTGGATGGATTGCTTGTCTTCCACTTGTCATCTTATTTGTTTGTTGAGTGCGCGTGTGTGTGTGTTTGAATGCGCTTCCCATTTTTACTGCGGTTATTTTGGCTGCTGCCGTTTTTTGTTCTTTATTTGTCTTTAATGCCGCCAGTGTTGTTTTTACAAAAATGTTTGTGTTTTCTTAGGAAGACGACGACGACAATGTTCATGGTGCTATTCCATTTACGCCTTCCAAACACCCTTACACACACACACGTACCATTACTATCGGCGTACCACCCAACGAGTTTGCTTAGATCTGTTTTTAAACTCTTTCTTTCCACTATTCCTCCTTTCTTTTTAACTAAAATTTGTATATGGTATCCTAGAAAAACTTTAATGGAAATTTAAATTAAAATTTTGTAACACATCGAAATATTCATCGGAGACCCTATAAAGTATATATATTCTTGATCAGGGTAAAGTTCTAAGTCGATATGACCATGTCCGTCTGTCCGATCGTCCGTCTGTTTAAATCAAGATACAGCTTGGAATTTTTAAGATAGAGCTTTGAAATTTGGTACAGAAGTTTATATTACTCCTAGGATGTTTGGTATTGCAAATGTGCTATATCGGTCCACGTTTTGATATAGTCCCCACATAACGGTACCGCCCGATTTTCGGTCTTTTGATGATTGTGGCTTCCATATTCCTCCGAAATGGCTGACATTTTATAATTAGGCATCGTTGGGGGCATAAAACTTTCCCCTAGAAATTTGTCGGTACAGGTCCACGCCTGAATATAGCCCACATAGAACGGTACCTCCCGATTATCGGTATTTTGAATGTTGTGGCCACAATAATCCACCGAAATGACTGAAATTTTGTATTTTGTCTTCATTTGGTGTACAAAACTTTACATATGAAATTTGTCGGTATAGGGTTACGCATTCTTATAGCCCCATAGAACGGTACCTCCCAATTTTCGGTATTTTGAATGTTGTGGCCACAACAATCCACCGAAATTACTGAAATTTGGTATTTAGTCTTCATTTGGGATATTAAATATTCTGTATGAAATTTTTCGGTATATGTCCACGCCTTCATATAGCCCCAATAGAACGGTACCTCCCGATTTTCGGTAATTTGATGGTTGTGGCCGCAATAACCCACCGAAATGGCTTAAATTTGGTATTTCGTCTTCATTGGGGGATTCAACTTTCTCCCCTAAATTTGTCCGTAAAGGTCCACGCCTTCATACAGCCCCCACAGAACGGTACCTCCCGATTTCCGGTATTTTGACGGAAACTAATTGGTCCATTTTCAAGACCACTCGTGGTGGATGGTACATAAAACAAGTTCGGCCCGGACGAACTTAACTCCGTTCTTACTTGTTTTTTCTTCAGTTTCTTAATTGTTTGGTGTAAAATAATTTTGGCGGTTCGTGAAAAAAGTTTTTGTTTTGTGAAAAATCAATAAAGTGTCGTGAATTTAACGAGTGATTAAACTCAAGTAATATAATTTAAATAACAACAAGCATGAGCAAACGAAATTATAAAAGACAAGTGGAAAAATAGACATATCCAAATCAAAATATATATTTTGTGGTGAAACTTCGACAATTAGACATTTTGTGGAACCTTTAGAGAAGATTGTGGAGCCCGACGAATATATTGTCCCGTCTCGCTGGAAATGCTGAACGCAACTTCATCTGATATTTGGGCACGACATAATAATGAGTTATAATGGTGAAGGATTATTTGGCAAAAATCGATTGAGAGATTTTTCCAATGTTTATACAGCTGTAATAGGTAAGCAAATTTAAGGACTTTTTGTTTATTTATACAGTGAGTCAATTAAGTATTTTGCCTCTTTAGAAAATTGAAAAATTTTCAATAAATTCGTTTGAAACCATCAAATTAGTTGTCAAAAATTCGAATATTTATATGTAGTGTGTTTGTGGGTAGTTTAGTATCCAATATCTGCAAGAAACGCGGCAAAAGGCTTAATGGTCTTCTAGATATTGACCAAAATCTATAACAACATAAAATATTTTACCTCAAAAAAGTATTTTGCCTTTTACATATTTTTTGAGAAAAAGACATTTTTGTTACACGCTAAAGATTTTTATTGTAACCGTTGGAGATTAATTATGACATTATGCAACTGTTTCGGCACCAGTTCTACCACCTTGCGACATGTTTACGCGGTTATTTTCTCTAATTTTCCTACATTAATTTCTTTGACAATATGTTTTATTAATTTTGGTCATTACCGACATTAATCTCTAAGAAAATCAGTGAAAAATGATTCACCGCTACCTTCAAATCATAACAAAAACTTAAAAAGTAAATAAAAAGCTAAGATGCATCGCGAATAGTGAAAGAAATTATAGTTTGGAACTATGAAAATCAAGAACAGAGGCAAAAAAATATTTAAAAAATCGCGAAGATCACTCCTGACCGCTTCCAAAAATTAATCGTGTCTTCAATATTAATCTCGGAACCAATATCTTGGATGAAGTGTCCACAAGGTTCCAAAATCCAAAGATATTGATGGTGTTATAGAAAGAAAAAAACCATATTATTTTTTAATAAATAAGACAAAATAGATCGCTCTTTATTGGTATTTTCCCGCAACATGTGAGGGTCATCCGATGCAAATATATTTAAATACCTTCGCCACTAAACCGCACCATTTTTAAAATTCAATTTTATAACTTCAGAGGTCTTGGCAAGGGATGATTGTTTCCCTATATTTTCCAATTATTTTCTAATGTTTTATTTGCTACAAAACCATCAATATCTCTGGATTTTGGAAACTTGTGGGCAATTTATGCAAGACATTGGTTCCGAGATTAATATTGAAGACACGATTAATTTTTGGAAGCGGTCATGTAGGATCTTCGCGATTTTTTAAATATTTTTTTGCCTCTGTTCTTGATTTTCATAGTTCCAAACTATAATTTCTTTCACTATTCGCGATGCATCTTAGCTTTTTATTTACTTTTTAAGTTTTTGTTATGATTTGAAGGTAGCGGCGAATCATTTTTCACTGATTTTCTTAGAGATTAATGTCGGTAATGACCAAAATTAATAAAACATATTGTCAAAGAAATTAATGTAGGAAAATTGGAGAAAATAACCGCGTAAACATGTCGCAAGGTGGTAGAACTGGTGCCGAGACAGTTGCATAATGTCATTATCTCCAACGGTTGCAATAAAAATCTTTAGAGTTTAACAAAAATGTCTTTTTCTCAAAAAATATGTAAAAGGCAAAATACTTTTTTGAGGTAAAATATTTTATGATGTTATAGATTTTGGTCAATATCTAGAAGACCATTAAGCCTTTCCCTGCGTTTCTAGCAGATATTGGATACTAAACTACCCACAAACATACTACACATAAATAATCGACTTTTTGACCACTAATTTGATGGTTTCAAACGATTTTATTGAAAATTTTTCAATTTTCTAAGGAGGCAAAATACTTAATTGACTCACTGTACATGTTTATTCTTTTCAATTCCAAGATGTTATATCCACATTCAGCGAATCACCTGATAAAACTTTAATTGCAGCAGAAGAAGAAATATTTTAAGCAGACAAGTCGCACAAAGTCTTATGGCCAAGAGGCGATGATATTTCTGACAATGAAAAGGATTCTGTTATTATTTAAATGTTAAAATTTTTATCCCGTCTTAAAAACTTTGGCTTTATTTACTAATTCTGTGCTTATGTGGAATATTGGGCTTTGCGCTTCTGTACTTTTTAGCATTTTTAACTACATATTTTTCTCTTTAATAAAATATACCATTTAAACAAAAGTGTAAGTTTGTCGTCTTATTAAACGTACTATATAGCTTTTCAATCTATAAAAAGTTCCAAAAAGTACCGATGTCTCCATATGACCCTTTATAAACTATTGACTTACTACCTCCAATATCTATACTGACTCACTTCCTCCAATGTCAACACATGATCCATCAACAACTACTGACATACGAGGGCTGCACGAAAACTATCTAGCCTAGGCAACACCGCGTATGCCAGGCGCCACATGAACATGTTTTTGGACAGTTTAACTGTTTTTAGCCTTTACGTACTCAGGACTGTTTGTCATACGATCTTGTGTAGTGTTGTTTCAGTGTGTTGAAAAAAATACTTTGCAAAAAAAGGAATTTACTTGTAAACATTTCGTCCAATTATTCCACAACTTTCGACATGGATAATCACGGCAAAAGTGCATCGATCAAATTAAATCTTTGTATGTTGATAAAGGGCCATCCTAAAGCACTATGAAAAACTGGTTTAATGAATTCAATCGTGGCCGACACTAGCCAATAAACGAAGGTCGCCCAAAAACGACAGTTGTGCCAAAAAAAATAAAGCCGTGCGTGAACGGATAATGCAAGATCGCCATGTTATATACCGTGTGATAGAGGCATCCTTGGGCACTTCTTCCACCAACTAACATTTGATATTGCATCAACACCTGGCCGCTAAAATTGATTGTTCTCGTTAGATCCAGCAAAATTGGACAATCGCTCAAAAAGAGGCTCTTGTGGATTGGTGCAAAGAAATCGTGAATAAAAACGATCGTTGTGTTTCAAACGACATTTATAAGATCGTCACTAGGGTTATGACTTTTTTACAACCTAATATCCCTGCATCATAGGGTGATGAGTTTCTAGTAGGGTTTTGGGTAGGGAAATCCCGCACCGGGAATTCCCGGGAATTCTCGGTTTTTTGCCTACGGGATTTTCCCGGAAAACAAAATCATATTTCCCGGGAAATCGGGAAATATCTTTTTACATTTATCACAACTAATACTAATATTGAATTGATGAATAAACTATGCCCGTCACTTTTATACCATAGAATCAGAATTCGATTAGATTTTACAGAATCAATAAATTACAAAATATTTAGAAATAACTTTAATCTGCAAAAAATTTTCAGGGAAATAGTTATAAGAGCCGCATTCCCATTTTTATACCCTCAGCCATTGGGGTAAAGAGGGTCCGGCTTGCTGGCTGGTGCGCACGATAACTTTCGAACGAAGCCACCGATCAGGTCAAAAATTTGGCATTCGATATTTTTTTCGGTGGTCCAGTACTTCCTTTACCTTCCCCACAAAAGATCAACAATTATCGCTAAAATGGTGCGCACGATAACTTTCGAAGGAAATAATCTAATCGGTCATAATTTTGCATATGGTAATATTAGTTCCAGGCATAGAACGGGTTCCACACAAAATTCGGAAAATAGTGAAGTTTTAGAGCTCTTCTCGGATCAATTTGAAATTTACTACTGTACAAATTTTGTCGGGGGCAAGTCCATACTTCCTGAGATAATGTCTTAAAAGCTCCAGGAAACCTTGACGGCAACAACTAAAATGGAAAATTGGCAAGATAACTCCCGCAGGAAGTTTTTGATTGGTCCTAACTTTGCATATCGTATTTTTTCATCTAGTCTTGTATCAGGTTGGAATATGGACTATATCGGTCCAGCCCTTTGGGTACCTCCAACTAAAAATTTAGGTAAAGTGCAATTTAACAGCTCATCTAGAATAGTTTTGAAATTCTTTCCAAAAAGTTCTACTTCTACTGTTACGACGGCGCAAGTTTTGTTGGGAGGGCATGTCCACTCTTCCTGAGGTAAAGGCACAAAATCTCAAAAAAGCCTGCCGATAACAACTACATTGGGTAGTACGTAAGATAACCTCGAAGTGCGAAATCTCCCACACTCTCTCTTTTAAATGGTTGGCAACATGTTTTGTGTGCGGCTCTAGTTAAAATGGTAACTTTTTTTTTTGGGCAAATCCATACTTCCTAAAAAATTGGCTCAAAAACTCAAAAAGCCCCTAGAAACGTCAGTAGTATTGTGTTTGCTTCTTTTCTGAGGGTATATCTCAGTCGGCACAGCTGTTTCAAGCAATCTTAAGCATAAGAATAAAACATACGATTTTCGAGGTCCATAAAATTGGAATTTCTGATCAATAACTTCATTGTTTGAGCAAAATCACTTTCCATAGCGCGATTCCATTAGCTTTGAATAATGGAAATGGTTAGTGTGAGCAAAATCCGGGCAACGTGTCATCCATTTTTGAGACCGCAACTCTTGAAAATATTGTATTTCATATAAGTATAAATACAAAAATATTGATCCACTCTCGTATTTTAAAATTTCCCGGGAAATCCCGGATTCCCGGGAATGGCGATTTTTTGATTCCCGTTTCCCGGGAATGATAAAAACCGGGAAAACCCAAAACCCTAGTTTCTACATAAGATTACATAAAATCTTAATTAAAAAGTGATTAGATAAAAAAGCTTCCGCACAAAAAACTTTTATTTTTCAGAACTTTTGACCATTTTTTGAAGTCAGTATAAGCAGATATTTAACTGAAAACAAGGTATAGGGGCACACGACATAACCGTTGGTTTCTCACTATTTTATCGTCGTATTATTACAAATATATATCATTTTATATTATATATAAAATTTATTCATATATCATTATGCTCAAACTATAGGGGCATAAGTCTTCTCCCTATTGCCTATAAGATAGTGTCAGGGATATTGTGCGAACGACTAAAGCCAATGGTCAACGAAATAATTGGACCATACCAATGTGGCTTTAGACCTGGCAAGTCCACCATTGACCAGATATTTACCCTGCGGCAAATCCTAGAGAAGACCCAAGAGATGCAGATCGACATATTTCACCTTTTTGTCGATTATAAAGCAGCATTCGACAGTCCCCTCCGATCAAAGGTATTCCACGCAATGTCTGAATTTGGTATCCCCGCAAAGCTCATCCGGCTTTGTAAGATGACTTTAACTGATACTAGGTCCTCAGTTAAAATTGGAAAGAACCTCTCCGAAGAATTTTGTACCAAAAGAGGTTTCAGACAAGGAGACAGCCTTTCGTGTGACCTATTCAACATTTTGCTGGAAAAGGTAATACGAGATGCAAATGTCAAAAGAAATGGCACAATTTACACCAATAGCCACATGTTACTTGCCTATGCTGATGACATAGACATCATGGGACGATCAGTAAAGGAAGTAACTGATACCTTTAGGAAGGTCGAAGCAGAATCTGCGAAAGTGGGTCTGGCGGTGAACGGCGAAAAAACCAAATTGATGGTGTCGACGCGCAAAGCGTCCATAGAGCTCGGACCAACTGTAGAAGTTGGTACCTACAATTTTGAGGTAGTTAAAGACTTCGTCTACCTCGGCACTGCCATAAACACAACAAACAACATCAGTTGTGAAATAAGAAGAAGAATTGTATTGGCCAACAGATGCTACTATGGTCTAAGTAAGCAATTTAAAAACAAAGCCACATCTCGTCAAACAAAAATAACACTATACAAAACGCTGATACTACCCGTGCTAATGTATGGCTCCGAAGCATGGGTACTTGCGCAAGCAGATAAGGCAGTGCTTGGTGTGTTTGAGAGGAAAATTCTTCGAAAGATCTACGGGCCGATTTGCGTTGACGGTGAATATCGACGTCGTATGAACCACGAGCTATATAAGCTATACAAAGACATGAATATAGTTAAACGTATCGAGATGCAACGATTGCGTTGGCTAGGCCATATCATGAGAATGAGCGATGATGAACCCGCTAAAAAGGCGTATGAATACATGCCACATGGCGGTGCACGCAGAACCGGCAGGCCTAAGCTTCGATGGAGCAAACAAGTGGATGAAGAAATGGAAAGGCGCGGTATTCCAAAAAGTCAAGCGAAAAACAGAGAGGAATGGAGATCTTTTCTTAGTTCGGTCTATGGAACAAATGTTCTGTAATGGGCCAACTAAGTAAGTAAGTATCATTTAAATAAAAAGTGGAACCTTTTTTCAATATCTATGTAAAATAAAAATTATTTTAGTCATTAATAGGCAAAAGGTCACTCATTCGTTCAGCAGGAAATAATTTTGTGAGAAAATAATTTCTTTAATTTCATAGTATTTAAAAAAAATTTCAAAGTGGTTTGTGCGGAACCTTTTTTTATAATAAAATGGAATGAATGTTATTTTAGGCATTAGTAGGCAAGATTTCATTCATTCTCACTACAGGAAATCAGAAGTCTCCTGAGAAATTCGAAAAACGAACAAAACGTGGAAGTGATGGGTCATCCGCCAATGACTTTATTTGATTCCAGCATATCAAAAAACAAGGTCAACGATGGTCAACGATTTTCGTAGTCATAAGATACTATAAAAACTTTCATGTTTTGGAGTTGGGTTGAGCGACACTCTCACTTCTTATTTATCCTTGTAAATTGGCAACGGCTCCTACTATTCCGTGTAGGGTACACACAATATCTTTGAAATTATTATTTTTGCAAAAAAAAAAGAAAACACATTCCCAGGCGACAACATTGTAACTGCGAGTATCTACTTGTTCTTGTTTTGTTGTTTTTCTGTTGTTCGCCTTTTCTGTGGGAGAATTGTTTTCCTGCTGTTTGTTGCTATTGCTTTTTTACTTAAATGTTGGCATTCATCACCATTCCTGCTGTTAGCTGGCATTTATTCCCATTTTGAATGACTTACTGTCACAAGCAGCCAGTCAGCCAACCTGTACAGCTGCTGACACAGTGCCAACAAAGACTTCTTTGCCAAGTTTTTTCCTACATATTCTTGATTTAGATGCTGCCGTAATTTGGAGCTTTATGTCTTTCAATTCTATATGACGTTTTTTCTGGCCTGTATGATTTTGTTGACGAGACATTTTGACGTCGTACACATTGTCAGTCAGTTGCTAGTTTAAGTAAGGTTGTTGTTTTTTTGGGGGTGGATGTATAGAATAAAGAATTTTAAAGAAATAAATATTCAACATATGCATGTTGTCACCACAACCTACCGCAGAGTAATTTTCCTTGAACTGATTGCAATCAATTTGTTGTCTATGACTTTGCTGTTGTTTCTTAACACAAAACTCAAAATGACAAAACTAATCAAGCAAAATTTTATGATTTTAATTATTGAAAAGTACTAAGTCGGTCTGTGGTTGATGCCAACCAACCTTTCAATGGAAAGATTTACACTGAAAAGTTAATAAGAAAAATGTATGTAAGTATATCTAAGCATATGTCTTCAGTAGATGGTGTTAGTGTTCAAGAGCTTAATAAACAAATATTATCCATAAATGTCCCTAAAGGGCTATATCAATGAGGGCAGCCCAGTTTTACTTTTAACTAAATATAAGGGAAAAAATTAAACTGACTATGCTGCTGGAACCAGGGCTTCGGAGTCGGAGTTGGAGTCGGAGTCTGGAGTCGGAGTCTAGCAAATTTTGCTGGAGTCGGAGCCGGAGTCGTGAAAAAAGCTCGACTCCGACTCCGGGCAACAATCTGTTATACATTTATCAAAATTTGTCAAATCAATTTAAATTATTTAAATGATCATAATTAAAAAAAAACTCTTAATCTTAAATATCAAAAATATTTTTGGGTCAATTGATTGGATAATGTTTGCATGTTCCAAATATACTTAGGGAATACCTTTTAGAAGATTTACAGGCCATTTTATAAAAGACTGACTGGTCTTAGAAGTAATTTATGTCTGTTGTGAAAGAACCTGTTGGACTTCTTGCTGAATTTGTATGAGAAAAGTTAGAATCTTCTTAAAGACGATGTTCCTGTTTTTTTTAACCAACATATTCGGTCTATTGAAGAACCATGCGTCTTTTATAAAGAAGTCTGCTTTTTTATAATAGAATAGTGTGTGGTTATCTATAAGTAAACCTACTTTCTCTTTCTACTACTACTAATTTCTTTCTCTATTTAAGGGGATATTCCTTTGCTATCCAGTTGTTCTTCGATGAGAAGAGATCAAATGATTTTTCGATTAAGTCATGCATCTGGGATAAATTTGTCAATATATTTAAGCTGAGCAAATATTTAACAAATTGACGTTAAATTATGAGCATTACCTCTATAGGATGGTGAATAAATTTCTAGAACTATTTAATCATTTCCGATTGTCAGTTCGGCTTAGCCGTACTAAACGTTGGTTTTACTTGTATTATTTTTGAGGTGGTAGACAAAAGACACTTTCCACCATAAGATACAAACTTGTCATTCCGTTTGAAACACATCGAAATATTCGTCGGGAACTTTAAAAAGTATAAAGATGTAAAATTGCCGGTAGGTTTACGATTTAGTATAACGGCTCGGCCCGATTTTATGTATTTCGAAGGTTTACTTTTGTCACATTACGTGGTGCAATACGTAAAAAATAACTGTTGTTGGCGTTTTTTATTGTTGGACTGCAAAATTTTACATCTTTGTGTTTATTTCAGCTTGAGTCCATATTTTGTTGTATTCAAGTATTTGAATAACAACAAAATGTTTTACAGTGGATATGAAATTGATCAGTTGCGGGCGGAGGGTAGGGAATACTATAGTTTCAGTTGTCACCAAACAACTTCATCAGTTCCCTTTTCCGCCGACTCTGTATCGATAAACAGGTCAATAAGCCCATCCAGAAAATTAAACAAAATGAGAAATTTGCTATATGGCCCTAAAGCTGATTACCCTACAATTTGAGTCGAACTAAAGAATTTCATATCCACCACTGTTTTTATGTCGTCTTTGCGGGCGGTTAGGGCCATACAGCAAATTTCTCATTTTGTTTAATTTGCTGGATGGGCTTATTGACCTGTTTATCGATACAGAGTCGGCGGAAAAGGGAACTAATGAAGTTGTTTGGTGACAACTGAAACTATAGTATTCCCTACCCTCCGCCCGCAACTGATCAATTTCATATCCACTGTAAAACATTTTGTTGTTATTCAAATACTTGAATACAACAAAATATGGACTCAAGCTGAAATAAACACAAAGGCGTAAAAAATAACTATGGACGGACAAGAATCCGAGATATTGTCTGTGAAGATGAAGAGTTATGTAGGCAAAGGCCTACAAGTGTTAAAATATCGTTAATTTTCCATAACTCAAAAAATTACAAGGAGTGTTACCGGTCAGTGATTATGGTAATTTGGTATTTCGAGTCTCATTGAGTACATAAGTCAAATTCTGAAAATTGTAAATATACGCGTATGTCGGTGTTTAGGTACAGAAACCTTGTAACGATACCGTCAGATTGCAGTTGCTTTGATGGGTTTTGCTACATGTTCTGAAGTGTGAAGTATGCTGAAGTGCTTGTTACTTTGTATTCCGTATTGTCAACTAGAAAAACCGAACAATATAGGTCTATGTTTTGGTATCCTCCCAATGTAATGTATCTTGAAAGTTCAAACTGTGGTGACTGTAATTTAAGTTGTAAATTTTATTTTAACTATTTTCGGAGTCGACTCCGGAGTTGGAGTCGGAGTCGAGAAAAAAATTGGACTGGAGTCGGAGTCTGACCAAAAATGGATCGACTCCGAAGCCCTGGCTGGAACCGGAACTATTTAAAATATATACAGTATAATCTCGATAATCCGGACACCACATGTTTCGGCGGTGTCCGGATTATCGAATTGTCCGGATTACCGAGTAATAATAAAAACATATAATTTTGTACGTTTAAATCATTAATAATAGACTTTTACTACCCAGCAAAAATCCTCATTACAAACCTCCTTTCCCATCCATTATTTTAACAAGGGCATGTCGCGCGAAGTATCTGGTTATTTTGTAACCACTGAAATAAGTAGTCAGAATCTACTCAGTATCTACTTATTTCAGTGGTTACCATCTACTTTGTTCAGTGGTTACAAAATAACCAGATATTTCGCGCGACATGTCCTTGTTAAAATAATGGGTGGGAAAGGAGGTTTGTAATGAGGATTTTTGCTGGGTAGCTAATAATCTGCCATATGAGGTTAGCAAATTCATATTAAGCAAATATTATTTGTTGTGACCATTTTAAGACCGGAAGCAGCTTCCCTGGATTTCAAATTTACGTCTTATAATCCGCCAGCATAATTAAGGTGACTTTTGCTGATTACTTTTGTCATCTAAAACTTCTCTACAACTGCTGTATATTTATTCTTAGTTTTTTTAAGGATGTAAACTTTGTAGCCCATGTACATACATATATTGATTTCCCTTGTCCAGGACATGAGCCTCTTATGACTCGCGATAGAACTTCAGAATTCAAATGCACTCATCTCATTATGGGGAATATTTAGAGATTTCTATGAACAACACCAAATGACATCATCTCGTCGACGAAATAAAACAAAAATTGTTTTATATAAATCTTACCAATATATATAAAGCTTACCAATAAGAAAAAGAAATGTTTTAAATCTATTGGTTGCATAATTACGAGAATGCAATATAACAATCCTTAGTTACCGGTGATTTTGAATGTCAAATTAAGAAAAGAAGAACCACACAACTGTGTTTCAAATTTATTGAAATTACTATATAAGGACTCTAATCGTTTCCTCGCTTAGCTATAAATCCCAATGAATACTGACCTATTAATTTCAAAGCTTTAAATGATTTAAACATTTTTAGATAAAATATCCTTGGAATACCTTACATGTCCTTAAGGCACTTACTCACTAACAGGATTGCTAATGAACTAATTTCTTTTGAGGAAAGGACCACTCAATAGCGATTTTCAGGGAATCAGGCTACCCAACCATAGGTTTTAAATGCTTTTGCTTATCATAGCGAGTCATCAATGGTTGAACTATAGGAACATTTTTGACAGATTCAGATAGTTAATTCCATATTGACTGTATAACTGAGTTGACAGTGGATATCTAGTAAGTCGTGATTTTGATTGAAAACTTTGAAAAACTTAAATTTTCTTATTTATACACCGATTGCTATTGTGAAGGACGAAAACGCTAATGAAATAAATAAGAATCCAATGCTCAAGATAAGAAAAAAATTTTGATGTCCGGATTATCGAGGTAAGAAAAATATGTGATGTCCGGATTACCGAGTCTACAGTGTAAAAAATTCTAGTGTCCGGATTACCGCGTTGTCCGGAGTAACGAGTGTACTAAAAAATTCCTAGTGCATAATTTGAACCTAGGTGATACTATGTACATGCTGAAAACTATTTTTCCTCTACAGAAAGTTCGAAAAAATAGCATCCACACCGGCCCACAGAGGGAAAACATAGGCCAAATGTTGCTCAAAACTCAAAATACGAAAATCGCATTTTTGTGATAAAAGTGTTGATAATCACCATCCTGACACTTTTCTCCATTCGCTGTTACCATCTTCAACTTTCTGAGATTAACCAATCCAACGCAGTAGTCGATTCAACTCAGCCATAATGGAAGCAACAAAGTACATGTTCTAATACTAACAAATGAGGTGAACATCAAAATGAAATTATTTTCGCGAAAATGTATATTTTTAAAATTTATTGTTTTTGTAAAGGCTCGGAACAAGATAAGCTTCTAAAATATTCAAATTTTTGCATCTTTACTCCTTAATAGTGGTTGTACATCTCCTTTTCATGCACATTTTTTATGATAATTTTTAAGATAACAAATTTTATAATTGAAAAAGTCTATTTCCCCGTCGTTTCCGGACCAAAGTTCCATTTGATGTTTTATGCGCTTAAGTCTCGAATATAAGATTCAATCATAAAAAATTGCGCATGTTTTTCAAATTAGGCTCCAAATATAAAAATTTGAAGGTAATAAAAATTTAAGGAAATAAATGCCCATACGAAAAACTGTATTATTAAAAATTGTATATTGACTATTACCCCTGTCATGATATTAATTCACGCTCCTGCAGTAGTACCCAACGCCTGTATGACACTTACGTAGCAAGGGCCAGGCCAGTAATTGATTATTAAAATTTCTTAATTATATACATAATTTAAATATGTATGTATTTATAGAACAATCATAATAAATTTGCCTTTCTTTTTAATTTTATCGTATATGTACCAATTATTATCAGATGAAACATATATTTATGCATATTGAAATGTATCTTGACTAAAACTGTTTGATCAAACTTTGCCTCAGGAAACAAATCATTGGGATAAAATCAATATTTTTCCAATTTATTTGTCAGTGTTATTTAAAAAATATATATGTAAGCAATATCTACATCTGAACCAATTTGATCTAAGTCCTATTGAAACAGACTTAGCAAAAATGTTGGATACATTTTATCAAATATATTCGTGATCTGAGGTATATGGTGGCTTTTGTGGAACATTAACAAAATATGGAATTAAAATATGTATATTGGGACTACATATAAATTTTAACTGATTTGGACCAAATTAGGTATACTTTGCATCGGCTAAGTTTGGATGCATTATTTAAGTTTACGCTTCAATCAAATACATACATATAGCACCTTTTGTGTATGATTTATCTAAACTCGGATGCCAATATATATGGGCGCTGTATCTAAATCTGGACCAATTCTCAATATTTTATGTAGAGTTAGTCATTAGACCGAAAATATGGTTTGTGTCAAATTTTTCATCAATCGGACTACAAATGAGCTTGTTAGGAGTTTTAATCAACTTTTAACATACATTTCCCCTCTGTGCGGCCTAAGCCGCTTAGACCAAATCAAATCCATGAAATAAAAATTATGTGTGTGTTAGGCCAACAACGCATGTTACGTTTGAATCAATAGTATATTTGAAAAATAAATCAATATAACTATTGGTGTGCAAATTTTTGAATTTTTGAATTTTTGAAGCAAAAAATTGAATCAGATAGAACAGGAATGCAATTTGACTTAACGATGAAGAATATTCAGTTATTGCATTAGATTTTATCAAAGACATAAATACAACAAGATAAGAGATTTTTTTTGCTATCATTCTTCAGTGAATGGCTTTTGAATTTAACATAATGTTATGTTACGATATGGTGATATAACATTTTTTTCTTTTATACATTTTTACGTATTTAACCGAATTTACCGATCCAATTGGCATGGAATTATTCTTGAATAGATCCTTAAATTCATAAATTTCGTTTCTGATACCATTACATGAAATGTTCCTGCTTGGTTGCGATTTTGAATTAACTGCAACCTGTTAAGGGTAATGTTTCTATACATAGTTTCGTAAACATTTTTTTGTTTCATGCATTTTGTCAGGTCTTTATTACTTTATAGGCCATTATTACATTTGTTCTTTTACTATCTGATGGATTTGAAAACGCAAAATAAACTTATTTGGAGGCATTAAAAATATAATTTTTACATTGAAAGTTAATGAAAAGAAGCTCCTCCTTGAAATTCAATCATCACTTTTAACGTTAAGTAAACCGGAACGCTATAAATCTGTTCGGTAAATCCAAACTATAACAAAAGAAGACTTATAATAATGAGGGTATGTCTTTGATTTTATGAAATACAGTATGCAAAGTTCATATTCGTACATCCCTAAAAATTTAATAAAATCGTTATTAAATCCATATTTTTTGTGCAAATATGAAACAATTGATGGGAATTACTAGAACGAAGATTTAAAAATAACAAAACAAATTTCTAATTTATTTTGTTGTTTAGGTATAGATGGCGCCTTTGTGGGTGGCAAAGTTCGTATTCGTACACCTATAAGCACTATATATTTGGTGTTTTTAAGGATTTTTAAAGCAAAATACAGCAAATTTTTATTCTTTTCTTCATTTGGAATGCCTCTGCTATAGAAATATGTAAAAATAACGATAATTTTATTAAAAATTTTGCACGAATAAAAAGTCGGACGAACATTTGAAATACCTTAGAAAAATGTGGTAGATATGATAACTATGACAATTTATTCCCGAATTGCGGACGAAAATAACTAATAGCAGTCCTTCTGCAACAATATTCGAGGTCTAATATGAATATGGTTTCTAAAATCATTTTATGTCGAAAATTGTGAGAAATTATGAAAAACAATGAAACTGTAAAAGTTTTCATACTGTCTGCGTAGCTCGGAAATTCTACGCTTACTATGAACGAGGATAATGGTTGCCAAAATTGCAAAAATAATGGTTTTTACTTCTAAAAAATAATATTTCTTTACCGAAGGATACAAAATGAGTACAAAAATGTCAAAAGAATGAAATAAATTGTCCAGGAAAGAACGTGTGGTAATCTATTGAAGAAATGCATTATTTTCGGGGAAATTTTCGTCCTTAATAATTTATTATTCCTGTTAATTTCCGATATGTTTTGATATAAAATGTTTTTCGAAACCGTTTTCTAAAACTTCAATACATTTTATGTCAAATATAAAACGAAACTTGCGATTTCTACCAAGCAGAAACATTTTTGTTTAAGTGCGGTTAGGGGTCTGTGCGAGAAACCTTTGGAAATGTTTAGCGATGGTACTCCTAGTAGCCCTGTTCACAGCGATATGATGTTTTTCGTGGGTAAGTCCATGTTTCCTGATATAATGGTCCTATCGTAAGGAATGACTCTCGAAATAAGACACACTTCCAAAATGGAATATGTCGGTCCATCCTTTCCTTTAGGTAACTCCACATAAAAAACATATGAGATTTTATACTAATCCATATCTTTGTCTGCAAGTTCATACGCAGAACTTGACAGTATCTTGAAGAAACTGAAGATGAACAAAGCACCGGGAGAGCACAGAATCTCGCCCCAGAGGATTTTCATAAACAACTGGTCATCAGATATAATAAAATATTAAATACAGGAATTATAGATAATACATACATTTATTAAAACAGTAATATACCCTATCCACAAAAAAAGGAGATATGGCCTTCCAATTACAGAGGAATTGCTTTCAAGGACTGTTTGGCAAAGCTAATGATAGCATTTTAAACGAACGACTGTGCAATTGTTTAGAAAAATATCGTATACTTACGGAATATCAGACCGGGTTTAGGGGGGGTACACAACTGTTGATAATGTGTATAATCTGGCTTCTATTGTCAGTCTAAAGCTTAATGAAGGTAAGAAGGTATATGTCTATTTTGTGGACTTCTGCTTTGAAGTTTGGCAACGTATATCGAAAATCCATAATACACAAACTCTCAAAACTTTGCATATCATACGAATTCCTGAAACTTACTGAGAACATATACAGCAATACTGAGTATGTCATTTGAACAGGAGACGAACTGTCTGATTATTGTGAAACCAACTCCGGAGTTAAGCAAAGATGTCTTTAATCACCTATTATTTTCTCACTATACATGAATGACTTGCATGAACAGTAACAAGGTGGATATCAAAAATTTATATGTATATAAGGTTGCTTTTATATGCAGACGAAACAGTGGAAAAAATACCGATCTAGCGCGCTAAAATTAAAAAAAAAAAAACATACAGTTCAAAAATTATTGGTGTATTATTGATCTAAGGTGTCCACAGAATCTAACGGCATTTAAAATTATTTTTTTAAATCAGCCAGAGCGAAATAACGGTTCATTTTTTGTTCACAATTTATTGACTGGTTTTAATAATATATTTAAGTAGTAAATTTGCGACCGTCGCATGCAGTCTTCCCACAAAGTATTTTTAAAGCTTTATTGTATTTAACATTTCGTGAAGACAGGTGAGTTAAAAAAAAAAAAATATATATATATACGATTTTATTTATTGTCACTCAGATTTTACACTTAAAACATGTGACATACGATTTTCTTTCAACTTGTGTACTTTGGTAAAGCAATTTAGTAGAGAGTGTCGCAGGATGGCGCGTAGATTTTTTATTTTATTTTTAGTACAAATAAAGCACGAACAGACACAACGCGGAAGTTGGACATCGGTAGGCTGCAAACACAACAGATAGCCACAGCATATTCCACTCAACTAGCCCAATTGCTTAACGCGAGCACTCCTTGTCCCGATAACATAACAACACAATGGCAACATATTGCCCACTCCATGCAAACAGCCGCAAAATCCATACTTGGATTCCAGAGACCTCCACAAAGGAATTCATGGTATGACCAGGAGTGTCGTCGAGCACTCCTTGTCCCGATAACATAACAACACAATGGCAACATATTGCCCACTCCATGCAAACAGCCGCAAAATCCATACTTGGATTCCAGAGACCTCCACAAAGGAATTCATGGTATGACCAGGAGTGTCGTGCTGCTACCGAAGAGAAAAATGCGGCATATAGAGCTACTTTACAATCAGTAGCAACGCGTAGCGCACGAGAGAGATATCGGGAGAAAAGGAGAGAAGAGAAACGTCTTTTCCGCAAGAAAAAGAGAGAAATGGAAAAGCGGGAGTGTGAAAAAATCGAGATGTACAGGAGCCAGAATGAAGTCCGAGAATTCTACCAAAGAGTGAAACATCAAACAGATGGCTTTGGTACAGGCACATCCTCCTGTAGAGACCAGCAAGGTAATCTGGTAACAGATACAGATAGCGTGCTCAGGATATGGAAGGAACATTTCTCCAATCTGCTGGTATCCAATAGTAGCGAAGACGATGATACCACAGATCCAATCCCAGAAGATGGTATAGAATGTATACCGCCGGCCAAGATGAGGTAAAAACAGCAATCAACCGGCTGAAGAATAACAAAGCAGCAGGAGCCGATGGCTTACCAGCCGAGCTGTTTAAAACCGGAGGCGACGCGCTGATAAGGTGTATGCATCAGGTAGTTAGCACCATCTGGCAGGAAGAACGCGTACCCGACGATTGGAACCTGAGCATCCCATGTCCCGTCCACAAGAAAGGAGATAAGACTGTATGCTCCAACTATAGGGGCATAAGTCTTCTCCCTATTGCCTATAAGATAGTATCAGGGATATTGTGCGAACGACTAAAGCCAATGGTCAACGAAATAATTGGACCATACCAATGTGGCTTTAGACCTGGCAAGTCCACCATTGACCAGATATTTACCCTGCGGCAAATCCTAGAGAATACCCAAGAGATGCAAATCGAAACATTTCACCTTTTTGTCGATTATAAAGCAGCATTCGACAGTCCCCTCCGATCAAAGGTATTCCACGCAATGTCTGAATTTGGTATCCCCGCAAAGCTCATCCGGCTTTGTAAGATGACTTTAACTGATACTAGGTCCTCATTTAAAATTGAAAAGAACCTCTGCGAAGAATTTTGTACCAAAAGAGGTTTCAGACAAGGAGACAGCCTTTCGTGTGACCTATTCAACATTTTGCTTGAAAAGGTAATACGAGATGCAAATGTCAAAAGAAATGGCACAATTTACACCAATAGCCACATGTTACTTGCCTATGCTGATGACATAGACATCATGGGACGATCAGTAAAGGAAGTAACTGATACCTTTAGGAAGGTCGAAGCAGAATCTGCGAAAGTGGGTCTGGCGGTAAACGGCGAAAAGACCAAATTGATGGTGTCGACGCGCAAAGCGTCCATAGAGCTCGGACCAACTGTGGAAGTTGGTACCTACAATTTTGAGGTAGTTAAAGACTTTGTCTACCTCGGCACTGCCATAAACACAACAAACAACATCAGTTGTGAAATAAGAAGAAGAATTGTATTGGCCAACAGATGCTACTATGGTCTAAGTAAGCAATTTAAAAACAAAGCCACATCTCGTCAAACAAAAATAACACAATACGAAACGCTGATACTACCCGTGCTAATGTATGGCTCCGAAGCATGGGTACTTGCGCAAGCAGATAAGGCAGTGCTTGGTGTGTTTGAGAGGAAAATTCTTCGAAAGATCTACGGGCCGATTTGCGTTGACGGTGAATATCGACGTCGTATGAACCACGAGCTATATAAGCTATACAAAGACATGAATATAGTTAAACGTATCGAGATGCAACGATTGCGTTGGCTAGGCCATATCATGAGAATGAGCGATGATGAACCCGCTAAAAAGGCGTATGAATACATGCCACATGGCGGTGCACGCAGAACCGGCAGGCCTAAGCTTCGATGGAGCAAACAAGTGGATGAAGAAATGGAAAGGCGCGGTATTCCAAAAAGTCAAGCGAAAAACAGAGAGGAATGGAGATCTTTTCTTAGTTCGGTCTATGGAACAAATGTTCTGTAATGGGCCAACTAAGTAAGTAAGTACATATAGTTTTTAACAAATTTGTAAAGTTTTAGCTGCAACAACCTGCCACAAAATATTTTATAATTGTTTTTATTATTATGTTTTATCTAAAATTAGGGAAATTCGCCAACATTCAACTAATTCGGTTGGATAACGTGATTATAACCTTCAAAATAACCGAAATCGGGGTACCGTTCTATGGGGGCTATATAAAAACGTGGACTTATACCGAAAATTCTTATAGGAATGTATGTATAACCCCCAACGGAGACTAAATACCAAATCTAAGGCATTTCGGTTGGATAATGTGGTACAAATCTTTAAAATACCGAAAATCGGCAGGTACCGTTCTATGGGTAAAAATACAAATTTACTAAATATAATAACGAATGAAGTACAATTGTCAATCCAGAGCTGTTGTTATCCAAATTATGGACAAACACAATAAAACATCGACTTTTATTTTTGGCGCGCTAAACGGTACTTTTTTCCACTGTGCGACATAGTTATCCTTGCAGATGACATCACTACTTTACTGTATATGATTTCAAATCTTGAAAACTATTGTAGCATGTGGAATCTTAAAGTTAATATTTCCTAATCAGAAATCCTTCTATTCAGAAAAGAAGGTAGGCTTAGCAGAGATGAGAAATGGACATAAACGAAATAAATATCGTAAATGAATATAAATATTTAGGCATTATATTTACACCAAAACTGTCATTCTCGAAACATGTAGGAAACAAAACAAAGGTGGCTATACATATATTCAACCTGAAAAAAACTTTTTGGGAATAAAAGATGCCAACGTATATACCAATGAAGTGGAGTGTCTACCAAACAGTTTGTACGGCAATACAAACATGTGCGGCCCAAGCTTAGTATTTCTCACATTTTGATGCGGCGGAATAACTTTAGTGATATTTCTTAAAGAAAATACTGAAAGCCCCAAGTTGTACACCAAATTACACCCCATGCCAGAACCATCGATTGAAAGCAACCACTTGTATACACTCAATATGCATTTACAATGCCTCTACAAATAATATACAAGTATCATGATCATCGACTATCGAAAGAACTTACAGATCTACTTCTTCAGAATATAGAGTTTTGGGTAGCAGAAATAAAAAACGTAGAGCAAAGCCTTAATGTTGTATGGCCAAATGTCTCAAATGAATTTGAATGAGAATTGTTCATCACAAACATTATTAACAAACAAAAAATTAATGTCTTTCATGTAAATATGAGTTCAAATATATAAATATTTTGATTTTACACGGGAAGAAAATTATTTTATTTATTTATTATTATTTTAAGCAAGATTTGGACTAATTAATCTAAATGGAACTATATTCAACGCAAATAGCAGAGAAAGAAAGTGTAGCTTGTGCAACCTTAATCAAGACGCAACAATATTGAATTTCTTGGGATAATGTCCGGTTCTGAAAGAGTTTAGAATGCGCATTTTTCAATCTACTATCTTATCGGATGTGCATTATATTTTGCGTAAAAGACCCATATTACTCGCGTATCCCTGTAATTTATGACACACGTTTTCGGAAATATTATAATCGCGTATAAAGGATTCCATTTTGTGAAAAAAAATTTAAAGAAATCGGAGACTTAGTAAGCGGATTTGTCAGAATATATGTTTGCTGATTTTCCTATTTCCAACGTATCTATATCCGCGGTTTTAGTAGATGGATTCGAACGCGGAAGGCCTCATTACATCCGTCGCGTAAAAAACTTAATTCATGCGGGGTTCAAAGGAAATTGAATGACACTTATAAATTTTACTCGTAAAAATAGGGTTTTTAATAAAGTGCACGCATCAATTTTTGGCCTTAAGACTACAGTTACTAGGATGCTGTAAGGAGGACACTCATGAGATATACATTTAACGACGTAAAATCACGAGTTCTATAATCCTGTTATGAGTTTTGGATATCACCAGGTTGCCCGTCCGGATAATTAAAAAAAAATCAAAAAACCCCGAAATTTCGGCTTCAAAATGTCATGGATATATCGCAAAATCATAAACTGGTATCATGTTGCCCATGGGGTATTCTGTGATTCCTTCTTTGGGCGTAGGTCTATAAAATGTAAAGTAAAGCCAGAAATCAGAAGGGAACATAAAAAAACTTGTTGGCTTCAACCCATTTTTACCCATTTTTCTACATTGATGCCAACACAGCTTCGACGAAAATTAATTTTAATGGTCGGCATTATGCGCTCAATAACTCTCAAACGGATTAACCAATTTGTTCCAAAGTTTTTCTTTCTTAATATTTTGTCAAAATTTAGTTTAAGTTCGAAGATGAGCCATATCGGCCCACTCCCTCGTACCTCCCCCAGAAAACTTCCCCCAATACGATAGTGCAAGTTTTTTCAGGGGTAAGTCCATACTTCCTGAGAAAATGACCTGAAATCTGTAAAAATTTGGCAATCGTAATATTTTGCCCAAAGTTAAATCAAGTTGTAAGATAGACCTTATCGGTCCGCTCGATTAGGTGCCTCCCCCTCAAAAGTTCAATTTTTTCGTAAAAATTATGCGCACGTTAACCCTCGAAGGGACTAACCGATTCCATACTTTGTACATCGTAATATTTCTACCAGACATAGATAAAATTCGAATATGGACTATATCGGTTCACTCCTTCGGGTACCTCCCACACAAAATTTCGGAAAAGTGCAGTTTAGCGCCGAGAATTTTTTTGCGAGAAAACTTAAAATTTTGTATGAAAATTATATTTTTGGGACTTTCTGAGCATTTCTTAATAAATAACTTTTTTCTCTAAAACGAATAGTTTTCCTGCAATCGGGCCTTCATTTAAAAGTACCGAAAATTTTGAAGGGTAATATAGGTGTATTCTTACATGTCAATCCCTTGGTTTTTTATTTAGAAAATACTTTTACTACATCCCTAACAAATCCCTGAAGTTATATGAATGTAACACTTTAGATTAAATTTTTATCGCATATTTAAAATTTTCATCAAAAGTCGAAAATTGCAAAAAAGTCGATTTTTTTGAGTTCCTTGCGTTTTAGGCCGATTGCGTGGAAATGCATGGATCAAATGAAACCATTTAAGCATGGAATGACAGATAATAGACATTACTATAACCAAATGGAAAAAACCCCACAAAAATATGCGAAAAACCCGAGTTTTATGTCAATTTTTGCAACAATTTTTGGTGGCGTTTAAACGGCCAGTGGCTTTAAGTGGGTTAAAACCTCCTCTTTAATCCTTTAGCTTTTTATTGTAACAACTTGTATTCGCGCACTATATCTCTCGAACGGATTAACAGATTTTCTCCAAAATTTGGCTTTCGTAATATTTTGTCGTAACGTAGTTTATGTTCGAAGATGGACCATATCGGTCAATTCCTTAGGGTACCACCCATACAAATGATCAACATTTTTGTTTAAGTACGGTTAGGGGTCTGTGCGAGAAACATTTGGAAATGTTTAGCGAAGGTACTCCTAATAGCCCTGTTCGCAGCGATATGATGTTTTTCGTGGGCAAGTCCATGTTTCCTGATATAATGGTCCTATCGCGAGGAATGACTCTCAATATAAGACACACTTCTAAAATGGAATATGTCGGTCTATGCCTTTAGGTTACTCCAAATGAAAAACTTATGAGATTTTGTCCCAATCCACATCTTTGTCTGCAAGTTCATACGCAGAACTTGACAGTATCTTGAAGAAACTAAAGATGAACAAAGCAACGGGAGAGGACAGAATCTCGCCCGCTAAATCGGTACTTTTTTCCACTGTGCGACATAGTTATCCTGGCAGATGACATAACTTCTTTACAGTATATGATTTCAAATCTTGAAAACTATTGTAGCATGTTGAATCTTAAAGTAAATATGTACAAATCAGAAATCCTTGTATTCAGAAAAGGAGGAAGGCTTAGCAGAGATGAGAAATGGGCATATAACGGAAACGAAATAAATATCGTAAATGAATATATCGACACCTCCAAATAATAGTATGCTAAGTCTAAAAAGTGAGTTTTGCAGGAGAAGCTCTCAAAGTGTGGAAATTTTTTTGAACTTCAGTACTATGCTAAGTCAGTATTTGTTAATAACTTCTGTTCGGATTGATCGATCATTACCAAAATTTGACAGAATTTAAGTTAAAGGACGTTCGACACCTGCAAATAATAGTTTGCTAATTCCGAACAGTGAGTTTTGCAGGATAAGCTCTAATAGTTTGGAAATTTATTTGACGTTCAGTACTATGCTAAGTAAATATTTGTTTATAACTTCTGTTCGGATTGTCCGATTATTACCAAAATTTGACAGAATTTAAGTTAAAGGACGTTAAATATAAAAATGTAAAGAACTTGAAAACATGCTAAGTCGACTTAGCATACTATTGTTCGGAGGCGTCGATATGTAAATATTCATTCTCGAAACATGTAGGAAACAAAACAAAGATGGCTATAAATTCAACCTGAAAAAACTTTTTGGGAATAAAAGATGCCAACGTACCAATGAAGTGGAATTTCTACCAAGCAGTTTGTACGGAAATACAAAGATGTGCGGCCCAAGCTTCGGACTTCTCACATTTTGATGCGGCGGAAAAACTTCAGTGATATTTCTTAAAGAAAATACTGAAAGCCCCAAGTTGTACACCAAATTACACCCTCATGCCAGAAACATCGATTGAAAGCAACCACTTGTATACATTCTATATGCATTTACAATGCCTCTACAAATAATATACAAGTACATGTCATGATCATCGACTATCGAAAAAACTTACAGGTCTACTTCTTCAGAATGAAGAGTTTTGGGTAAAAGAATTTAAAAACGTAGCGCAACGCCTTAATGTTGTATGGCTAAATGTCTCAAATGAATTTGAATGAAAATTGTTCATCACAAACATTAGTAACAAACAAAAAAATAATGTCTTTCATGAAAATATGAGTTCAAATATATAAATATTTAGATTTTACACGGTGAGAAAATTATTTTACTGACTCTTACACTAGCCAACAGATTTCCTGGATTTTTAAAGCAAGATGTGGACTAATTAATCTAAATGGAACTAGATTCAACGCATATAGCAGAGAAAGAAAGTGTAGCTTGTGCAACCTTAATCAAGACGCAATAATATTGAATTTCTTGGGATAATGTCCGGTTCTGAAAGAGTTTAGAATACGCATTTTTCAATCTACGATCTTATCGCATGAAAACGTGGTCAACATATTGGACGGCCGTGAAACAAATCATTGGAGCCAGCTCGTGTCTTATTTAAAAATATCTTTAAAGTATAGATGAATTCTTATAAGTTAATATAATTCGATATTAAATAATATGAACCTATTTATAAGGCAGACGGTTATAATACCATTGTCTATTAATGTCTCTTTTACAGCCCCACAAATCCCTAGGTGCAATTTTTATGTGTATGATGATGATTTCCAAAGAATAATTGTTAAAGTTAATATTTATTTCCCAATTCAGTAACAGAAATAGAACAAATTTCAAAACTGTGGGTGTGGGCCAGCGACAGTAGTCGAATCAATGAATGACCAATATCGGTAAAATATCAACAAAACAATAGCACGAGTAAAAACAACAAAAGCCGAAACGACATTAATATGCAAAACAATAAAAACAAGAGGGGACAAAAATAACAAACAGCAGACAAAGACAGTAAAATAAAAATAATAACAAACGCAAAAAAAAAAAAAAAAAAAAAAACAAAAAACCAAAAAATAAACAGATATATTTTTCCGAATTCAACTCTGGCCTGGATGAGGATGCAAAACCAGGAATGGGTTGGTGCTGCCACGGGAGCACCTTCAGATAAAACGAACCACGCGACACGTCATCTATGTATACAGTCAACCAAAAAAGTCTACATACACCCTATAAATCTCGCGTTTTGAGGGTAAGGAAACATTTTTATGAAAATCCAAGTACATAGTTATATTCCATATCCTTAATAAACACAATTAAATACAACAAAAATATATTCCATAATACGAATAACGGTAAATTTTATAAAAATTAAAAAATTAATAGGGAAAAAGTGTACATTAGGGTTATAACTTTTTTGCAATTTTTGCAAATATCAAAAATACCACCGCATAGCCGTGTAAAGCATGAAAAACTACTGTGAAATACGGTGTCGTTTTTCTCTATAGCGAAAAATGTTTCCGCACCAAATGCATTGAAGTTCAGTAACGCATTATTTAATTTTATTTGTTATAATGGCATATACGCTTTTCGTTTTAACTTATTAATAGTTTTAATCTAATTTAAAATCAATGTCGAACCATTCTGGACCAATTAATTATCAAATCCCGTTATTTCAGAGCAATTACTGCACCTTTGACAATATTGAAATTTTTTGTTTTTATACCCTCCACCGTAGTATGGAGGGTATATTAAGTTTGTTTTTCCGTTTGTAACGCATTGAAATACTCATTTGCGACCCTATAAAGTATATATATTCTTGATCAGGGTAAAATTCTGAGTCGATCTGCGCACGTCCGTCCGTCCGTCCGTGGTAATCACTCTAGCATCCACAAAAATGGAGATAGAACGCTGAAATTTTGGGAAAATGCGTCTTTTGTTTGCAGGCAGGTCAAGTTTTTTTCAGACCGATTTACCTATAATGTGACATTTAGGGTTCTTAAGTGTCAATAAACTTATATAACAAAACTAGTGGACGTAGATCAATGTTTTGGAATAGTCCCCATATAACGTTACCGCACGATTTCAGCTATTTTGACGATGTAAATCGCATTTCTAGACCGAATTAGATATAATTTGATATTTAGGGTTCTTAGTGACCAAAAAACTTATATTCGAAAAAATTATGAACATAGGTATAGCCCCATATAACGGTACCTCCTGATTTTAGGTATTTTGAGATTTTTACCTACAAGTTTTAACCGAATTAGCTGTAGTTCTTAGTGGTCACCACACCTCTCCACCTAAATTGTCTGAAATTTTGGGAAAATGCGTCTTTAGTTTGCAGACAGGTCAAGTTCGATGATGGGCTATATCGGTCCACGTTTTGGTATAGCCCCCATATAACGGTACCCTCGATTTTCGGTATTTTGACTTGTTTAGCTACATTTTCAGACCGATGTAGCTATAATTTGACATTTAGGATTCTTAAATGTCAATAAACGTAAATAACAAAAATTGTGGACATAGGTCCACGTTTTGGTATAGCCCCCATATAACGGTGTCCCCCGATTTTCGGATTTTGACGTTTTTAGCTACATTTTCAGGTCGATTAAGCTATAATTTGACATTTAGGGTTCTTAAGTGTAAATAAACTTATATAACAAAAGTTATGGACATAGGTCCACGTTTTGGTATAACCCCCATATAACAGTACCCCCGATTTGTGGCATTTTCACTTTTTTAGTTACATTTTCAGACCGATTTAGCTATAAATTGACATTTAGGGTTCTTAAATGTCAATATACTTATATAACTAGTGAACATAGGTCCATGTTTTGGAATAGCCCCCATATAACGTTACAGCCCGATTTCAGGTATTTTGACGTTTAATTTCACATTTCTAGACCGAATTAGCTATAATTTGATATTTAGGGTTCTTAGTGACAAAAAAAACTTATGTTCGAAATAATTATGAACGTAGGTCCATGTTTTGGTATAGTCCCATATAACGGTACCTCGGTATAACGGATTTCGGTATCCCCATATAACGGATTTTCGGTATTTTGAGAATTTTACTTACAAGTTTTAACCGAATTATCTGTAATTTTAACATTTGAAATTTGAAATTCTTAGTGGTCACCACACCTCTACACCAAAAATTGTCAAGAAAGGTCGATGTATTGATAAAGCTCCCACATAAAAGTACCTCCCGATTTTCAGTAATTTGATGATTTTAGCTACAATATTCAACCGAACTAACTGTAATTTGACATTTGAAGGTTGTAGTGGTTACCACACATCTGCATCAACAATTTTCAACATAGCACCAATATAACGATACTTCCCGATTTTCGGTACTTTGAGGATTTTACTTAAAATGTTTAACCACGTAGGTCCATGTTTTGGTATAGCCTCAAAACAAACCTCCCGATTTTCCGTACCTTAGCTTTATTTCTTGGACGAACTTTCTGTAATTTGAAATTTGAAAGCCAACAAAAATTCTGCAACAAAAATTGTTCATTTAAGTTCATATTTTCATATAGCCCACATACATGTGTAAGTACCTCCGAACTAGCTGTTAATGACATTTGAAGTTCCCACGTTATGTACCGATTTTCGGTATTTTGAGGATTCTAGCTACAATTTTTAACCGAATTAGGAGTTATTTGACATTAAAGTCTCCCATCAAAAACTGTCAACATAGGTCCATGTTTTATTATAACCCCTATATAACGGTACCTCCCAATTTCTCGCCCACCAAAAATTGTCAACATACATAGTTAGATATAGGCACCATAAAAAGGGGCCTCCCGAATGAAGCATTTTATGTACACTATCTGACATTTTAACGTACCCACTTAAAGTTGGGGACAGGAATGAAAACTAATTATTCCATTTTTGTTCAGAATATTTTATGGTGGAGGGTATGAAAAGTTCGGCCCGGCCGAACTTAACGCTTTTTTACTTGTTCTTTATAAACTCGCGAATTATATGTTTATATTTATTGTACCTATCGGACAATAGAATATGTGGTCATTTGCAACGAATTCGCGAAAGTTACATACTGTTTTTAATGAATATGCCTTTGAGAATTGTATTTATTTTCTGTAAATATTATTTAAAATATTAAATTTTTTAAATTTAAATTTATTATTTAAATTTAAATTTTTAAATAGAAAAAATATCAAAAGGGCTTTAGTAATCGCAGTCGGTGCGGAAACTTTTTTTTACCGAATCGAACTTAAACACACATTTTCGTTATCAGGACAACGAAACGTTTTTTGGTTATACCCCTAGTGTACATACACCCCAATGAAATATGTATATTACCGTAAAATTTATGGAAAAAGCAATACAAATTGTACATTTTATTAATTTATCGAAGGTTTTTGGTTGTCCATGATATCTTTTAGACAAAATAGGAGCATATTAGTGCTTTAATTGACGTTATTTAAGGTCAGACTTCGCGTATAGCTCGTTAAATCGGACCCTCGCATATTTCTTTGAGTTTTCCAGTCTGGTACTTTATAGAACCACAGAAAATACAGTGGGACTAATAATTTTGAGATCCTAGAGCGCTTTGAAGTTGGCCTTGTGGACACTATATGCTCCCGAACTTCGTTAAATATAGGAATTCCTGACTTTTCTCATAAAGTTTCACAGCATTCCGAGGGGCCAACAACATGCAGAAGCCTAGGAATTACCTTGTAATATATTTTTGTTGTATTTAATTTTGTTTATTAAGGATATGAAATATAACTATGTACTCGAGATTTATAGGGTGTATGTAGACTTTTTTGGTTGACTGTATTTTTAAGCGATTTTA
This sequence comes from Musca autumnalis, assembly GCF_047663935.1. Classification (NCBI taxonomy): domain Eukaryota; kingdom Metazoa; phylum Arthropoda; class Insecta; order Diptera; family Muscidae; genus Musca; species Musca autumnalis. The sequence goes on from NW_027411755.1 coordinate 116,229,411, forward strand.
AGCGTCCTTTTTTCTCTCTTTTTTGTTTTAAGGGGAAACACCAAAGAAAACCAACAACAATGCAAGCGGCTTTACAATTTTGTGGCGAAAGAAAAATAAAAATGAATGAAATGAAACCTACTTGGTAACGGCAACATAATTGTTTGCTTGCATTGATATTGCTAGCTGCGGTTAATATTCTGTTGTAACAGACACACACACGCTCTGTAATAATCATCATCCTTTGGTTATGGTATCGAACAGAATTTGCAACAACAATCAGTAAGTAGCGCATAGAAAGGGAACAATTTACTCCTAAATAACTAATGTCATCTCTATTTAACTTACCGAAAAGTTTACTTTTGGTACAATATTCATCTCTCTCCTTTTCATATAATTTTGATATGTAAGGCTGCAACAGACATTTTCGTAACACTCCTCTCTTTCCAACCACTTTTGCAACTTCGAATTTCTCCTCAAATACCCCTTTGCAGAGCTATATAAGACATAGACAACGAATCACGCAAAATTTCTCCTCCCAGCAGATGGCGTTCTTCAAGTTTTTTGCGCATCCATTTTGGCCGAATGCGTATGAATGGATTTGTAAGAAAATAAAACAGATAAAATTGTTATACTAATAATTTAATTTGGGAAAACTCTTCGAAAAAGTCTTGCGAGAAAAGATGGTCGCGGAAATACAGACGTACTCTTTTTCACCATACCTATTTGGATTTCGGAAAGGTCAGTCGACAGAAGATGCATTATGAAAGTTTGGAAATAATATTGTGACTAATTTACGAAAATAATCATGTACAGTGACTGTTGTACGTACATATCGTAATGGTGTTTTTTTAAATTGATTCAATTGGAATTTTTACCTCATATTGTAAAAGTTTTAAAAAGTTGCGTTTCTGACAGACAGTCAGCATGGTACTTTGAAATCAAACTTGGGTATAGTTTCATGGGGAGTACAATAAGGATCCATTTTGTCCCCTCACTTGTTCAACATTTACATGTACGACTTTCCATATGAACATAATAATTAGGTGGGTATTATGTATGCAGATTACTGTCTCTTATATGCACATGCGGAGTCATCAGCGGAAGCGATATCTCATGTTTCTCATCATCTAATCAGTTTTATAGTGCGTGGGGAATTAAAATAAATATCCGTAAATGTGAGGCGATATGCTTGAGAATTGCTTCCGGAAAGTGCAAAAGGTGAGTCGTACCTGAGAGCAAGGGTGCGAAGTTATCTTTGAATGGCACAAAAATACAATTTGAAGATAATCTCAGATATTCGGGCGTACGTTTCAATATACTAGTTAAATTCAACAAGAATGTTGGGAGCCTTATAGGGAGGGAATATCGTATAAAAAGTTATTTCGATGGGCTTTTAAATAATAAGTCGTTACCAGTGAGATTGAAGTTATTGTTATATAAAACATATATTAGGCCTATTCTACTTTATGCCTTCCCAAGTTGGTGTATAATTTCACCTACCGTTATGAAGAAAATGGAAATCTGAGAGTGAAAGGTCTTTCGGTTGTGTGTTGGGAAGCATTTTTAGGCATTTAATAAGGGTTTCTCTAATAAAATTCAGAATATCGTAAGAGAACAGGTTTTACTTTGGTTTTACTTTGGAAAAAACAAATTACATTTCGGCACTGAGTATAAATTTATCTCTAAACCTAAATAATACACAAGGTCCAGATTTCTACATTCATAATTCTTCAGGAATTCATAGAGATTAAGCAGCATTCTTTATAAAACGTCCTTTTGGTAAAGCCTATTCTATTGATTTGGTTTCACTCTGGGGTCATTATGTGGAGGATGTGCGTAGGTTTTTGTAGTTAGATTAATGTTAAGCATAAATTTAAGTTAAAATAAGAGGAGTTACTCTCTACAAATATGAAAGGGTCGGGAGCAAGCTCGAATTAATCTATTTATGTATATATATATAGTTATAATTAATTACCATTTAACATACTGAGTTACTGAGATCTCATAACTTTCGTGAAAAAGCTGTAAAATTTCGCAGAAAATAGGAAAGAATTGAAAAAAATGGTATTTTGACAATTGTTTTAAGGAGTTACCCTTTCAAAAATAGAATAAAAAATTACTAACTTATTTTGAAGTACAGGTGATATAGATCGAGTATGCCACAAAAAATTGCACATCGCTGGCCAAGATATGGGCATTAGAAGGCAGAAAATTTTTGTGATTTGTATGTAGCATCATCACGTTAAACGCTTGTTTTTCGAAATTACATTTTTGAATAGCTCGAAAACGAATGGACCGATCATATATTTTGGTGATCTTTTCATTATAAATAAAAATCAAATGTCGTTCGTTAGTAATGGCATCAGTTGAGAACGGCTGGACCGATTTGGATAATTATTTTTGTGAAATGTTCGAGATAACCTGGCATAGGTTTCACTGTGAGACACGAAAAAAATTAACCACATTCTGACACTGCAGCGTGATAGAAGACGAAAAATAAGAAGACACGTGTCTCGGCGTTTTTCCCTGTTACTTCGAATTTCGCGGTTATGGGACCCCAAAAACCTGAGGCCTTGATGTCAAAAAGGACCATTTTGTCAGGCTCATATCTTCTAAACCGCTAAGAATTTTGGTTTACTCGTGGAGGCAAAGTTGTAGCTCTAATCTTAAAAAATAATAATTGTGAAGACATAAAATCCATTCAACCTTATCTTCAAGGTCAAAATCGTTAAGGTAAAGTTTCCGTTATAATTTTTTCTCAGATTCTGGCCTACAGATATCAAACCGATCAAGATTGAATCAAACAACCAACTACAAAAATGTACCTTAGATCTCAATAAACAACTTTCTAGAACATACGAACTCTGTAGAAATGGTTCTTAAAGGTCAAAATAGCAAAACAAATGCAATTTTTATTTTCTTTTTTCGGTTTCTGCTCCATAGAAATTAAACCATTCAAAATTCAAGAAAACATTCAACCACAATAATGTAGCGAATATATCAGTATACAACTTTGTGGAACATCAGAGCCCACTACGAACTGTTCTTAAAGGTCAAAATAGCAAAAAACTTTAGAAAATATTCGATTTTTATATTTTTTTCTCCGATTCTGGTCCATAGATACCGAACCGTTCAAAATTCAAGAATACAAGCAACTACAAAAATGTACCTAAGATCTCAGTTAACAACTTTCTAGAACATATGAATATTCTAGGTGCGGCCCTTTAAGCTCAAAATTCACTAACAATTACATTATGGTTAATGCTCAGGTCTGGAAATAACAAACTGTTCAACACTCTAGAAAATTTGAAAGGTTTGTTATTTACGGACCTGACCAGGAAAGAATGGGTAAAACTAATGGAATTTTGAGCTTAGAGGGCCGCACATAAAATGTTCATATGTTTTAGAAAGTTGTTAACTGAGATCTTAGGTACATTTTTGTAGTTGCTTGTATTCTTGAATTTTGAACGGTTCGGTATCTATGGACCAGAATCGGAGAAAAAAGTATAAAAATCGAATATTTTCTAAAGTTTTTTGCTATTTTGACCTTTAAGAACAGTTCGTAGTGGGCTCTGATGTTCCATAAAGTTGTATACTGATATATTCGCTACATTATTGTGGTTGAATGTTTTCTTGAATTTTGAATGGTTTAATTTCTATGGAGCAGAAACCGAAAATATAAAATAAAAATTGCATTTGTTTTGCTATTTTGACCTTTAAGAACCATTTCTACATGGTTCGTATGTTCCAGAAAGTTGTTTATTGAGATCTAAGGTACATTTTTGTAGTTGGTTGTTCGATTCAGTTTTGATCGGTTTGATATCTGTAGGCCAGAATCTGAGAAAAAAATTATAACGGAAACTTTACCTTAACGATTTTGACCTTGAAGATAAGGTTGAATGGATTTTATGCCTTCACAATTATTATTTTTTAAGATTAGAGCGACAACTTTGCCTCCACGAGTAAACCAAAATTCTTAGCGGTTTAGAAGATATGAGCCTGACAAAATGGTCCTTTTTGACATCAAGGCCTCAGGTTTTTGGGGGCCCATAACCGCGAAATTCGAAGTAACAGGGAAAAACGCCGAGACACGTGTCTTCTTATTTTTCGTCTTCCATTAGGCTGCGGTGTCAGAATATGGTTAATTTTCCACGACACCAAAAATTACACACAGCGCAATGACAATTTCACGCCCACATTTACACCCACTTTTTTTCAATTTTTATTTTTTCTATAAAACTACTGAAATTATTTTTTCTGAAATTGTCAGAGAATTTATAGGGATGGCCCCCGATTAAAATGGCTACACATTTTGTTTAATCACGGAGGGGGCGGGGTACTTCCCCTATACCCTATTTCTTTAAAAATGCTATATCTATATGAATAAAAATCTAATTCCGTTGCAACGGAAATATGTTATAGGTATCTCCAATACTAAAGAACCGATTTGCATCAAATTTGCAGCAAAAGCTCAATATTTGCTGTTTTTATGTATAGTTTATGAATTTCGGAGAAGGTGTTATACCGTTATACCGTTTTAGCTAGGGCCGCTTACGCAACATGTTACCAAAAAATTAAAAATAATCCCAGACGAGTCCTTAAACTGCACCCTTTCCTGCACATTTGTGTGGGATGTACCCGAAAGGGTGGCCCAATGTAGTCAATATTCGAACATAATTTGAAGCTGTAAGAAACAATAGGATGTACAACGTTTGGACCAAATCGGTTTCTTCCTTCGAGGGATATCTTAGTAGGCAGTACCCACTTTAGTTGGTGCCGGAAGACTTTTTACGGATTTTGTGACATTATCTCAGAAAGTATGTAGTTAAACTGCACTTTTTCCAAATTTAGTGTGGGTGGTATCCGAAAGGCAACCTGATACACGATTAAATGAAATAAGACGATGTGCAAAGTTTGGACCCATCGAAAACTCCCTACGTAAGTTATCTTGCGGATTTCAAGGTTTCATGAAGCTTTTAGGTCGTTGTCTCAGGAAGTAAGAACTTGACAACGAGAAAAATTTTACCCGCTTAAAGAGGACAGCAAGGACAACTTGCTGAAAAAATCGAAAAGTTTCGAGAGGAGCTCATAAGCTTACCTTTTATACAAGTGGACCAATATAGTCCATATCGCTCCACTATTTGGATATCTCCCCCACAAAAGTTTAAAATTTTTCTTTAAAATTATGTGAGCAATAACTCTAGAAGGGAGCAATCGCTTTGGTCCAAACTTTGCACATCGTATTATTTTATTCACATTTAGATCGGGTTCGAATGTGGATAGTCCACTTGGAAAAAAGTTAAGCTTATGAGCTCCTCTCGGAACATGTTAATTTTTTCAGCAAGTTGTCCTTGCAGCCCTTTTTTGCGGGTACATTTTTTTTTCGTTGGAAAGTCCTTACTTCCTGAGACAATGACCTAAAAGCTTCATGAAACCTTGAAATCCGCAAGATAACTTAGGTAGGGAGTTTTCGATGGGTCCAAACTTTGCACATCGTATTATTTCATTTAGTCATGTATCAGGTTGTCTTTCAGTTGTCTTTCGGATACCCCCCACACTAAATTTGGAAAAAGTGCAGTTTAAGTACATACTTCCTGAGATAATGGCACAAAATCCGTAAAAAAGTCTTCCGGCACCAACTAAAGTGGACAGTACCTCAGATATCTCTCGAAGCAAGAAACCGATTTGGTCCAAACGTTGTACATCCTATTGTTTCTTACAGCTTCAAATTATGTTCGAATATTGACTACATTGGACCACCCTTTCATGTACCTCCCACACAAATGTTGGAAAGAGTGGAGCTTAAGTACTCGTCTGGGATTATTTTTAAATTTTTGGTAACATGTTGCGTATGCGGCCCTAGCTAAAACGGTATAACTTTTTGGGGACAAATCCATACTTCATGAGAAATTGGCACAAAAACTAAAAAAAATCCTATAGACGTCAGATGTATTGTATTTGCCTCTTTTCTTTAGGTTCTAGGCTGAGGGTATATATCTGTCGGCACAGCTGACTGATACTTTGATACTTCTTTTCTTACAAAAATATTATAAACTAGGGGACCCGGCGATCTTCGTCTCGCAGTTTGTTAGGTACAGAACTTGATGGCTTTGGTTCAAACCTATATTACTATTATTGCTATCACCTTGTTCAATGGCAAATATTTCATTGTTTTGAACTGTTTAGGACGATCTTTGAAGCAGTTACACATTAGACAATTGTACTTTCGACCATTGTCAGTTTGACGAAGAGAGATGGTACTGAGAGGCAAAGTCTTTCTATTTTCCTCGACTCTCCTATAAACTGACAATAGCCGCGAAAAAATTAGGCAACTGTAAATCTCGACTAAGATATATTTTTTAAGCAAATAACACGTTTTGCGATGTAAATAAAAATATTTGGTAGCACAGTTGAAGCAAAATAATATCTAAATGCCCCTATTCGTTTCATAATCGATGGTTTTTTCTGCAATTCTTGTTTTCACCACCGAACACGATATTTCACTCAAGCAATTGAATGCGATCGTAGGAATTTGAATTTAATGCGGAATACAGTGCTTATTTAAATTTGCGTTTTAATCAATTAAACTATTTTGAGCAGAGGAATCCGATCGTTATCAGGTAACCACCTTCGCTTTTTTTAATTCTCTGTTTAACGTGATCTCCCAAATTCTGCTTGCATTGCAAGTTCGGAATTAGATGCAATGGCTCTGGTGACACGAACAAATGCGGCAGTTAGCAGAGCTATTCTATTAGTTGCCGTTATTTGTGTGTTTTGGATGCTTGAAGTCTTGTCACACTAACACGTGACTAGCGAATAGACATAAATCCGTTTTCTGGGTTAACATGGAGACCTCACGCTCTGGCCCATTTGTAAGCTATTTTAAAAGCCGTTTCGGCCCTCCTACAAAGCGGATTCTCTGGACTCTTTTCTTAGAAGTATTATGACGTCCTCTACGGCCTTGAAGCTTATCCATCTATTCCTTAGCATATGGTTTGTTTATCCAGCTCCTCAAGGCCCGGTTTACCTGAAACTCTTCTAAGGAAATCGATGCAAACAGCGAATGTATACTAGGGTTATGACTTTTTTAAAACCTCGTATCCCTGTATGATATTTTGATGATTTTGATGTTTTTACCTATAAAGTTTTAATTATAAAGTGATTCGACAAAAAAGCTTCCGCATACGGCATAATCTAAATGACACGACCGTTTGATTATCACTAATTTTATCATCGTATTATTACATATATATAATTTTATATTATATATAACTTTATTTCATACATCCTAAAAATTAAAAGTTGTTTGGTCGGGACCTTTTTCAACATTTAAATGAAATGAAAGTTATTTTAGTCATTAATAGACAAAAAGTCATTCATTATTGCAAAAGGAAATTGTTTTTTGAATTTTCTTTTATTTCATAGCATTTTTAAAATATTTTTTCAAAGTGGCACAAACCTTTTTTAGAATAAAATGAATGTTATTTTAGGCATTTACAGGCAAAAGTTCATTCATTCTCGCTATAGGAAATCATTTTTGGAAAAAAATGTGAAAAAGTCATAACCTTAATGTATACATCTTCACTTCGAAGGTTCTCTCCATATGGTGTACTACCTCATGTAATGCAGTTTCCAACGATCTGCCTTTAACGTACGCATATTGTTTGTATTTAATAGAGTTGGGTAATCTAGTTCCTAATTCACTGTACTAGTTCCAAAAAGGTATGAATAACGTTATAACATCTAACGTAAGATATTACGTATACGTAGTTTTTCATACAAATGATGTGGGCCAGATAATTCCATACAGTTCATATCTGGCGATAAGATTTTGGTATTGCGTATCTTGCCTTGCCAGGCCATCGGTGTACACGCAAATTTCAAGCAAGCGTTGACGATTCCGACCAGTTCCTTTACTGATCGACCCATGATGTCAATATCGTTGGCATAAGCAAGTAATAAACATGTGACTATTTGTGTATATTGTGTCATTTGTTTGAACGTTTGCACTTCAGTAGGATGTTAAATAGGTCGCCAAGGCTGTCAGAAAGCTCTTGTGGTACTAAACTGTTCGGAGTGGTTCTTTCTTATTTTAACTGAAGACCGGGTATCGACTAATATCGCCTTGCGAAGAAGAATGAGCATTGCGGGAATATGAATGTCAGAATACCTCTGAATGTATAGGGATGTCGAAGACAGCGTTATAATCAACAAAAAGGTGTTAAGTGTCGATCTGCATTTCTTGGGTCTTTCCCAGGACTTGCCCCAGGGTAAATATCTGATCAGTGGTGGACTTGCCGGGACTAAAGACGCATTGACATAACCCAATTATTTCGTCGACCATAGGCTTTAGTCGTTTGCACAATATCCCTGACAATATCTTGTAAGCAATAGGGAGAACACGTATGCCCCTATAGTTAGAGCATACAGTCTTATCTTCTTTCTTGTGGAAGGGACACAGGATGTTCAAGTAAGTGATCTTCCTGTCGGATGGTGCTAAATAGCAGATGGATAATACTTATCAGCCACCGTGGTGCAATGGGTTCGATTCCCCGGCCAGGCAACATCAAAACACTTTTCAACGGTGGTAAAATACCCCTCAGTAATTTTGGCCACATTTCCTGAGTATTTCAGCCATGTAAAACTTCTCTACAAAAGTGGTGTCTTAGACACGCCGTTCGGACTCGGCGATAAACTGTAGGTCCCATATCATTGAGCTTAATATGAATCGGGGTGCACTAATTGATATGAGAGAAGTCTCCCTTGCCCCTTATGGGATGTTTGTGGAACAATTATATAGTACTTATCAGCGTGTCACCTCCGGTTTTGAACAGCTCGGCTGGTAAGCAATCGGCTCCTTATTATTTTTTAGCCGTTTTATTGCTCTCTGTACCTCATATTGGCCGGCGGTATGAATTTAATACCATCTTCTGGGATTGGAACTGGGGTATTTTCGTCGTTGAATATGTTGTGGCTATCTGTTGTGATTGCAGCTTACCGATGTCCAACTTTTGTGTTGTGTCTGTTCGTATTTTATTTGCTATGTACCTTTGCTACAACAAGGTGGTTGTCCGAGTCTATGTTTGCTCCTCGGAATGATCGTACATCCAACACGCTCGATGATTGTCTTTCATATATTACAACGTGATTAATTTGATTTTATTTTTGCCTTATTGAGGCGTAGGTAATTTATAGTTATATTTATACCCTAGAATACCATGTGGGGAGGGTATTATAAGTTGGTTTGCTCCAAAAAGTTTGTAACGCATCGAAATAATGGTCGTAGACACATACTTATGTATGCCAAAATGAATCTGAGCTTTAATTTAATGCAAAATGTGGCATTGATGGTTAAGTACCAGCGTTATTGCAAAAGACGCTAAGCTATCCCAATTTTAATATTTTTAAGTTTTAATTTTAATGGCAAATACCTTTGATTCTATTTGGTGTGTTTAAAACATGTAAAATGCTAATAAAGAAGACCAGCAATGTTTTCAAGCAGTACCAAGGAGATTGTCGACAGTAGTCAAATATAAAATTTATTATTAATTATTTTGGTTCAGCTAGCCCGAAGCCAGGGTGGATGATAACTTTAGTATCACCCTAATAGAAATGTTTACCAGATAAAATATTATGCCCAGTGGTAGTGGTGTTGGGTAACCAATAGTCGGCCCCGTTCCGACTATAGCATTTGCTTACTTGTTTTAATTACATAATTTTGATTTCTTGTATTTTGGTCTGCTGGAGATAGTTAGGTACCACTATGAATGTCGAGATGCTTAAATCTGGTACTGCTAACTATCATGTTTTTGCCGCTGCGAAGTCTCTTTCCATTGTTACATATTTCACTGTGGAGACGGATTTCTCGACTGCTTTCCAATTTTGCCATTAAAAGCTCATAGAATAATTTTAATGACATGATATCTGTAGTATGCTTCTTCTAAGCGCTCGTAAAATATATCGTTGGCCTGTTCGTCCTTGTCTTCATCTGGAGCATGAGCCCAAATAAAGCTGATGTTGAAGAATTTTGCTTTTACCCGTATTGTAGCAGATATTTCATTCCCTGGGGTGAAGCAGGAACCTCCGACCAACTACAAATCGGCTACCGAACGCACGCTTTGTGTCATGACAGTTATACTAGAGTGCGTCACCTTTAGGTGTTATTCACGTCACGCTTTTCCCAATCCAACGTATTTCCTGTATGGCAGTAATGTCGGCCTTGTACTTTTCAAGTACATCTGTCAGTGCGTAAACTGCACCTTCTCTATACAGAGTGCGACATTCCAGGTGCAGATTCGCAGACGATGGTCCTTAAAACGTTTGCGGGGGTCTTCAACTTTAGAGGAGCTTGTTTTTCGTTTCCTTTGCTTTTTAAACCCTCCACCATAATATGGAGGGTATTTAAGTTTGTCATTCCGTTTGTAACTCATCGAAACAACCATTTGCCACCATATAAAGTACATACATTCTTGATGGGCGTAAAATTGTAAGTCGATTTAGCCATGTCCGTCTTTTGTAATCACGAACTCCGAATGTGTCGTTTTGGTATAGCCTCCATATAACGGTCCCGCCCGACTGCAGATACTTTGACGATTTTAGCCACATTTTCAGACCGAATTAGCTATAATTTGAGATTTAGAGTTTCCAGTGACCAAGAAACTTCTCCGCCAAAAATTATAGACATAAGTCCACGTTTTCTTTAAGCCCCCCATATAACGGTACAGCCCGATTTCCAGTATTTTGATGTGTTTAGCTACATGTTCTGTCGAATTAGCTATATTTTGGCATTAAGGGTTCTCAGTGAACCAATAACACCTCCACCAAAAATTATGGTCATAGGTCTACCTTTTGGTACCGCCCCAATATGACGTAAGTTCTCCAATTCAAATTGTGGGCATAGGTATTTTTGCAACAGAAAGAAAACTAATAAATCCATGTTAGCTCAGAGTATTTCAAGGTGGAGGGTATAAAAAGTTCGGCCCGACCAAACTTAAAACTTTTTAACTTGTTTCATGGTAGGATGTTTTTTTCTAGGGGTGGGTAACTTGCCCGACGCCCAAACCCAATTTTTAATCGTTTTTATGGATGAACGATCGACACATGTTAGCTCACTACCCTTATCAGTGTCCACTTGATATAAGAGAGGGACCAAGATACATATGTCCTGGGCTTTGCTATGTTAAAGCCCGTCAGGACCGTTTCTTGGCATCTCTCATCTCCTACGTCACACAAAGACTACTTTCAATAATGATTTCAATTTTGTTAGTCACCGTAATATTTTTTCGCAATGTCACATAACATCTCAGACATACAAATGCCTGTAAGTTTTTCAGCCATTCTTGTGTTGTGTTTTATGATTGACAATAGTACTAAGCCCTGTTGTTGGTTTTGGCGTGTATAATTGTTTGGTTTGGTTGGTTGCCCAGTGATATTTCTTTGCAACACTCCAAACATTGTTGTTTCAATGATTCGTAAATTTCTTTTGTATTAGCAGAACATGAATTTGTGTGTGTATGTGTGTCAATATGCTCGTCTTTAGTTTTTGGCTTTTAACTTTGGCACTCTTCTCCGGATTTGATACGATTTACGGCTGGATGAAGTTTGAATACTTTTACCATTGTCAGAGTCTCTCGCTGTGTGTTTGTCTGAAGAATTTTGCGTAAGTATATTGGCGCCATCGGTGACATTTTTATTGTGCGTTAATTTGTACAGCGGCAAAACAATTATTTCTAAATTAAATTCACCATTTCGGTACGTAATAAGAGCTGAACCCGAACTCCTTTTGAGCGTCTCGGTTTACAAACATCTCGAGAATAGTTTACGACAAAGATGTCCAATTAATAACAAACGTCACAACGAGAATTACAAGTCAATAATTCACAAAACTTGGAGTGGATTCTAAACATTTGTTTTGTTGTTTTGAATTCCACAACCAATGTACAGACAGCGACAAAGAGCTTAGATATGGGGATACGAAAATGACACTTGAATTATGTTTACAAATTTTTCAAACGTTTTGGTTTGACTTGAGAAGTTTTTTATATACAGTGACTGTCGCTGAAAATTATGCAACCTGAAATAAAAAATGTAAACATTGATAACTTGGAAACGAGTAGAGATTTTTTAACAATTCAAAAAACAATTTTGTAGGCTTTAAGATGGCATACAAAAATATTCCGTTTACAAAATTAGCATTTTTAAATTGTGCATTGAAAATGATGCACCACAATTATCGATTAATAATTTCCAAATTTTTCGCTTTTTATGCCATTCTAGTAATCAAAATGGTGGAATAATTGGTTTCCTATTGTTTTCAGTAGTTGTGTCATTGATTCCGATAGAAAAATGATGTTCCTGACCATGGGCGTAGCCAGGAATAGCTAGGGAGGGGCAGCTGCCCCCCCCCCCCCCCCTTTGAACGACCAAAAAGCATTCCTGGCTACGCCCATGTTCCTGGCGTAATTTTGACATGATTGTAATATTGTCCATTTGTAGGCAATTTGGCTAGAAATTTCTAGTTTTTGAGGTTATTTTCCAAAAAAATGACTATGACTATGGGTTATGTCCAGAGTTCGTACAATCTAATGATATATAGAAAGTCCTGCATTAACCAGGCTTGCCCTATGTTATACTAGTCTTTAACGGCGTTGCCCTAATAGAGGTGAAAATCAGGGCATATAACAAAATTTTTGCACTTTTCTTAGAAAATAGTGTTCAGAACTATTGTTAACAAATTTTTGACCATATTTGCTCTTATAAAAACAAAAATTTCAACACACTTTGTTGCCTTCCAGTTCGGAAGTTTGATAGATTGTCAGATCTAACCTCAGGCGGGGCTGCTCATGCTATGAATTTTATTTAATTGTTGTCTTATTAGGATAATGTTTGGCGAAATTTGAAAAATTGTGTTTATTCGTGGGTTGTTTGGTAAAATCATCGGCATTGTGTTGTTATGAAACCCGCATATTTATCGTGATCTTAAGTTTCCTTGTTTTAAATACCACAATGAAGATAATTGCTCTGTTCCAGAAACGGCAAGAATCTACAAATTTTTACTATGATAAAAATTTGTTCTATATAATATCAAAAAATGCTATATAATATCAAAAAACAAAGTTAAATAAGTAGATTCTTGCAGTTCTGGAACAGACCAACTTTCAGGCAAGCAGTGATCTGGTCGACAGCTATGGAAAGTGGTATATACTATGAGAAGGTTTTCTCAAAACCAACTTTCAGGTCTTTCATAGCATGTTTATGTGACTTTGTGCATACATTATTTGCATTCATAACCATCTCGGATTCAATTACATATGTATGTCATTCATAAAAAGACACAAGACGACTTCGGTAATTTTGGATAAAAATAAAATATTTATTGATTGAATGCATATGAAAACCACAAGAGTTTTTGAATGTTTCTGTTGAATTCGCATTTAAACGAATTCGTCGCTCACATTTATTCTTGAGCTCGAGTCGTCATAAAATTGGGGAAGAGTTCTTTGTTTCAATACAAGAAACTAAGAGAACTGATGGGTCCAAGTGGCGTTGGACGAAAGTAGTCTTCTTTGCCTTTCCCTACAGTTAATCAATCAAACCACTTTAAAACTTGTTGTTTTTTAAATTTGAAAACTGAAATAAGAAATAAACGCACATCTCAACAAAACTGCCAAAATGAATCTAAAATTAAAAAAAAATACATTTATAAAAAAATTGAAATTTTTTTGTTCCTAACGTTTATTTTTGGGATGCTCTATGCATATGTAACAAAAAAACCAAAACAAAATCATCGACAAGTAGCAAATTTTTAGACTTATGTATGTCGTTTTCCAAGAAAACCACAGATATATTCTTGATAAGTAGTCATCGGATTTTTGCACATTTTGAAAATTATATTGCAAATGATTCGTTTATTAAACAATGGAAGCTGAAGCTTTGTATGTATTATTGATTATTTTTCAATATGACATCGAATTTCTGTCTTGGAAAGCTATAATTCTATATAATAACCCAGTTACAATTGGTTGAAATTTCAAAAATATGCAAAAATCCGATGTCTATTGATAAGTATAAAATCTTAAGTCGAAATAGGCATGCCCGCCCGTCTGCTGAAATCAAGATACATCTCGCAATTTTTAAGATAGAGCTTTATAATTTTGTTTAGAAGTTTCTGTTACTCCTAGGTTGTTTGACATTGGCCTATATCGGTGGACTTCTTCATACAGCCCCCATAGCACGGTACCTCCCGATTTTCCGTATTTTGAAGATTGTGGCCTCAATATCCCACCGAAATGACTGAAATTTGGTATTTAGTCCTCTTTGGAGCGAGCTATAAATCTTTCCATTTATTTATTTTGTATATAGTCTTCGTTGGGGGCATAAAACTTTCCCCAAGAAATTTTTCGGTATAGGCCTTCATCTTCATGTAGCTCCATAAAATGGTAACCCACGGTTTCGGTATTTTGAAATTGTAAGCCAAATTATTCACCAGAAATTCCTTGGAACAGATAAACTTTTTGTACTGCCTCCTTTATGGAGGCTCCCAATCTTCTTTACTTTGAAAGTTTTAGCCACATTGTTCAACCGAACTGAAAGAGGTACAAAGCATCCATGCTACAAAAACAGACAGTCCAGGTTTTGATACAGCACACATATAGGTTTAGTTCCCATTTGAGATTTTTGGCACACTTTTTTACCGAATTGGTTGTTAATTGGAATTTTTGTTCCCAGAAGATAGAAAACTTGCGCGAAAAACTATCCATACCCGTATATAACCAAGTTTAAGTCTAGCATCCATTACGGTATTGCGCAATTTTATGCATTCTATTAAATTTTCGAAACGTGATTGCTGTAATTTATTATTGTGTGTTGTCAGAATATACAATTCGCAAAATTGAAATTATTGGTCCACGTTTTGAAAAAAAAAAAACGATGAGGCTCCGTATTACCCCTTTTAAACCGATTATCATCAGTTAAGATATAGGAGGAGGAGCTTTGTACTTTCATAAACAAAATGAACTAATTGTTCCGATTTTACAGTACATTTACACATAAGTGGATTTGGTTAATCCAGTGAGTCTCAACTGCCAACTTCATTGCGTATACGTCAAATAAATCCTCATAAAGGAAGTTTAACCCGGCAAAAAGCTCTTAAGTAAAGATGACGTTATTTCAATACAGTTCGTGGGTGGAGGGTATAAAAACAATTTAAAGCCGTTTTTATACCCTCCACCATAGGATGGGGGTATATTAAGTTTGTCACTACGTTTGTAACTACTCGAAATAACCATTGTAGACCCCACAAAGTATATATATTCTTGATCAGCGTGCAATTCTACATCGATATAGCCATGTCCGTCCGTCTGTCCGTCTGTCCGTCTGTCTGTCTGTCCGTCTGTCCGTCTGTGGAAATCACTCTAGCGTCCGAACGGATTGACGTAGGTTGATGAAATTTTGGGAAAATATGTTATATTTACGTAGGACTTTTGGTATTGAAAGCGGGCTATGTAGGTCCACGCTTTCGTATAGCCCCCATACAAAATGACGCGTGACGCGTCGTCGTTTTAAGGAATTTTTAAGATATTTGGCCCATTTTACCACCGAATTGGTTGTAATTTGGTACTTTGTGTCTTCAGAGGCCAAAAAATATTCCTACCAAAGTTAGGTTATATAGGTCCACGTTTTGGTATAGCCCCAATATAAGGCCCCATATAAAGTACGCGTCATTTTAATATATTTTGAATGTATTAGGCCCATTTGACCACAGAATTGGTTGTAAGTTGGTATTTTGTGTCTTCAGAGGCCAGAAAACATTCCTACCAAAGTTGGGTTATATAGGTCCCACGTTTTGGTATAGCCCCCACATAAGGCCCCTTATAAAGTACGCGTCATTTTAATATATTTTGAATGTATTCGACCCAGTTGACCAAAGAATCGGTTGTAACTTTGTATTTTGTGTTTCCAGAGGCTAAGAAACAGTTCTACCATAAATGTATATATAGGCCCACGTGTTGATATAGCCCCCATAATACGATATCTCCCGATTTTCGATATTTTGAAGGTTTTAGCCTCATTATCACACCGAGATGGCTGAAATTTGGTATTTAGTCTTCTTTAGGCGTATAAAACTTTCCCCCAGAAATTTGTAGGTGTAGGTCCAAGCCATCATATAGCCCCCATAGAACGGTACCTTCAGAATTTTGGTATTTTGAAGGTTGTGGTCACATTAATCCACCGAAATGGCTGAAATTTGTGGTGGAGGGTATAAAAGTTCGGCCCGACCGAACTTAACGCTTTTCTTACTTGTTACTTGTTATGCCCTCCACCATAATATGGAGGGTATAATTAAATTTGTCATTCCGTTTGTAACACATCGAAATATTCATCGTAGCCCCTATAAAATATATATTCTTGATTAGGGTAAAATTCTAAGTCGATATAACCATGTCCGCTGTCCGTCTGTTGAAATCAAGATACAGCTCACAATTTTTAAGATAAAGCTTTGTAATTTGGTATAGAAGTTTCTATTACTCCTAGGATATTTGGTTCTGCAAATGGGCTATATCGGCACACGTTTTGATATAGCCCCCATAGAACGGTACCACCCGATTTTCGGTATTTTGAAGGTTTTAGCTTCATTATCACACCGAAATGGCTGACATTTGGTACTTAGTCTTCGTTGTGGGTATAAAACTTTCCCCTAGAATTTTGTTGGTATGGGTCCACGCCTTCATATAGCCTCTATAGTACGATACCTCCCGATTTTCGGTATTTTGAAGGTTGTGGCCTCAATATTCCTTCGAAATGGCTGAAGTTTGGTATTTAGTCTTCGTTTAGGGGTATTCAACTTTCCCCTCTAACATTTTTTGTATTGGTCCACGCCTTCAAGTTGGAAGTAAACCCTTTCCGACTGAATTTCGTCGGAATAGGTCCACGTTTCGATAAAGCCCCATAGAACGGTACCTCCCAATTTTCGTAATTGTGAAAGATGTGACGTCAATGTCCCACCGATGTGACTGAAATTTGTTATTTAGTCTTTCATGGGGTTATAAAATGTTCCATAAAAGAATTATCAGTCAAGGTCCAAGTCTTTCTATATCCCCCATTGAAGCGTACCTCTTATTTACTGTATTTTTTAAGTTTTAACCACATTATCTTACTGAAGTATCGGAAATTTGGTATTTAGTCTTCTATGAGTCTAAAAACTTTTCGCCAGAAATTTGTCGGTATATGTCGACGTTTTGATATAGCCCGAAACGTACCTCCCGAAGTTAGCGACATTGTTTACCGAAATTACTAAAATTTGGTATTTCAGTATTTATTTATTTAATAAGGCAAAAATAAAAAAAATCATTTTAGTCATTCATTCCCTGCAAAATAATTATTTTCTCTGTGATGTAAATTCTAAATAAAAAATAAAACAATTTCGGGTTGTGCGGCATAAGTTTGTATTGCCCTGCAAACAACTTCCTATACCTTCCACGTCAATGTTAATATCTTTCTTTCCCAGGAAATCAATCCATGTAGAATTTGTTGCTATCTTTGACAGATTGGTTCGTTTTTCAATGTGTTTTTGAAAACGAATAGCCTAAGTTCAAGGGAAACGAAATAAAAATTACACTGTGCAACAAAATGGAGCTCAAAGTCTGGGGGGTGGAAAATTCCTATTGGAGATGAAAGTCCTTGTTGAGTATATACAGAACCCCGAAGGACAGATTCGCCGTGAGTCGAACTTTCGCGATATGGCGTGATGAATATTTAGCTGGAGACCCTAAAAGCCATCTGGAATCAGCGTTATATCTTTTTTCGCTGTTGTTTAAGCTTATATTTAGGATGACATGTCTTCAGTCAAATCAAATGAGGATTTTTTTCGTAGAACATTTCGACCTTCTAACTCGCTTCCTTCAATGTCCTTTTCGTCCTTTATTTCAAGAACCGTAGTAAAAGAGGCACAAGATGACATTTTTCAGCTTCGGAATATTCTACAAAAATGTTGCTCGGAAGATTTTAGGTACGGTTCCCAAAGACATAAAATCGATAAAATCTTGTTTAAGCGATCGTTTTTCACTTTTATCCGAATCTTGCTCAGACAACCCTATATCTATTAATTTCAATGTATTATTGTTAACCTATTGATGACCTAGAATTCTCGGAGTCATTAAAACAGTTGGATCTCGTTTTACTAAGCACGTTAATTTCATTATTTTTTGGAATAAAGATCCGGATATCCGAATTATGGAACCGGTTATTCTGATATTAAAACCGAATTTTTATCCGGTTTTTATGAACCGATTAACCGTAAATTTATATCATTAGAAAGCTATTAAGATTGTCATTCAGATATGATTAATATACATTAGACATTTTAAGCGGCTTTGATGCTGGAACAAAAAAACCGTATTTTTGAACCGTTTCTTAACGTTTGTGAGGATACATTTCTGGGCGTGAAAAAAATTATGATCATGACCTGGGGGGTGGAAAATTCTTTTTGGAGGTGAAAGTCATTGGTGAGGACATACAGAATCCTGAATGGCAGATCTGCCGTGAGTCGAACCTTCGAGTTATGGCGGGTTGAATTCTGGAATGGTGACCCATTATTGCGAGTGTAAAAAAATTTCGGTTCACAGTGTTATTAATTAATACAAATTTACAATATGTATTTATTTCGTTTCCCTTGAATTCCATTACTCATTTCTTCTCAGATTTCTTCTTCCGTTTCTGTAAATTAAATTTCATATCTTGAATATAAATACCTTCTTTTTGTTGTTCGTGCAGATCATTCACATAAAGCGAAAATAACAGCGGCGATGAGAGGCAACCTTGTTTCACCACCAAACTTTCAAATTATTTCGACAGTTTTTTTCCTGTCCAAACTGCGTTCACAAGGTCCACAACGAAAGCATATACATACATTCTTATTTTCCTTCTGTTTAAGGTTCACAATTGAAACCAGATTGTATGTTATCCACCGTCGAGTAGCCTTTTCGGAAACTTCCCTTGATGATGGTCAAGGATGATGATGTTCTTAAAACATTATCGACGCATCCTGTATAGAATTTTTGTTATAATGTGCTTTTATGGAACTCTGTCCTTTCCTGGCGCTTTGCTTATATTCACCTTTCTCAAAATGTTTATTAGCTTCCATTAGGTAATTTCACAGTCCAGAAGCGGGTCAGTTATAAAATTTTTAGCATGAGTTATTTTCAGAGTCATGTGAGGACTCAAGAGCTCTTGGAAGCATTTTTTATCGTTTCACTGTTTTGACATATATCCTATAATTATGAATTTTTATTTGGAGTTCTTTTGACCTTTCAGATTTATTTGTCAATTGATAAATTAACTTAGCTCGAGGTTCTGTGTTTTTATACCCTACACCACACTGTGATAAGGGGTATTATGACTTCGAGCATTTGTATGTAACATGCATAAGGAAACGTAGACCCTTTCCGTCCTTCCGTTCGCAACGTACAGGTTGCTTTTATTGTCCGATTTAACTGAAAATTTAGGATTATGATTTGTAAAAATAAATAACAAATAACAAGGACCATCCTGTAGGTCCCTGGTGATAAAAGTTACACATTTCTTTGAATTTCGGAGAGAGCGGGGTACATGTGCTCTATTTTTTTAAAACGCAATAGTTGGACAATTATGGGAGTATATGAATCTCAGAAGCTACGCCCACTTTTTTAAATAATTAATATCGCCGAAACTACTCCTACACCGTTTTTCAAAATATTTAAGGTTCGCCCGTGGTAATGTATATTTTGTATGAATGTAATGTATGTATTTCGGCGAGGTGATGTACATTCCCCACGTCATATTTTCATTAAACATTATGTGTATATGCAAAACGTATAACCATATCGTTTGAGCATTAATTTTTCAGAATAAATGGTTTTCGGTTATTAAATTTTTAAAACCCGGTTAAACAGTATAAACAGTTACTAATATGTATAAAATTATGTACCAAAAGAACTAAATTTACAATTTACGTCGTCTTGCTTTGTAAGCTTCATATTATTGTGAAATGTCTGAATCAAACAAACATTTTATTTATAACCTGGCATCGCGTTAATTCAGTCAAACTACTCTGTCACGTAGATCTTGGGGACGAAAATTAATATGTTATAAAGCACCTTCTTGATATATAGATGATTTTTCTTTGAAATTTAAAATTTTAAGTCTAAAGAAGAATCTGTTGTAGGGAATTTTTTCTTTCGACTATATGTGCAGGTTTTTCCTAATTAGGCCGATCATAGACGTCATCAGAAAATCGTTCTTTGAATAATGAAAATATTGGACTAAATATTCGTTTTAAATTGTATTGCCCTGCAAACAACTTCCTATACCTTCCACGTCAATGTTAATATCTTTCTTTCCCAGGAAATCAATCCATGTAGAATTTGTTGCTATCTTTGACAGATTGGTTCGTTTTTCAATGTGTTTTGAAACGAATAGCCTAAGTTCAAGGGAAACGAAATAAAAATTACACTGTGCAACAAAATGGAGCTCAAAGTCTGGGGGTGGAAAATTCCTATTGGAGATGAAAGTCCTTGTTGAGTATATACAGAACCCCGAAGGACAGATTCGCCGTGAGTCGAACTTTCGCGATATGGCGTGATGAATATTTAGCTGGAGACCCTAAAAGCCATCTGGAATCAGCGTTATATCTTTTTTCGCTGTTGTTTAAGCTTATATTTAGGATGACATGTCTTCAGTCAAATCAAATGAGGATTTTTTCGTAGAACATTTCGACCTTCTAACTCGCTTCCTTCAATGTCCTTTTCGTCCTTTATTTCAAGAACCGTAGTAAAAGAGGCACAAGATGACATTTTTCAGCTTCGGAATATTCTACAAAAATGTTGCTCGGAAGATTTTAGGTACGGTTCCCAAAGACATAAAATCGATAAAATCTTGTTTAAGCGATCGTTTTTCACTTTTATCCGAATCTTGCTCAGACAACCCTATATCTATTAATTTCAATGTATTATTGTTAACCTATTGATGACCTAGAATTCTCGGAGTCATTAAAACAGTTGGATCTCGTTTTACTAAGCACGTTAATTTCATTATTTTTTGGAATAAAGATCCGGATATCCGAATTATGGAACCGGTTATTCTGATATTAAAACCGAATTTTTATCCGGTTTTTATGAACCGATTAACCGTAAATTTATATCATTAGAAAGCTATTAAGATTGTCATTCAGATATGATTAATATACATTAGACATTTTAAGCGGCTTTGATGCTGGAACAAAAAAACCGTATTTTTGAACCGTTTCTTAACGTTTGTGAGGATACATTTCTGGGCGTGAAAAAAATTATGATCATGACCTGGGGGGTGGAAAATTCTTTTTGGAGGTGAAAGTCATTGGTGAGGACATACAGAATCCTGAATGGCAGATCTGCCGTGAGTCGAACCCTTCGAGTTATGGCGGGTTGAATTCTGGAATGGTGACCCATTATTGCGAGTGTAAAAAAATTTCGGTTCACAGTGTTATTAATTAATACAAATTTACAATATGTATTTATTTCGTTTCCCTTGAATTCCATTACTCATTTCTTCTCAGATTTCTTCTTCCGTTTCTGTAAATTAAATTTCATATCTTGAATATAAATACCTTCTTTTTGTTGTTCGTGCAGATCATTCACATAAAGCGAAAATAACAGCGGCGATGAGAGGCAACCTTGTTTCACCACCAAACTTTCAAATTATTTCGACAGTTTTTTTCCTGTCCAAACTGCGTTCACAAGGTCCACAACGAAAGCATATACATACATTCTTATTTTCCTTCTGTTTAAGGTTCACAATTGAAACCAGATTGTATGTTATCCACCGTCGAGTAGCCTTTTCGGAAACTTCCCTTGATGATGGTCAAGGATGATGATGTTCTTAAAACATTATCGACGCATCCTGTATAGAATTTTTGTTATAATGTGCTTTTATGGAACTCTGTCCTTTCCTGGCGCTTTGCTTATATTCACCTTTCTCAAAATGTTTATTAGCTTCCATTAGGTAATTTCACAGTCCAGAAGCGGGTCAGTTATAAAATTTTTAGCATGAGTTATTTTCAGAGTCATGTGAGGACTCAAGAGCTCTTGGAAGCATTTTTTATCGTTTCACTGTTTTGACATATATCCTATAATTATGAATTTTTATTTGGAGTTCTTTTGACCTTTCAGATTTATTTGTCAATTGATAAATTAACTTAGCTCGAGGTTCTGTGTTTTTATACCCTACACCACACTGTGATAAGGGGTATTATGACTTCGAGCATTTGTATGTAACATGCATAAGGAAACGTAGACCCTTTCCGTCCTTCCGTTCGCAACGTACAGGTTGCTTTTATTGTCCGATTTAACTGAAAATTTAGGATTATGATTTGTAAAAATAAATAACAAATAACAAGGACCATCCTGTAGCTCCCTGGTGATAAAAGTTACACATTTCTTTGAATTTCGGAGAGAGCGGGGTACATGTGCTCTATTTTTTTAAAACGCAATAGTTGGACAATTATGGGAGTATATGAATCTCAGAAGCTACGCCCACTTTTTTAAATAATTAATATCGCCGAAACTACTCCTACACCGTTTTTCAAAATATTTAAGGTTCGCCCGTGGTAATGTATATTTTGTATGAATGTAATGTATGTATTTCGGCGAGGTGATGTACATTCCCCACGTCATATTTTCATTAAACATTATGTGTATATGCAAAACGTATAACCATATCGTTTGAGCATTAATTTTTCAGAATAAATGGTTTTCGGTTATTAAAATTTTTAAAACCCGGTTAAACAGTATAAACAGTTACTAATATGTATAAAATTATGTACCAAAAGAACTAAATTTACAATTTACGTCGTCTTGCTTTGTAAGCTTCATATTATTGTGAAATGTCTGAATCAAACAAACATTTTATTTATAACCTGGCATCGCGTTAATTCAGTCAAACTACTCTGTCACGTAGATCTTGGGGACGAAAATTAATATGTTATAAAGCACCTTCTTGATATATAGATGATTTTTCTTTGAAATTTAAAATTTTAAGTCTAAAGAAGAATCTGTTGTAGGGAATTTTTTCTTTCGACTATATGTGCAGGTTTTTCCTAATTAGGCCGATCATAGACGTCATCAGAAAATCGTTCTTTGAATAATGAAAATATTGGACTAAATATTCGTTTTAAATTGTAGGACACTGTTCGTCAAAGAGGAATACACGTGCCCTCAGAGAGAGCTTCTCTCCACTCACACCATTAAATCTCCCTGAAGTATGCAACAAAAATAACCTGCCGGAAGCTGCTTTAAGACCATTTTACACAAAATACTTTTCACTTTTAAACACATTTGGCATCTATAAATTTGCCGTATTTTATGTTAGTTGAGTTTATTTTACTTTCAAGAGTAATATTGTAATGAAATATTGAAAATATTACTATTTTTAAAAAACCGGTTAACCGACACAAATAACCGTTTTTTTCGGTTCGGTTTTTAACGAAAACCCGGTTAACCGTTTTCGATTTTGGACACCCTAGTAACATGGTGAAAACCGGCTATCTATTTGTTGATGCATTTTGGAGGGCCCTATTGTTTTAAAATCACTATATTTGTCCTAATCAATTGTTCTTAGTTGGAGCCACAAGTCCCGACCACTGCTCCTTTTTAAATATCGCTCATTTACTCGAAGAATGACACATCTCAAAATATCCAGTTTCGAGAAAAACGCTCTTTAATTTTGCGATTGAAATTTGACTTCCCAATTCAAAATGATTACACAAAAACTAAAATAACTACTTGGGCAATATTTTGTAAACAGCTAGCTAGATGGCAGCACAAATTTTTAGAGATATCAGTATAAAAAATTTGACACAAGATAAAATAGAAGTCGTAGAAAAAAATTTTTTGAGTTATGCCACTCTTTGAGTAAATGAGCGATATGTTATATCTCGAAAACTAACGAACCAAATTTTATGAAATTTTCTGGAATTTACAAATTGCCTTAAAGGCCTCGGTACATAAGAAACTTTGCCGGCTTACTTTATTGCTCCGCTTAATTTTTTAGCAGCCTTTTTTAACAGATCACGAGTGAGTCATGTGTTCATGTTATTTTTGTTTAGTACTGTTTGACATTTTATCATGGAAAAGCTTACGCATCTACAACGTTTACAAATCGTTCAACTTTATTACAAAAATTCGCGTTATGTGGGGAGTGTGTTTCGAGCCTAATTTTGTTAAGTGAGGCGGCACATTTATGGCTTTATAGGTATGTAAAGAAGAAAAATTGCACATTTGGGAAGAAAAGCAATTAAAAAGATTCAAGAGCTGCCACTTCATATAGACAAAATAACGGTTTGTTGGTCGGTGGAATCGTCGGACACTATTTCTTCAAAATTATCCCGGTTAGGACTTCATCGTCAATGGCGACCGTTATTGCGCCGTGATAACCAACTATTTGATATCTGAAATTGAAGCTCGTAATCTGACGACATTTCGTTTCAACAAAACAGCGCCACTGCCAACTCATCAATGGATTTATTGAAAGAACACTTTGGTGAGCACGATTAGGACCAGTCGATTGGCCACCAAGATCGTCTCATATCACTCCGTTAGACTTTTTCCTGTGAGAATATGTAAAGTCAAAATTGTATGCTGATAAAGCCGCTTCAATTCCGGTCTTGGGAGAAAACATCAGGCGTGCCATTCGCCAATTACCAGTCGAAAAGCTTGAAAGAGACATTGAAAATTTAACTCAACGGATGGACCGTCTGAGACATAGCCTCGGCCAATATTTGTTAGACACAATGTGCAAAAAATAAATGTCATCGAATGTTCTTTCGTCGTCTTCTAATGTTGTTTCCTTTTTACATTATTTTACATAACATTAAAATCCTCAATGAATAACTCGGTTTGGCAATGGACCCGAAGAAATGAGGTAGAAAATACCTACTTTTTTGGTGGAAAAGCGTTCATGACTACCTACTTTTCTCCCTCAGAATTTTTCCGTTCGGATGTTTTGTTCGTGATAGAAAAAAATTGATTATTCTGTTCCTTACCTTCAGTGCATAGAAAAGATAAAAATGCAATTTCAATATTAATTTTTTTGGATTCACTTTGGCAGTTTTGTTGTGATGTGTGTTTACTTTTTATTTTTAAAGTAAGACCCAGCTTAATCACAGATTGGTTGTTTTTTTTTTGTTTATTTCTTTTAATTTTCAAGCATTTTCTATTAATAATAAAATTAAAGTTAAAAATACAGTTCTTTTCTTATTCTTTTGTTGTGATTTGTTTTTAGATAATTTTACAATTACGTATGTATATATAAACATTGGTCCTACTGCCGGTAGTTTCCGATCCAAAACCAGTTGAAGAAGGTGGTGATGATATGGGTAGCCCTGCTCTACTGTTGTCGTTGCTGCAATATTATAATGGTGTATATGAATATAGATGCCTGAATTGCCAGCAACAGAATAGGATGCTGAGGAACAGAATGATGATGTTGTGGAGAATGCGTCAATGTTAGTTTTTCGGTTTGTAAAGCGAGAAGTAGAAGTAGATATACAGCCGAAATCGCTTATAACGTCGTCGTTTATAACGTCATATCGGTTATAACGACGATACCCAAAAGTCCCAAATCTCTGGGGCCCTTTATAGCCCTATCGCTTATAACGACATATCGGTTATAGCGACAAATTCCGTCGGTCCCTTGACCGACATTATAAGCGATTTCGACTGTAATTTCATTCGTTTATCTAGGGACTGCCAGGCATACTGTCATCGTTCTCCAAATAGCTGACTTAGGAATCCGTACTGTCCGGATGATGGTGTGTGATAATTCCTGAATCCATGTTGCCTCCAATATTTGCGGATGTGGTTCTTGATAATGGGGTGGCATGCCATTTAGGTCGTAACCATGCATCTTTAAAATAAACAACAAAAAACAATCATAAGAAATTAAATAAAATGGGAAACGGAGACTTAGTAATAATGGGAAAATGTGTTTCTTTTGAAATGTAATAGATTAGAATCAGCAGTTTGTAATGTTAGCTTCATTTGAATCAGCTGATTGTATTAAGACATTCAAATATGGACTCCTGAAATCTTACCTGATTCACTAGTTGTTGAAATGCTGGTGTGTGGATATTTATTGAACCATTACTATCCAAATCGGCATGTAGTTCAAAATCAGAGAGGACTTTCCATGGTGGTTGATATGTCTGGACATCGATACCCTGCAGGTTATGGGGTCAATTGTGTCGGACAGGTGATCGCGCAAACATAGGTATACCATGCCTGGCACCATAGCCCAGTTTACGACCCTCCTAAAAGAACAATAAAGACATTTTTCTTAATTATTAAAATTAATAAATAATGCGAAGTTGCAGAAATCAAGAAGGTAAATGCCCATACCAGGCGTTGCGTTAATTAAATCAACAATTCTTACATTTTCTTGTTGCATTCGTAATTTCATTTGTATCGTTTTCTTATTATCTCTACAACGTTTTTTGTTTCTTTGAAACCACACAAGTATAACGCCTGATGATAATCTAGTCATTTCTACCAATTGATCTTTCATTAGCGCATCAGGTCGCAAAATAGCATTATATAAGGTACTATATAGAGAAAACAATAAATAAAAATTAATTAATAGATACAGATAAAGGCGATGTAACGGTACAATAAATAACGAATATAAGAAAATCAAACACTAAAGTAAGTTAAATTATCAGTTTATCATGGTTATAAGAGCTAGTTAAACGTAGTATAATGCTCAAGTTACACTACTGCCTTAAACAATGTTTACATTTACGAAATCAAGTGGATTCCAACTTTCAATTCCATTGCGAATAATATCCACTAGATTTCTGATGAGGATTTATTTGTCGTATATACAATGGAATTGACAGTTGAAACTCACTGGATTTCGTAAATGTAAACGTGATTTTATTATCATAATAAAACTTTCCTTGATGATTTAAGAAGTAAATGAGCATTTGTAATAAATAAATCGCACAACTATTATTTGAAGTCAAATATAAGAGTAAATATGTCTTACTTACCTTAATGTATGTAACTGTTTTTCATTGAGCACCGTTCGTAATCTCTTTGGTTTTCCATCCGATAGTCCTGAAGTACTTTTGTCCCTAATACTTTTATGAGAGCCAGATTCACTGCCTGAGACTGCAAAAAAATAAAAACAAAAAAATAAATTTTAATTTGAGGCTGTGGCTTTTTATCGAATACGATTTATTGCAAATTCAACAAGAACACAATATTCAAGGGTAAATCAATCAAAATCTAAAATTAAAATTTTTTGTACATTGTATTGGCCAAATAATGTGAAAGGTTTAAAAATAGTCCGACAATGCGAAATTCTCTTGGTTATATTAACACATGTTGATAAATTGATTGGTTTTCATGCAATACTAAGACGTGACGAAGAAGAACGACCGAAGAAGAAAAGAACATCAAAGTAAATTCCATTTTGTGAATGTGATCGCAAAAGATCAATTGTTTTGGAACAATCTTAAATGCTAGGAGTTTTTGTTCTCTTTAAATTGTGATATTTACAAGAATTCCTTTGCTAGGAAGGGAGAAAAAAAGAATTGTGATCAAAAGAATACAAAGCGAAGGCTCGTGTCAAAGGTCATTGTTGTTTGTAGAATGATCTTGTGCATTTTGAGTAGGGATGTGTTTTGTGTCTGAATGACGACGAGACTGGGTCTTTCTGTCGTTCATAACTCTCTCCCCACTCACTTTGATATTGTTCATTCATCGTCGTCATTGATTGACTTTATGCTTTAAGTCGTCCTGCATTATTAACATTTTCTCATCAAGTTCAGTGTCCCTCAATTTCTCATCACTCATTAATTTTTGCCTCATTGGACTTTTTCATGCGTCCTAGGGATATATATGTAGAATATCGCGATTTCAACAATATTGATTGGGATGGTTTTTTCTTGTATCTATCAAATATTTCCCTTGATCTTACTTTTTCTTCGTTGGATGTGAACTCGCAGATTCAGGCGCTTAATAATGTTATATCTAATTTATACTCCTATGTTCCCACCATTCGTCGTCAACTTAGTAGTAATACAGATTCCTGGCTAAAATGCGGGGAAATTGTATTGTCTCGGTCGTTGCGTGATATGGCTTACAATGAATATTTGAGGGACCCGACGACTGGTAATTGGAAAGTTTTTTGTACCTACCGTAACAAGGCCAAGTCAGTTTTACGGAGAGAAAGAAGGAAGTTTTATACAAATTTGTTTGATGGTTTAGATAGCTCCCAGATGTGGAAAAGAGTTCGTGCAGGTGGCTATATGGATGAGGACTCCAACCCAGAGGAGATTCCAGTTGATGTTGAAACTCTAAACGATTTTTTTGTTCAACCCCCTTCCACCTTGGGTCCGAGACCTGTTGATCTTACTGGTTGTGTTACTCAAGGCCATACATTCTCATTTAATTGCGTATTTGAAGAGGATGTTGTTCGTGCTTTTGGTGCTGTGAAGTCGGATGCGATAGGTTCGGACGGTATTCCGATCAAATTCCTGAAGATCATTTTTCCTTATTTGTCTGTTTATTTCCTAAAGTTTTTCAACTCAATTCTTACAACTTCTTGCTTCCCCTCATGTTGGAAAATTGCCCGTGTGGTTCCAATACCTAAATGTAAAGAGTCATTATGTATGGAAAATTTGCGACCCATAAGTATACTTCCCGCTTTGTCTAAAGTAGCCGAGCATCTTATGAAAAATCAGATCATAGATTATATAGAAGATAAAAAGTTGTTAAATAAATTTCAATTTGGGTTTCGTCGTGGTCACAGTACCGTAACGCATCTTCTTCATCTTACGGATACTATTAGAGAGAATATCGACGTTGGAAATTTTGGTGTGCTTGTAGCTCTTGATTTGTCTAAAGCTTTTGATAAAGTTGACCATGTATTATTGATTGAAAAGCTAAAGAATAACTTTTCCTTTGATAGCTCGTCATGCAGATTGATTTATTCATATCTTTCAAACCGTTCGCAGTTTGTTAGCCTTAGTGGTTCTTTCTCAAGCCAACGCATTATCATTAGTGGTGTTCCGCAGGGATCCGTCTTGGGCCCGCTTCTCTTTATACTATATGTCAATGATATCGTTAACTGTATAAGTAGTCGAAATTGTTTCCCATTTTTGTATGCAGACGACATGCATTTATTCTTTAGAAATTGTTTGATTACAGATTTAGAAACTGATGTTAATTGTTCCTTAGAAATTATAAATCGTTGGCTTAACTCTAACAACTTTTCGGTTAATGTTCAGAAATCTAAGGCAATATTATTTAAGCCCAGGAGAAATATTAGTTCTTCCATTCGTATTTATTTGAATGGCTTAAATATAGTATTTGTAGAAAAGATGAAATGTTTGGGATGCATAATTGATGATAGGCTAACGTTTAGTAGTCACATCACATATCTTCATTCTGTTGTTATGTCCACATTGCGTAGGTTATACTGCAATAATATGTATTTGCCACTGTCTGTTCGTAAGCGACTTGCTTTTGCTTTGTTGATGTCTCGGCTTAGCTACTGCATTGAGGTTATTTCTGGCACTAACCAAGGGAATTTGAAGAGGATTGAGAAGCTTTACAACATGGTTTTGCGCTTTGTTTATAAATTGAAGCGCCGTGACCATGTCACGAGCTACTCTCTAATGTTTTTGGGAGTACCGTTTGACAGTTACGTTAGTCAACGTTTAATGATAACGTTTTACAAGATGATTTGTACTAATTGCCCCGATTTATTGCTTACAAAGTTTCACTTTTCGCATTCAACGCGACATACACAGCTAATTATACCTCGATTTACCTCTTCGATATTTGAGCGATCGTATATTATTAGAGTTGCACGTATTTGGAACCAGCTTCCTCCATTATTGCGCACATTTTCGTACACGGTACATGTATTTAAACAAAAATATACAGATTTTGTTTTAAATCAGGTCTGATAAGTTATCCACAATTGTGGCAACAAGTATAGTAGTTCTCTTAGTTGATTTATATTTTTTTGTATGCTTATTTAACAGTAATATACATATATACATTTTTTTCCTCAGTTTGGATTTTTTATACATTGGGGAACCAAATTCTTGGTCTTAAATTGTTAAGTTTACATTTAATATTAATTGCTTGAAATCATGTTGTATGATCCATTGAATTAAAGTAGAACTTACTGTAATGTAATTATTTGGCTGCCTTCAGCTTTTGCATTATTAAGTAAATAAAAATGAAATGAAATGATTATTGAAGCTGAC